>NC_065555.1:3744137-4062698 GCF_022605725.1 Anthonomus grandis grandis | reverse complement strand
ATTTAAACGGTTTTGTGCTAAAAATAATGGGGAATATGTTTTTTTTAAAGGCGGAAATTTGTGAAACTCACTCAGCTGTTAACGTGGATTCTTTCAGGGAAGATTTATTGGGAAATGCCGGACCTGGCTGCTCTTCCATTACATCCTAAAGGAATGAGGTATAAAAGGGGAAAATATATTATATACAAACAAACAAATACCTAACCTAAAATTTTATATAAGCTATTTGACACTGTTGACATATTTTGAAGGGCATGTTTTGACATGCAGCAGGAGTAAACCATTTTTCTTTCAATTTTTGAGTTATTTATCTTATTATTTCAATGCTTCCTATTACCATATGTTCATAAGCTTAAATAGTAGTTTTTGAAACATTGTAACAACCTAACAACTTATTTATAGGTTATGGCATAACCTCAAAAGACTCATAACCTGAAATGTACAGTAGTGTACACATAACCTCAAATATTGTGCAGTTTGTTGTTGGTCAACGAAAGGACGTTTTAATCAGCTTTAGAAATGTGAAATAAAATCATACATATTAAAAGTAGTTTCTCGAAGAATGAATTTACTGTTAAAGTCGAAACCAAGAATTTAAACATTTAAAATACCCGTCAAACTCCATACTTCTTACAATGGTAAACATAGAATCACTTTTCAGTGGTGCCCCATTAAGCTAAACAATCCATTTTAAACTTTCCAGTCGGTAACGCTACACACGGACGTGGGCAAAATAAAAATAGAACTCTTCTGTGAGAGTTGCCCGAAAGCCTGTGAAAACTTCCTTGCTTTATGTGCCAGCGACTATTATAACGGTTGTCTATTCCATAGGAATATTAAAGGGTTTATAGTGCAAACCGGCGATCCCACTGGCACTGGCAAAGGAGGCTCATCGATTTGGGGCAAAAAGTTTGAAGATGAGTTCAAAGAACAACTCAAGGTAGGATTAAATTACGCTTATAGTATCAGTATGTAGGTGTAGCATTGTTTTAGCACCATACTAGGGGAATTTTGTCAATGGCCAACAATGGACCGAACACAAATGGCAGTCAATTTTTCATATCATATGCTGCCCAACCACATTTGGATCTGAAATACACCATATTTGGAAGGTACGATTTTACTTATTTATGCTTTAAAATAGTGCATGTTTTTGTGGCGATTTAGGGTTATCGATGGCTTTGAAACCCTAGACGAGTTGGAAAAATTGCCAGTGAATCCGAAAAATTTCAAACCCCTTAAGGAGACCCGGATAAATAGTGTTACAATACATGCCAATCCTTTGGCCGGCTGATTAACCAGATCTTGTTCTAGTTCAATATTTTAAGACGATATATCATGGTGATATGTTTGTACAAATTTCGTTACCCCAAGGGCCTTAATTCATATTAATTAAACTCAATCAGTTTTATAAACTAATATATTAAGTTATGAAGTATCACAGTCTTTAATTTGAGCCTACAATTAACCCCCGCAGTAACTAGATCTGCACTGTATTGGATGTGCTAAACTTCCTTAAAATCTCCGGTTCTATGGTGCTGATCTTCTTGACTCTTGCTTGGTTTGTAGTTGAATCCTTTACAGCCCCATCATCCCACCATTGTCTTTCGGCAGAGGCAAATAATATAAATGCCGTTGCTGGTAGCACGTAACCGATGGCCGCGATTATAAACACGATCCGCCATTGTAAAGGATTTGTCTGAAAATGATCATGCTATTAAGAGAAAAAAAGGGTTTGTTCCCAAGTTGTTTTTACCTGATCAGTGACGATATATTGAACGGACAGTGGGGCACATAGGGCGGCAATACTAGACATCGAGTTGGCGAGTCCCACAATGATCCCGGAAAATCTCGGGGAGAGATCGATGGGATTCACCGAGTGTCCGAAGAGTATTCCCGAACCGAACACGTTGGCTACAGCTATCATGTAAACGGCCAAATGCTCTTGGGACCGTTTTAGGTATGCCAGGACCAAAAGGGATGCTGCTGATCCGTAGCATGCTGAAAATTGTCGTTTTTTTATTATTAATTTAAAATTCGAGGCCAAGTTTTTATCATTGAATCAGGAGGGTCTCTAATTTAAGGTTTAAAAAATACGAATAAAATATATTAAGTAGATCTTAAGTTGGGTTCAATTGTGTCCGTGTGTTGGAATAAGAAATTCATATTTGGACTAACTCGGAGATTTTTTCAGGTACACGCAATGTTTTTATATGCAATTGCTCAGTAAAAAACGTCCTTTGTTCATCCAAGACATATTTTAATTATTTTGGGAAAATATTCGCGAAAAAAGTGATTTTTTTGTAACAAAATTAGCAGAAAAAGTGTCCTAACCAAAACTGCCCTAGCTACCCAAGTAATTAACCTAAATTAACGTTTGCAAAATGCGTTTTAAAAATTTCAGTTAATTTGGTGGTTTTTGAACCTTGGTTGACAAAATGACCTCTAACTTAGAGAATTTTTGAGGTACAAGAATCCTTCATATATGAAAATGATCAGTAAAAAATGCCCTTGCTTTGTCAAAGACCCTTAAGAATATATTAGTTATTTTGTAAAAGTATGCTTGAGAAAAATGATTTTTTTATGAGAAAATTAGCAGAAAAAGTGCTCCAACCAAAACTGCCCTAACTACCGATATCATTAATTTAAAATCACGTTTTACCCTTAAATTTAAGTGGATTCTAAGTTATGCCTAAAAATGTCTGCTAATGAATACAAAATGTCGATAGAATATGAATTTACAAACTTCAAACTTGGTGGTCTTTGGACCTTGATTAACAAAGTAGCCTCTAACTCAGAGAGTTTTCGAGGTACATAAAATATTCATCTATGAAATTGCTCAGTAAAAAATGCCTTTCATTTTTTCGAAATCCCTTTAAGAATATTTAAATTATTTTGTGCAAACATTGTCAAAGAGTGTGAATAAATTGATCAAAACTGTCCCTTTTCGTTTGAGTTTCTACCCTCAAATCCAACCCCCAGAACACCTCTATATTAATATCGAAATTCTTGATTTATGTTCTTACCGTAAACCTCGAAAAACTTCCTGGTATTGGTACGAGAGAGATAACGTTTTTCGATCAAAAAGTCAGATAATGGCCCATAAATGTAGATCCCAACCACCCCTATGACCGAAGTCAATGAGCTAAGGTAGCCGCTCTAAAAGAAAAATTAATTTCTCACTTTACAGGAGGGACGGAAATTCAAAACTCTCTATACTTACCGCATCCACGTCGTAATTCATAACGGTCTTTAAATAGGTGGGCATCTCGTTTTGTAGAAATATAACAGCGTAGCCAGAACCCGCAGTGGGGATTACTAAGGCCCACACGTGTGGTGACGAAAGTATCGCTTTCCAAGGGGTTGGTATTACCTGAAATAGTTTTTTTTTAAATATATATATTGCCCCATCAATAGGGTTACCTCGGTTTCTTCAGCCTGTGCCAAAGACTCTTCGATATATCGTCTTTCCGCCGTACTAATCGTAGGGTGAGTGGCCGGGCTGTTGTGACCGAAAAACAACCACAAAATAGACCATAAAAAGCCGCAACCCCCAAACAGGTACAGGGAAACCGGCCACCCGAGGTAAGACTTACAAATCGCCCCTGTCACTGGTAAGCAGACAATAGAGGCAATACTTATTCCTGCAAGAGTTACATTAGATTTAATAATAGTAATAATAACTGAGGTAGTAAATAATTTAAATTCAAACAGAACATGTTTGGTTATATTCCTGGATCTTGCAAAGGCTTTTGATACGGTGCCTCATAATATACACTTCTTAATGTTCTTGAAAGATATGGAATTCGGGGTACTGCCTTGGAGTTGTTTTCGAGTTATTTATCAGGGCGACTACAAATGGTTGAGGTCAATAATATCTTAAGTGAGAAACAGGAAATTAAGATTGGCATTTCACTAGGAACAGTTTTGGGCCCAGTACTCTTTATAATATCAACTCACTATTAAGGATACAGCCATTGTGATTTCAGGAAAGTCTTGGGGCATTGTGAAAGATAAATCTGTAAATAATTTAACTATATAATAAAAAAATGGCTTCAAATGTTTAAATTATCATTAACAACATACATAGCCTTTTCACTTACTAATGCGAATAGACCACATTATAGTTCTATTTTAGTAGATTATCACTGTATTAAAGAAACTTCATCTACCAAATACCTTGGAGTTGTAATTGATAAGTTTGTGAAATGGCAACCTCCAACAAAATTCGAAAACTAATTCATAAATTTTACTTATTGAGGGAATTTTTAAATACTAAGACTTTAATAATGTTGTATAAAACATTTGTGGAATCAATTATATGGTATATTGGTGTGGGGAGGACTTTATAATAACTGCCTGTACAAATTAAATAGAATACAAAAATATATTTTGAAAAAGATAGATTGTAGCCTACGCATTTACTATTTAATAAAGATATTTTTAACATTCGATCAATTTACACTCTCACAATCTGTTCTTATATACATATTCGACCTAATTGAAAGTCTTTTGTTAATCATAATTATGATACAAGAACTAAGGTGCAAGAGGCAAATTAAACTACCAGTAAGTACTAATAATCTTAATGTAACATATAAATTACTTTGGACCTAAACTGTATAACTTGTTGCCGGATGCTTTGATCACAGATAGATATAGTGTCATGGTTGGTTGTATTTTAAATTTTTTAATATATATGTATGTTCTCTCTAATTTATTTAGTCTCTTAACCTTTCTTATCTTTGTGACAATATTTATAATAGAAAATATTATTAGTTTATATCTAAAAGTAACTAACATGATTTGATACCGCCACATACAGATGTTTCAGATCTAGGTGCTCGATTGTATCAATATTAAAACGCATCATAATTCGATAAACTATAATAGCTAAATTAACTATAGTAGTCTATAGTAACTTTTTATGTAATTACTGTTATATGATGTTTGTAAAGTAATTAAATAGAGTCCATATAAAATCGTATAGTAACAAACCTGAATAAACAAAAGTAGACATGCGACCCCTTTCGTTTTGTGGCGCCCAGCGTCCTAGCATGGTGTGTACGGAAGGGTATACGCCCCCCTGGCTGATCCCTTGCATGATTCTACAGGCCATAACCCCCTTGGAGCCTAAATAGGCGGCCGCGAGTGGTATAAGGGCGGTGGCGCAGGAGTTTACCGTTAGGGCGGTAAATAGGATCCATTTGGGGCCGTATTGTTTGGCCGCCTGCCCGGCCGCCACTAGGAGCACCAGGTAGCCCCAATAAAAGGAGGAGAGGATGACGTCGCGGTCTTTCCATGTGTAGGTCTAGCAAAGAAGATGATTATACATATATCGACTGTTTACTACCAATACTTCCTATCTACCACATTTTTCTAATATAAGATTTTTACTTGACTAAATTGTTTATCTATCGAATAGAAACACCTCCTAAGTATAAATATTTTAAAGTTCCCGCGTATTTTCAACTGTCAATATCAGCAATCTGTACAAGCCAAATATTGTGAAAGAAATGCCTCTTATCTCGCATTGTGTTATGGACAGCACCACGCGTAAATTAGCTGGGAAGTCTTATTTAAATTTATAATGTTTTAATAACAATATAAGTATTCTAGTTAACCAAGAACTTAAATTTTCTGTTGTAATTGTTTAAAAGATATAATATTTTATGCAGAAAAACCTCTAAAATAAAACAGTGTGCAGATAAGAGTTATTTCCATTCCCATATTTTGCATACTCGCTGCAGTTTTGTGGATACATAGCAAGCCTAATATGGGTGAATTATTATTATTATTATTGATACCATAATATTTTTGTAACTAGAAAAAACAATAATAAATTATTAATAATATAAAAATGTACAAGGGCCATCAAATTACTTGTCGTTTATGTGGGTGTATTAAAAAGTGTAGATAAAAAAATATGATTTTTAAATTTTGTTTATTGTTCAAGATAGTTCAAAATTTGTAAAACATTCTATAGGCAACTTTTTTAATAGAATCCATTGGCATACTTAGAGTTTGTTGTATTTTATTTAAGATCAAAATGTCAAAAGATAAAATTATTCGCATGGTAAGAGAAGAGACAGAACATGCATCTCTTGAAGACCAATCTATTCCATTGACGCCTTCTCAAGCTAATTTTGTGTTAGTTACACAAGAAAATTCGGTGGAATTCCTTCAGGACTGTAACAATTTCGATTGCCAAGATACGCTAAATAATTATGGTGTTGACAACAATGTCGGGATCTCGTATGTTGGTTGTGAGCCACATGAAATTCACAGTCAGCTGATGCTAATAATGAAGACAGTACTGTAAAGCAAACTAAAAACTAGCTAAATGATGAACTAAATATTGTCAAAGAAGATATTGGGATATTGCAGAATACGGAAACATGAGCGAGGGGAGAAAAAGAAGACACAAGGCAAACGAAAATAAATGGAAGAAAAATCAGAATAAGAAACTAAGAATAGAAGGGAAAGAATGCTTGGGGTATACAAAACCAAAAGGAAACAAAATCAAATTAGACGACCACCCAGATCCATGAAACCTACGTGTACTTCTTCGGTTTGTGCAAAATCAAAGAAAATAATGTGTAAAAGATTTACTGAAGAAGAAAGGCAGTGCTTATTTGATAAATTTTGGACTGAGCTTAATTGGGACCAAAGAAAAATCTTTGTAGTGAGTCACGTTACCGGGGTTGTTCCAAAACGCAAAACAACGGTCGGTAGCTCTCGCAGAAGTGAAACCTTAAATTATACGCTCACTTTCAGTAATAATAAATATCCAGTCTGCAGAAAGATGTTTCTGAATACCCTTGGGTTAGGAACCTTTACTGCGCAGAGCTGGACAAAAAATAGTATCCATTTTATGCATAAGTGCAAGGAAGCACAAAATTTAAGTCACCTGAAAAACAACCCTCATCAAATAGATATTTATTTCTTAAAGAATTTTTTTAACCATCAGTTATCAAAATTGCCTTCACATTACAATAGGGCCAACTCTTCAAAACTTTATTTGGAGCCTGTTTTTAAGTCATTAAGCCAGCTTTATCAATTATATTGCGAAAATGCAGATAGAAAACACCTTTCAAACAAAACATTTTACTGTCAATTCAATGATAGTAGTTTGGCAATATGTCAACCGAAAAAAGAACAGTGCGATATTTGCGTCAGTCAAACTGTTGGGAATATTAGTGACGATCAGCACTTAAAAAATAGAGCACGAACAGAAAAGCAAAATGATAAAGCTTCAGCTCAGGAACAAAAGTGCATTGTTCTTACTATGGACCTCCAGACGATTAAAATTTGGCCGAATGTTCAAGCAAACAGTGTGTTTTTCAAGACTAAATTATGTTGCCACAATTTTACGGTGTACGATATTACTAGCCATCATGTTATTGGTTTGCTGAATATGATTGCTAGGTGGTAGCTTCTGCGTTTACCTCATGCATTATTGATTATTTAGACAGACACTGCGCCAACAAAAAGTTTATTGTTATTATATATTCAGACGGTTGCACCTATCAAAACCGAACAAAGTCTTGGCCAATGCATTGCTTAATTATTCCATTAAAAACAAGATTCCTGTAACTCAAAAATTTCTTGAACGGGGTCACACTCAAATGGAGTGTGACTCCGTTCACAGCTGCATTGAGCGGAAGCTCAAAAACAGAGACATTCACCGGCCAAGTGACCATATTTCAGTCAGCAGAAAAGCAAGAAAAGAAAAAAAGCAAACCCTTCCCATACGAAGTTGTGAAATTAGGGTATGACTTTTTCAAAGACTATTTAAAAACTTGTTTTTTGAAGTATACAAATATTCGACCAGAGCCAATGATCCTACAGTCACGAATATTCGTGCTTTACATCACAAATTAGATGGAACAATTCAATACAAATTGCTATTTGATGATGAATGGAAAGCACTACCCTTAAGACCTAAGAAAATATCCGAAGTAATAATTAATTATCCACAGCTTAACAAATCCAACATTTCGATAAAAAAATCAAAATATAAACATTTACTGTCACAGTTTTTATGATGCCATATAAAGAAGACTAATTATTCAAATATAAAGCACTAATTATTTTTAATTAATATTTGTTTAATTACGCCTAATTTAAAATAAAAACTTAAGGTTTGGATCCCTATTTTATTTAAATCCTCCTATCTTCAATAAAAGCTATGCCAATAACTCCTATGTTACAAAAACACCTTAAAAACGAATTTTTTCTTACAAATTACATAAAAATTGTTTCACTTAAAATAAAGAAATTCCTAATCAATAATGTTCTAATAACTTTGCACTTAAAAATTATTAAATTAATTTTTTAAACGGTTTTGTCCTCCTGTAAAATTCTGGTTTTTCCATATAGGAGGTAGTAAACAGTCGATATGTATATGTCGGAGAATCACTATTATTTGTTTTCGGACCACATTGAGTTAACACTTGCCAGACATCACAAACACGTTGAATATCCCACATGGCATATTCAGGGAATATCACAGGTCACCATAAAACATATGCCAGGAATATCTTTTTATTTTCTATAACATGTATGCTATAGTCATATCTGTTACATTGAAGGGCACAGGGGTAAAAGGGGCTCATTGCGATTTTACTCAAAACTGTGATATTTTCAGGATTGATAGTATTTCATATGTACTTTTACCTCCCATATTCCAAACTAGATAAAACGTGCTCATTGAAGAGAAAATCTGCTTTAAAAAAAAAAGCTATACACGGGTAGAACCAGCTCATTTATCGTGTAAACCGAGCAAAAACGGGCTCATTGTAGAAATGAGCGCGTTTTTGCATGTAATGCGTTTCAACCATGCTATTATTAAAATTAATTTGTTCCAATGTTTAGTATTATTGCGTCAGTTGATCGGTCTACTACCAACGAGAGCGTGCTTGTTTGTTTTCTTTTTTTTTTGTTTTATCCTTAAAACTCAAAAAGTTCTCATTATGAAAAGTGGTGAACTAAACCTGAAAAATAGTGTAATGGAGCCTAGGAGCAAAAAAAGAAAATCTTACGGCAGATTAAGGGACGTTAATAAGAAAATGAGACTCCAAATTCATGAAATGGGCCCTAATTGCAACTGTTTAAAAAAGTGTTTTGATGTTGTACCCAGTGATACAACATGGAACATATTAAACCATTTTAACATGCGTAGGTCGACTAATGCTCAAAATTCATACCTTAGTAGCTTAATATCAGTACTTCCGGTTCAACGTAAGACATTGAGAGAAGGTGCTAAGCACTACTTACAGTGCATCCTACAAGTACAGGGTGCGAGCTGTGGTAGCAGGTAGCACGGAGGAATTTGACGTGTGCCGTAAAGCATGTATTGCTTGCTATACATGGCATATCAAGAAAATTTTGGTAGCAACCTTGAAGGAAACAGGATATGCTCCTGAAGATAAACGAGGTAGGCACCCAAACCATTCTAATAAGCTTCCAGTAGAAACTATAAGCCTAGTCAGGCAGCATATCAATTCATTTAAAGGTCGTGGAAGTCATTATGGCCTGAAGGACCCTTCAAAAATATACCTTTCTGAAGAGCTAAATATAAAGAAAATGTTTAAGGAACTTCACCCTGGCAATAAAATATCGTACGGGTCGTACAGGCAGGTGTTTTGCCGTGATTTCAATATCTCCTTTGGTTATCCATGAACGGATACTTGTAGCAGCTGTGATGAGTTCACAATAAAAATTAAAAACTTAGAATCTGAAAAACTTATTTGAGGAGATCTTACGGATATCTAGGGAGATAGAGAGATTAACTACAGAAAACGCGTTACATAAGAAAAAAGCGGAAACTTTTTATAGTAGGAAGAGGATGGCTAAGATAAACAGTAAAAAAAATCTAATTTAGAGGCAATTTGTATGGATTTTGCCAAGAATCTTCCAGCGCCAAATATACCAACAAATGATACCTATTACAAAAGGCAGCTATCAACATACGCATTTAATGTTCACGTATTGTCTACCTCTGAGAGCTATTTTTACGTCTATCCAGAAACCCAAGGGAAAAGGGGTTCAGATGATGTGTGCTCACTGCTTCATAACTTCATATATAACCATCTAGATCGAGAAGTAAAGCACCTACAAATATTTTGTGATTCATGCAGTGGCCAACAAAAAAATTTTACCTTTTTTCGTTTTCTTCATAACTTAGTCAACAACGAGAAAAGGTTAGAATCAGCTTCTATCACGTTCCCCATTCGAGAATGTGATAAGAATTTTGGCCTCGTAAACCAAAAAAGCAGAGCAGATCTTCCCAAAGACTGGTTGAAAATATTGGAAGAATCCCGCCATTCCCCAACTCCATTTACGGTTATCGAGGTCAATCACACCTTTTTCCGCAGCTGGGGAAAATTTCTTGACAATAGTTACGCAAAAAAGTCGCCATTCCCATCTAGACCAATCAGAGAAATTAAGATAAATAGAGGACCTTTGATACAGTATCGCACTACATATAATGGATGTTGGGAGTCAGCTTTGCTGCAAGGAAAAAACCGGAAGTCTTCGCGATTATCGTTCGTCATCTTCAAGACAACGAATTTATGCCAGCTGAGTTAAGTTATGAAGGTACAAATTTTTTTATTATTATTAAATCTGTTTTTTACGTATTTTATTTTATATTTAGGGCAGCTTCCAATATCTGCTGAGAAGTTTCGGGATCTGCAGCATTTGAAAACAAAAATTTGCAACAAAGTAGCGCAAGACTTTTTTTCAAACATTCCGCATCACTAATTAACGAATTAGTAAATTTTAAGGATAAGGTCGGTTTTATAGATCTACAATAGTAATATCTATTATTTTTTTAGGAATATTGTTTGGAGCCTTTCGCACTAACGACGATCGAGGTTATGATTACTGTGAAAGAACAGGCTCATTTCAATAAAATGGACCCCTTTTTCCCCTGTCACTTTTGTACCTGTATGCGATTTTATTATTTTTTTGTACTGAATGGAAATACAAACAGTCACAAAACACTTAAGGAGTTTGTTTATTGTTTTATTTTCACAAAAAAAAAGTTAATTGATTGAAAAAAGCAACATAGCGTTCATAAGCTAGAATTTCAACCTTAAAATCGCTCTGCTGAAAAATCACAAAAATGCTCATGAGCTCCTTTTACCCCTGTGCCATTGGGGATATATTTAGTGTATATGCCTGCAATATTTTTTCATCTTTTATATAATATTTATGCAAGGCGTCAATTTGAAAAATGTCCATTTGAATATCTCACAAAATATTGAAAGCTGTATGTAGTTTAAATTGAGAACATCTGTATACATAAAGGGATTGAGAAACGAACTACTGTGTAACAAATAACTTGTTTTATTATTTCTATCCAAAAAGTTTAAAAGTGTCATTAGATTTTTAGATTACACTGGTAACAACCAAAAGCAATAAATATAAAATAAAATAAGTGTAAGAAAACTAAAAATAAAGAATGTCCAGTCACATGTTTTGTTATTCTATACGATTTATTTTTATTAGAGCTGTCTTTCAAGAGTATCTCTATTTCTAAAAAAGAAAAAATATCAATATGGGGGTATATAGTATTAAATATTATCAAAATAGTAAAAAACGGTTAAAAAATCAGAGATTTAAGGCAGATGACCCATTATTGGTAGTTACATTTTTCTGATCACGCATTTGTTCATTCACAATAATGAAACAAAGAATTTGGATCATTTTTTGTACTGAAAACCTGTAATGAGATTACATTGTTTTATGGTTGTATGAATAATATGTAAATATGTTTTTTTATTATGTCTGAGTGGTTTTATGTGATAATACAAACAATTCTTATCGATGAAATGTTTTGTTGAGCTTTGGAGAAAAATTTGACATTTTTATGGTTTTCGGTTATTATTACAGTCGTGATATAAAGGGAACCTGTTATCACTAAGAAGCGTTTCTACTGGGAATTTACACTGGTGGCCAAAAGTAGATTGACAACTACTTATTTTTCAAATTTGTTTATATCATGGTTTAGGAAATGAGAACTTAGGTGGGGCAATATCTGATTAAAAAACAACGGGGTCTATTTGTAATGTTTAATTATATTTAAACAATTTATTCGTAATACCCAATTTTATAAAATAAAAATTAAAAAACTAAACAATTTTCCAAAATTAAAAATGTAAAGGGTTTTATTCAATAATGCGTTGTATAGCCTCTATTTCTTCTCACTTCCACCAACCTTTTGGGCATTGACCTAATTAAATTGTCAAATATAGGACGTGTCAATGGATATCCAGCATGCCTTCAAAGCCTCAAAAAGTTCTTGTTTATTTTTGAAATTTTTACATCGGATGTGACGATCAATGTAATCCCAAATATACTTGATCGGATTTAGGTCCGGTGACTGTGACGGCCAATTTGATAACATTATTTTTTTCTTGGGTCAACCATTGCTTAACGGCCTTAGATGCGTGTTTTGGATCGCTAACAAGTTGAAAGTAGTGGTTGAGTGGCATAACTTCCTCAGCGTAAGGTACCATAATATCCTGCAGTATGTCTTTATACATTAAACGATCCATCGTGCCTTCTATTAAGTGTAGTGGACCCATCCCATAGCCCGAAAAACATCCCCACATCATCCATGCTTGACTCTGGACACCGTATATTTGGGATCATACCTTTGGTTCACAGGACGCCTAACATATCTTTTGCCATCCGAATTAATCAAATTGAACTTTGAGTCATCACTAAAAATAACTTTTTTCTATTCGCAGACTGTCCAGTGACTATGTTCTCGAGCAAAGCGCAATCGCGCCCGTGCGTTTTTTAAACTTAGCAGTTGTTTCTTTGCAGGGCGTCTTGTTTTTAAATCACTATATTGAAGTCTCCTTCTAATGGTACCACAACTAACTGAACCCACACCTTCTTCTTCCAACTGCAGCTTGATTTCTTTTGAAGTTGCGAATGGGTCAAGTTTTGCTTTTTTCAAAATTAATTTGTCAACACGACTGGTGGTCTTCTTTGGTAGGCCGGCCAGTTTTTTTTAGAGGAACAACACTTCCACGGAGATTAAATTGTTTTATTATTTGCCTTGCTGTTGCCCTCAAATGAGAAAATTTTCGAGCCTGTTTAACCCCTTTCCGGTAATCGTCGATTATTCGCATCTTAATATCGATCGATAAAGTTATACCACGTGGCATTGTGAATATTTTTCAAAGCTAATAGTAAGGAAAGTCAAATCAATAGAAACCAACGCATAAAACTCAGAGACTGAATAAACATGTTGTTTGTCAATCCAATTTTGGCCACCTAGCAGTCAAACAAAATTATTGGAATTTGATTAAAAAAATATTGAGAAAAAGTGCAAGCAATAAAACTCTATGGAATTTGTTTCTTCAAACTACGTTGTTTACATCCCTGAACACTAATAAGCTCAACCGGTTTTTCCTTTGCTTCAGATAAAATATATCCATAAAAATGGAATTTGTCAATCTACTTTTGGCCACCAGTGTAATTAACACTACACGCCATGACAGTATAATAGTTTAAGAGCTTCGGCCAAAAAATCTAATTAAAATGAATTTGATGCTACATCAAAAAAAATTTCACAGTTTTCGGATATCGCAGTTATAATAGATGGCATTCAACTGAACGGAACAACTCTTATCAGGAAAATGCGGTTTATCACAACCCTATTGCTGCTCACTAAAAAGTTATTATAGTCCGAGGGTTTGAACGAAAAAAATTCTATATAATTATAATTTCATACAAGGAACCAAATGTAAATAATTTAATTTAGCTATCACACTAATGGGTTATTTAGGACTAAGAAAATATTAGTCCAAGAGCTTGAGAAGAATAAACTGATTATAAAAGTGTACAGTTTCTTCATCTATTTCTAAAAGAACGCCACTGCTAAAACTATATAGTTTTTGTCTCTAAGATCTTGGACTTTGAATATGGACATTGTTCACATTTCAATGTACCTACCGGAATTTTATCGTTAACAGAGGCGGTGCTATCGGTCATGGCGACAATAGACAAGGAGAGAGTGATCCGGGTCATCAGTTCGGTGGCCACCCCAGTAAATAACAGAATGGCTTGCACATGCCTTTTTCCAAATTTTGGACCTAAAATTTTCACTTAAACAAACGATTTCTTTATGAAGCGAATAGTGGTTATTTACCTTTTTCCATATTTTCTTTCCGGAACGTACTATTATCCTTTTGCATTTGAATCTTTTACAGGATAGTTTCATTGATTTGGCTGCTGATTATTACCGAACCAAATTATCACTAAATGACGTCCGATTGGGTAGTTTATGTAGGTAGACAATTGACCGGCGTATAGTAATCTTAAAGTAGCACAGACGACTATCTCTACAAATAAGTGCTAAGTAAACAAAAATTATTGTTTTTTAATCTAGTGTAAAAATTTAAATACGCAAAACACTTATTGGTTTATCAGCCTATTGAAACCTTTTATAATATTCGGGGTGGACTTTAAAAAAATCAACTTATAACCGCGGAATTAATTTGGACGATTTTTAGAGACACCGAGTATACAGTTCACTTCATATAGAGGAATTCCAGTCGGGACATTTTCTTTGGACATCTTTCACAAAATAATGGGAATAATCTTAAAAGGGCTTAAGCGAATGAAAGAGAATTTCTTATCAAACAAACCAATAGGAAAAGAATTCTTGGGGCTCAAAAACTTTTTGAGTTATAGGCAATTTTGTCGGTGAAGGTCCTTACAATTTGAAATTTTTGAAACGCATATTGCAACATTAACATTTTTATTCTTTGCGGACATTTTTGGCCATAACTTGGAAACCCCCTTGGAATATTTTCTTAATTATTACACACTTATGTAACAGCATCCTGAGGATGGACTTGAGAGTAAAAATCATATTCTAGGTTAAAGATTTGGGTAGTTAAAAAAACATTCATAGCATATCTTTACTTGAAAATATTTGCATGAAATAATTGGAATATTGATAAAATTACTTCGGTTATAGTAAGGGCGTTTCTTACTCAATAATTTTTTATATCAAGGCGTTTTGTAGCTCAAAAACTTTTTGAGTTAGAGACAAGGTCTAAGAGCCGCCAAATTTAAAGTTTTTAAAACTTGGGCGGACATTTTTGGTCATAAATAACGACTGGGAATATTTTCATAATTTTTTCGCACAATCCTGAGGATTGATTTGAGAATAAAAACGGTCCTCACTTAATTACTTAATTTATTTACATTTAAGTATGCTGATACACATATTATCACCTCACAATTGTAATTCTAAAGATTCAGCTGTATTAAATTTTATTACATAACCGCACATAGTATTACAGGTCCTAAAGGGTTTTTAACTTTTGCCCATTACTTGTCACTATTCTCCATATAAGTCTAAAAATCACATAATTCATATAACTAACCCCCAAAATAACCGCAACTAAAAATCCGTACACATCGATCAAATATAATTGATAAAAGGGCATATCAACGGCTGGAGAGCGCATATGTGGGGCCCCCCCGTGCCTCGCCACGTACTCCACCCAGTAGATGGCGCTGTCCATGGGCGACACTGGCCTGTCCCTGAACCTTTCCGACAATAATTTGGCCTTTGTTTGAGTCCTAGAAGGACAAATTAAGGAACAAAGTAACTAAACAATTCAAAAGACTTACTGTGCATCCAACGCCTTAGTCAAGGCGTTAACAATCAGTTCTTCAGTGGCGGTTTGTAGATGTAATATAACGGCAGCTCCGGTGGCTTCTAGCGCGTGCGCGTTATGGTTCTGATCGCCAAATTGGGGCATTATTACGATCGGTACTCCGCAGTAGATGGCCTCGATGGTACCCAGCAAACCTCCGTGGGAGATGAACAGTTTTACGTTCGGATTGCCTGGAAATGGGATTTTTGATTAATTAATTGTGTCAATTTGTTCATTCCAGTGTTGCCTCAACCTTATTGAACGTAGTAAATTGAAAAGAATTAGTATCTTGAATTTTCACTTGTCACAAATTTGAACTTTAGTTGACAAGTGACAGTTGACAAGACACAACATTCCTGTAATCAACCAAGTAGATTTTTTTCTTAGTGCCTATAAGGGATATTAATACGTAATTGGTTAGACATATTTAGAATTTCCAGCTGTGACAAATTTTAATATTGGTCACATTTGTCGTATTAAAACATTGACATCGACCAATAAGAAGCTTTTCTTTTCTTTCAGTCGTCTGAAAAGGATAGTAATACGACTTGGTAAATTCCGTTGCTATCCTGATTTAGAATTTTCACTTGACAAGTGACATTTATGGCGTTTTGACTTTGACATTTTTAAAAGTTTGACGCGTCTTTTTTCAGCGGAATACATGTGATAATGTGAAATAGTAACGAAATCTGATGTAAATTTTTTGTAATATTGTATTTTTTTATGCTTTTACATGGTATGTCCTTGTCCTCTTCGACCTTGTTGCATTTTATACGTTCAAGCAGTTTATGAAGGAGGGCCCTCAACAACTCGAATTGTGAATTTTTAAGAAAAATATGAATTAAAACTCTTTTGTGATATTGTAACTTGATTGTGAATAACTGGTACAAGGATCAAAATATGTGGATACAGCAAAAGGATGTGGACCTAGTATGTGTGAGGTTTAATGCTGTTATTAATGTTGCATTCAGGATGCCAAACCAGGATTTTGACTCAGGCTATAGATGTAATGCACTGCTCTTTTCTGTAAATTGAAAAGTGTCAGTAAACATGAGCCCCAGAAGCAAATACCATACCGTAGGTCTGCTTGACCTAATGCAAAGTAAACAGCTTTTGACACAATAGAGTCAACCTTGATTATCACAGTTCTTACAGCATTGTAACCTGAAGAGAGTCTACAGCAGACATTACTTGTATGAGACTCAAACATTATTCTATTAAACTCAACCAAATATTTAATTTGAGTGTTCCCTATAGCAACATTTTCAATACTACATTTGATTTTTCAATATTTAATATAAAAACCCTTAGCATCACACCAAAGTTTGATCCTACAAGACTGTTGTTTCATTGGCAAATGCTGCACAAGAACCATACTTCAGCACACCAAAATCAAGTAATTGACACAGAGCAGAAACAATAAAGGGCCTAACACAAAACCTTATGGAACAGCAGCGTTAATGTTCAAATAATTAGACTTCAGATCTATCCTTAAGATTAAAATCACTGCGGAGATTTCTCTCTAAAGCCATTGACAACTTTCTTAGCAAAATACCATGATCTATACAATTGAAGCCTTTAGAGACATCACTAAATACAAGTCAATGCTAAGGTATCATTCTTAAAGGACCCGAAAAATAGTGTCCCTTGTACCTTTAGGTTCCACGGAGCCGAACTATGAAGCACTAAAAAGAAGAACAAATAAGAGTGACACAGATCCACTGCCATGGTATACATGCTCAATAAAAGAAATTACTTCTTTATATTAAATGACCCTTGAAGTGCTTTACTTTTTTTATACCCAGGTTTAGGTCGAACACAACTGCAGAATTAGAAGTGATAGTTTTAATTAATATTTCTTTTCGGTTTAATAATTCTTATGATTTGAAATCTATTAAAAAAATTGTTGGTGTCTGGTAACTAACAGGAGAGGCCTTATTCATATTTTAAAAAATTAAGTGAGTATTAGTAATTAAATAATAACAAATATACAGCTTTGTTAGTGATTAATCCCCAAGAAATACATTTTCAAAATGTTCAATCATCAGGACATGTTATTTTTTAATGACAAATAGATTATTCCTTAGTCGAAAACACTATATTGTTGCTACTCACAAAGAATATCAAACTGGGGCATCCATTTCCCTAGAAGGACGTTCTTAGGCTGATCTACCATGGAGGCATTGTCCAATTTCCAGACGACCCTTTGGGGAAACTTGGCGAAAGCATTTACAAAAGCCTTTCGCTGCTCCTCTGGAAAAGTGTGGCTGTTGATCATCGATCCTAGACTGAAATAGATCACGCCCGCCTCGGCACCGTTTATCCAGTTTTCAATATCCTGGATATCAACGAGGTTACTACTGGAGAATTCGAGGTTTAAAAAGGAATTCTTACTTCGGGTAGTCTCTTGGGTTTCCGGTTATGCACGTGGATCCCTCCCACTTCCACGATGGCCGGGGGCAACGGCTTCGCCCCGTCTATTGTGAAATGGGTGTTGACCAGTAGGAGACTGGCGTTATGGGGGTCAAAAGCCTGATATCCGGTATATCGCTTGGACAACTCGTTTCCTTGCTTTTCCATGGCCAGTTTGTACCTTTGTCAAATAAACAAAATAAATTCAACTTACTGTTACGCGTTACTTACTTACCAAAGTGTAGAATAATGATCCACCAAAGTGTTTTCCACCCTTGATAAGAACGACATGGGCACCTTAAATCCTCCGAATACGGTTTGGATGTAAGCGGGATTTGATGGGAAGCCGAACCACTCGGCTTGCCATGACATGTGGGTGCATGAACTTAAGCCTACAAAGGATATACATAAATATATACACGGTGGCTCAGATTGCTGCAAATTTAACTGCTTACCAATGACGGGAGTCTTAAATAGATTAGCCACCCCAAAGAAGCACTCCGTATTAAACATCTCGGCGATCGTTACGTCGAATGTACGATTTTCTTTCAAAAAAGTCTGGAAATTCGGATGGTTCAGACCCTCGTGGCAAACCGTTTGCATGATGTTCGACAAACCTATTGGGGCGGAATAAAAGGCTTTTTTACCCCCGGTCCAATCCATAGTCATGACACTTGTAACCTCTTGACTGCCTAACCAGACAGTCCTCACGTTTGGACTTTTATAGTTCCTTTTTGAGGAGGACACTATGGTCACGTTGTGCCCCTTTTGGCCCAAATTATCGAAAAACTCTTTGAAGGTGTCAAAGTGCGATTTACCATTGTAGGGCATCAGCACCAAAACGTTTAATGGTTCGGAAAAATCGATTAAGGTGCAGAGCACCGTTAAAAGAGATAAACACTTCATCTCTCTATGAAACTAATTTAAAATGTGATTTTTTTCGATGTAATTCTTCGGTTACACGAGGGTAATCATATCGCATAATGTGTATTTTTAAATCGGATTAATTGCTTTTGACTGATAAGGGCGCGTTAAGTGTTAAGAAGAACTGGTAAATTAAATTGTCTTTGTATATTGATAACGATGTTGTAGCGAGTAAAAGATGTAATAATATAAAATGTCCAACGTTTAATAAAATATTGAATTTTTTAAGTTTTTAGCACATTTCATGCTTAAATTCCGCCTTGTTAAACCAATTTCTAGGATCTTCCCAGGCAGTTGAAGCTGTAGACAACACAGAAACCATTAAAGTGAAATGTCTATGGCAGTAACACCCCGAAAAGTTACATTGGGTCTTATAGGGGTGGTACTATTTAAGGTTTTTCTGTTGACAAGTTTAAATCATAATTTTTATTAAAAAGGGCATATTATATGGCCTATATTGAAATTCTTGGGAAAGTTTATTTGTCTTGTTATGTGGGGTGGTACCGCGTAAACGCATAAATGAAAATACCTTTGCCATGAAACAAGGGACATAATTGCATTGCGATCGTCAATCACACCTGAGAAAGGTTTTTATGTCTGAAAATAAATGAAAAGTAATTTTTTTTTGGATTTATTCCGCACTTTTTGCTTTACTTATACCCTCAGTTACATTGAAATATATTTTTTATTACGTAGTTAAGGCTATTACAGACAAGGAAGGTCATTTCAGTGCGATCGTCAAGGTTACTTAGGCCTATGATGGACTTTTATGTCAAAAAATGGGTGAGGAGTAAATAATTTTTGTTGGGTTTTCTACAGCATTTTATACTTCACTTACATCCTCAATCGCTTTGAAATGTAATTTTTTCTATGTTGCTAAGGCCAGGACAGATGAGAAAGGTCTTTTTAATGCGATCGTCAAGGTTACTTAGGCCTAAGAAGACTTTTATGTCAAAAAAATGGTTGAGGAATAAATAATTTTTTTTTGGGTTTTCTACCGCATTTCATGCTTCACTTACATTCTCAGTCGCATTAAAATGTAATTTTTTCTACGTTGCTTAGGTCACTACAGACGAGAAAGGTCATTTCAATGCGATCGTCAAGGTTACTTAGGCCTAAGATAGGCTTTTATGTCAAAAAATGGGTGAGGAATAAATAATTTTTTTTTGGGTTTATTACCGCATTTCATGCTTCACTTACATTCTCAGTCGCATTGAAATGTAATTTTTTTTACGTAGCTAAGGCCACTACAGACGAGAAAGGTCTTTTTAATGCGATCGTCAAGGTTACTTAGGCCTAAGAAGACTTTTATGTCAAAAAAATGGTTGAGGAGTTAATAATTTTTTTTTGGGTTTTCTACCGCATTTCATACTTCACTTACATCCTCAATCGCTTTGAAATGTAAATTTTTTTACGTAGCTAAGGCCACTACAGACGAGAATGGTCTTTTTAATGCGATCGTCAAGGTTTCTTAGGCCTATGAAGGATTTTTATGTCAAAAAATGGGTGAGGAGTGAATAATTTTTTTTTGGGTCTTCTATCGCATTTTATGCTTCATTTACATCCTTAATCGCTTTAAAATGTAATTTTGTTTACGTAGCTAAGGCCACTACAGACAAAAAAGGTCATTTCAATGCGATCGTCAAGGTCACTTAGGCCTAAGATAGACTTTTATGTCAAAAAAATGGTTGAGGAGTGAATAATTTTTTTTTGGGTTTTCTACGGCATTTCATGCTTCACTTACATCCTCAATCGCTTTGAAATGTAATTTTTTCTACGTTGCTAAGGCCAGGACAGATGAGAAAGGTCTTTTTAATGCAATCCTCAAGGTTACTTAGGCCTAAGAAGACTTTATGTCAAAAAAATGGTTGAGGAATGAATAATTTTTTTTTTGGGTTTACTACTGCATTTCATGCTTCACTTACATCCTCAATCGCTTTGAAATGTAATTTTGTCTACGTTGCTTAGGCCACTACAGACGAGAAAGGTCTTTTTAATGCGATCGTCAAGGTTACTTAGGCCTAAGAAGACTTTATGTCAAAAAAATGGCTGAGAAGTGAATAATTTTTTTTTGGATTTTCTACCGCATTTCATGCTTTACTTACATTCTCAATCGCTTGGAAATGTAATTTTTTCTACGTTGCTAAGGTCACTACAGACAAGAAAGGTTTTTTTAATGCGATCGTCAAGGTTACTTAGGCCTATGAAGGATTTTTATGTCAAAAAATGGGTGAGAAGTGAATAATTTTTTTTTGAGTTTTCTACCGCATTTCATTGGACAAAAAGTCGGCTTGTAAAGGGTAAAAAATATTCACAGAGTTTCTTACTATTTAAAAATTTCTACTAAGAACCAAAGTATCCAGAATATAACCCATATATTTATTTAGTTACATTATTATTTACTAGGCTCTAACACAAACATGCTGGTGTGGGATTACCCAACAAATCGCATATGAAACTCTTAAACTCCGTTTCGGCCGCGTTCTGGTTATCATCAGAGTAACTGCCGTCGATGACAATAGTGGGCACCCAGCCGGGGTCAATTAGGGCCGTCTTTTTACCATTTTCCCAGAGCAGCTCATCCCCTTTACCACTCGTAATGCACTCTTGAATTTCTGACCATAAAACCCCATCCACACTCTCGGCACACTAAAAGAAACTTATTTAAAAAAAATTGAAATTGAAATACTGCATTAAGGCACCTTTTGTAAGTCAGCATCGTCAGCAGGAGAATCCGATCGTTCCGAGCAGAAAATGAACGCGGTACTCACGTTCACGTCGTATAAATCGATGGCGCACGAATGGATCTTGTTTCCGTAACACTCTTGAGCTCCGTGTTGGCATTTGAAGGTTTTTGAGCCATTTACCACTGTTTCCTATATGAATTCGAAGCTGTTAATGGACAAGGAACCATTTAGGAGGTTTACAAGGATAAAGTGAATCTTATTCTGTGTCTATATTATGATATAATAAAATTTCAATCACCCCCTTATCTGTATCAAAAAACTATATTTAGAACCGACGTTCATCGCCTTAATTGAATATAGTAGTCATTTTATATCTGTTAGTTGTGCTGTCTATGTTTAGGAGTTCCTTTCAATGTTCTAAGATTATTACTATTATTATTTCGCTAATATCGTGTTTTCTTAACAGTTGGCTAGGTAAGTATTGTATCTATGGTATCACAATCGCGAAAATACAACAAGTTTTTCATCTCAAAAAAAAAAAAGAATTGCGTTGTTGACTGCAGTGCCGGGTAATGGTGTTATTTTATTAATTTTGTTAAAGAAATATAGAAAAATTAGTTAGTATTTATCTGTAGAGATGCTAAAGGCTTAAGAAAATTTGGAGGTGACTAAACCCTGATACACAAGGTACGAAGGGTAAAAAAATCTCTTTTCAATATTGATTCACTATAATAAAAAACCTTTTTACCACAATATAATAAGATATATAAATAAAAATATGTCTATTCGAAAAAATCGCAAACCAGGGGGTTTATGTATATTTATGTTCGTCCTCAAATCCTGAAGAGCATTAAAATCATAATATCGTTCCGATTAAACAATGTAGACTAAAGAAGGGTTAAACACAAAAATACCCTGGACAAACAGATAAAGTATAAGTCCTATTATAGATGTGAAGAAACTGAGCGAGAATATCTTCCTATTCATATGAGTATAGAAACTATTAATAACTTATATAAATCAAAGTGTGTATTCTGTGGCAATGTGAAAAACAAACCTGATTTTGCCGGAAAAATCCCCGAAATAATACACATATCACTTTAGTCCTGAAAAACCTAATTGCCTGGAAGGAATGTGATATGATCTTTAAGGAAGTTTTACGGAATATAATTTAGTCTTCTAGAAGAGAAGACTTGTATATTTTTAAAGGCAATGGACGAAGAAATCAATTATCTGGAGGAGTGGATGTTTGCAATAGTTGATACTGTGTAGTAATTAAGTGATTGTTTTGAAAATCCAGAAAGAGGTACCTACAGGGGCGGATCCGGGGCTGATTTTTGGGAGGGGAAAATTTTTTTGAACACAGCGGATCAGCATAATTATAATATATTGTAATTGATGTATCAATGTTCATTTATTCAGCCACAAATCCTTGTTTTTGACGAAAATGTTACAGAAAAATTATTTCATAGAACAAAACGATGAGGCCTCAGTTTTGCGAATCGTTCAATGACTTCTTCAGGACTGACTTCATGCAATGTCTTGGTGTATGTATGGCAAAGCCAATCCAATCAGTTTTTCTTGTAGCATCGTTGACCAGAGCTTGCATTTGTCACAGGCAGTGTGCAAAATATACGAAGATAAGCATTGATAGTCGGGAATATTTCAACATCACAGTTCTCCAAAGCTTGTAATGCAATAGTTGAAAGTCTTTTTCTTCTGCTGCCAGTGGTTCAATTCGCTTCTGAACTTAAAACGCTGCACGATGTCGGATGTTGTCATCAGTTATGAGTCGTTTGCATCTTTCTGTCAAACAGCTGATAAGATTTTCGCTTTCAGTTGGATTGAGCTCACATACTTTCGTAGGCAGCAGCATACTTAATTGAAAACCGTCTAGAACTTCTTTTTCGAAAAACGAGTCTTGAGATCTTCGCAGATGGTATCCAACAAAGGAATGTATATCGAGACCCTGTAGTAATCTTCGCAACTGCTAACGCTGTAATTATCGCGTTTCGTTTGTTGGCCACAAGTTCTCGGTTTTTGTTCAGGAACATCCAGTTTTTGTGCAGCTTTTTCTCTCCGATCTTGAAACGTTCTAAGCAGCGTATGTATCATCATTGATGCTTTTGCATTATCGATGGACTCTTTCTGAAGCAGTACGGTGAGTGAATGACTCAATGATAAAGTGTCACAAAGACAGAAAAGTCCAACGATAAATTCAAATTTGCACAAAGCTGCTATTAGGGCTGTTGCTTTTTCGGCTGTTTCCTTGTTTTTTCCACTCACTGATTTTTGTCAAAGCTTCTACAATCAACGACATTTTGGAGGCAAATTGAACGACAGCATCATGACGTTGAACCCATCTTGTTTCGCATAACTGTACCAGGTGTCCTCATTTAGTTTAATAATTTAAAAAAGCAGTATTTATAAATTTTCATAAATATGTAAATTTGAAAGTTGCATCAATTTTTTCATGCAAATGCACAAATCGAAAAATTTTTGAGGGGGGGGATTTTCTTCATTTCCTTCCCTTGGATCCGCCCCTGGGTACCTATATATTCAAATAGTTTATTGTCCAACAGGAAAATTCCCAATTACAAGACAATCGAAATAATTAAAATTAAAACAGTACAATTTATAAGCACCTTAAATAAGTAGTACAAAAAGAATAATATAAGATCCAATATAGAGTGATAACAAAATTTAAAATTTAAAACAATAGCATAATTGTAAGAATATAAGACACACTAACCAAATGATAACAATCACAGAAAAATAATCAGGTATCATTCAAATTAAGAGAGGAACACCTCCTTTTTTTAAAAACATTTTCAGTGCTGCTAAAGATGTCGACATCTATAGCATTCATCTGATTATACCATGTACAAGCACGGCACAGTGGAGCTTTGCTGGACAGATTTGTTAAGTTAAGAGAGAGATAAAATATATGGTGCCTCCTTGTATTGGCAGGAGGAACAAATAGAGGTAGCCTCTCTAAGAGCTCAGAACAATCAATTTTATTATTGCAAAGTTTATATACAAATATTTTGCTTTAGTGACAAATAGTTGAATCTATTCAGCAGGTACTCCTGTTCCACACCTCTTACTGGATATACTTCATCCAACTTAACAGAAAGTAACTTTAAGAATCTGCGCTGTACATACTCCAGTCTGTTAACATGAACATCATAGATGGGGAACCACAACATAGAGCCATACATTAATTTAGACTTTACTAATGAATTGTACAATACAGTCAAGCTGGATATATTCTTAAATTGAGAAGTGGACCTTACTATAAACCCGAGGGATTTTAAGGCTGAACCAGTGACCTGTGCTACATGCTGGTTAAATGTGAGCCTCTTATCTACTTCAATGCCCAAATCCTTTACTAAAGAACAGTCTAGCAACTGAGTCTAGCAACCACTCAATATATATGGTTATAAAATCTCTTCATGAAGAATGGAAATTGTCATTTTTTTATATTTGTCACAGTTTAGGGGTAGTTTATTTCTTTCACACCATTCAAAGACCCTATTCATGTCCTCTTGCAGCTTCAGGCAGTCCAGCATAGTACGAATGATACGAAACAACTTCAGATCATCAGCGAATAAAAGACAGAAACTCTCGAGGTTACTGCCCTGGGGCGCACCACTCGAAGCCACGTAATACTCAGACCCAAAACCATTAAATTCAACATACAGGCTTCACCTGCCAGTCAGATATGAGATGAAGAACTCCACCAGACAAGGATGAAATCCAGCCAAAGCCAGCTTCCGTGCCAGCAAACCGTGATCCAGCCGATCAAAAGCCTTCGAGAAGTCTGTGTACAGCACATCCAACTGGCTTTTTTGATTTATAGCTAGACATGCTGTTTCCAAGAAACAAGCCATATTAGTGACAGTAGATCTTTTCTGAAAGAAACCATGCTGCTTCTCTGTAATTATGTGCTTAATTTGAGAAGACAATTTATCGTGCACACATGTCTCAAAGGCCTTCGAAAAATTAGAGAGAATCGACACCGGTCTGTAGTTCTCTATTCTGCCATGGTCGCCACTCTTAAACACTGGACATATTTTAGCCTTTTTCCACTCTTCCGGAAATGTATTGGTCTTGAGTGATAAGTTGAAGATTTGTAAGAGTGGTACAGCCAGGGCCGATGCACAGTTTCTTTGTTTTTTAACTTATGTAAAGCTTTTCTTACATCTGCCTCAACAAAAGATTGGACCAAAATGTTGTCTGAACCATATGTATCAGATTCTTTGGGCTGAGCAATAGAGGACTCAACATAAACACCCCTGAAAAAATCAGAAAAAGCATTTACAATACTTTTAGGACCCACAACAGTGGTATCTTTATAGCTCATAGAACCTGGAATGCGAGAGTTGTTTCTTTTAAGGTGAATGAACCTCCAGAATTGCTTTGGATCACTCCGAATAGCTGACTCAGTCCTGGATCATCCTCATAAGCAGCAGAGCACCGTGTATGAAGCCATCTCCTATGTAGCCTAGACTTTAATTTTAATAATTTCCTAATTGCATGAGTGTACCACACAGGATATGAGTATTTACTATGAGAAGGTCGAAAACGAGGCAAAACAGCTAGACAAAAAATTTCATGGATTTTGTCATAAAGGGTTTTAACTGCCTCATTAACATCTGACTGGGTTCGTATAAAAGTCCAATCCACATCAGAGATAAGCTGGTAAAGATAGGGAAAATTAGCCCTCCGAAAATTATACTTAGGACTCTCATTGTTGGAGGGGAAATCTGTGACACTCTCGAATTTGACAAGATTCAACGAGATATTAATAGCAGGGTGATATGCATCCTCAGTGACAAGGGGTTGGTCGTCCCTATCCACAGAACACTGGAAGTTGGAGAGAACTAGATCAAGCAAATTATTGTTGCAGTTAAGGGCATTGTTAAATTGAGAGATTCAAAAACGCCATAAAATCCCTTAAGCCAGCAAGTTTAGTGTTACAATCATAAACATTATCCTGTATAAACCTCATATTAAATATATGAAAGAGACGAGAAGTTATATTTGGTGGGTCTGTAAGTAATGTCACATAACTTGATTTATTCTAGACACCTGAAAGGTCCTTTTTTCTGGAAAATTAGGTTTTCCTTTAACTACCTGGAAGAGGATTTTAAAATGCCTAATTCTTTCAGAGATTTTTTCAGAGAAATCATATTGACTGCCTGGAATGTTTCATAATTTCACTTATTCTAGGCACTTGAATATTTCTTTTTTTAGTCTTTTTATATAGCTTTTTTATTAATTTGTGTGTTTTTTTTTTAAATTTAAACTAGTATAAAAAAAGTACAGAGAGGCAACTGATGAGCTTCTTGCTTGATCAGAATGTTTTTCTCTGGAAACATTCCGATAGTGTTGTTTCCTCTTATTCTGAAACTGGATAAATCTCCTGCATATTGATTTTTCTGTACTAAATCAATAACATTTTGATTGGGTTTTTCATATTTGTGCATTCTTTTTATTGTCGACACCAACATTTATTAATTTTACAATATCTAGTTGAGCAATAACATTCATATCTAACTTACCGGCCAATAACTAACACACATTTTTAAGGATTATTGGAAAGTTGAGGACTACCTATATTTAGCAAAATCCAATTTTTTCTCATAGCCAGCTACTTACTTAGATGAGGAAAAAATAGAAATTTAAAGTGGGAAAACTATGTTGTAGCATTAAAAAAACCGAACTCAACTTCCCTGAAATAATCGCATTTCAGTTTTGTCTTGGAAATGCAATTGCCTGGAAGAAATGTGACATAATTTCAACTTTCTAGGGAAAATTATACATAATTTTATTTATTTGAGGCAGTTAAACTGCCTGGAAGAGAATATATATTTTTTACAGACAGTGGACGAGGAAACCAATTATCTAGAAAATTAGGAAAAAGAACTTGTGAAGTGACTACAATAATTGAAACTGTATAAAGATTGAGTAAATGTCTTGAAAATCCATTAGTTTGTCCATTAAGCGTCTATAAAAATGCCACATAACCTGATTGATTCCAGGCATGTAAAATTTCTATTTTCGGGATTTTTTGATATTGATTTGTCCTTCAACTGCTTAATATAAAAAAGTGACTGAATTTAAAAAATGTACTGTAAGCTTTCCTTAGTACAGTACATTTTTTTAAATTCGGTCACGATCAAGATTCTTTTGTAGAGCATGATATTAAGCCAAAACATAACGGTAAACAGGCAGAAGTATTTAGTTTACCAATATTCCCAATGGAAAACCGATTTTTTTCCCAAACTTGATGATCCCTAAGGCACCTTATTCCTGAGGCAGATCAATGTTTTTATACGTCTTTTATTGCTGCGATGAGGAAATTATTGACGATATTGAGGGATACAATACAGAATTCAACTTTGAATATCAAGAGGACTAAAGATAGAGCCGTTTTAACAAGGAAAATGCCCAATAAGCAAGCAGTTATTTTATTAAACGCTTTCTTATGCTTTATGTAGGACATTGAAAAATTAAATCAAAGAACTTCAGAAAGAACCAAGTAAAGCTTCATAAAACTTATTAATTAAAAACCCACATTTTTCAATAAAAGT
Source organism: Anthonomus grandis grandis (assembly GCF_022605725.1). Classification (NCBI taxonomy): domain Eukaryota; kingdom Metazoa; phylum Arthropoda; class Insecta; order Coleoptera; family Curculionidae; genus Anthonomus; species Anthonomus grandis. The sequence continues at coordinate 4,034,381 of NC_065555.1, read as the reverse complement.
AACTTTTGCGAAGGAGCAGACGGTTGGTTCCGTTTTTATAGTCTCAGAGTATTTTATGTGCAATAAACTTCGGTTTCAAATTTTAGTCTTTGTACATTAATAGGTTTGTTATTTAGTACTTACAGAGGCATGTCCCCATGGGACGAGCTCCAATAGTATTTTTTCGCTTCCAATTGTGTAAAATGCCGGGTACAGTTGGTTTACGATAAAGGCAATACTGTCGGGGCATAAAGATTCATAGTAGACCTGAACTTGCACGCTGTCTTGCACTTGAACGCTTTTGCCCTGGAAGAATTAATAATTATTTATAAAGGTTGCGTAATATATTTGTGATACTTACCGCAGCAACACTTAAAAAAAATAAGAAAATTAGAGCGTACATGTTGAAACCGAAACAATTATATTGTAAAAGATGATTTTGCACATTTTATTTATATATATTTTTTTTTATCGATGGAGCACTTGTAGATTACGTGATAATATCGAAGTGCTTTCTTAAGATTTACATATTGTTTTATTCAAGCATCATAGTCTCCCAAAAGTCCACAAATAAAACCCTCAAAGTCCCTCTCAGCGGCATTTTGATTTTCATCCGAGTAACTCCCGTCAATGATAATGGTCGGCACGTAACTCAAGTTAAGTAGTGCAGTCTTTTCTTGGTTAGCTGACTGTAGTTCATCCCCTCTGCCGGTTTTAACGCATTCCTCAATTTCACACCAGGATATTCCGACCTTTGTGGCACACTAAAACGAATAATAAGATTCTAATTTAGATGTTAACGTTGTCATTGGATTGAGAAAGAAATGATTATGGAAAATAAAGATTTCTTTCAGGCAGTTGGAAATTCAGAGAGGTGTCATTTCAAATGGCTAGAAAAAAGGAAATTATGTAGCTTATCATATATTAATTTAAAATATTAAGTATTTCTTCAATGAATATTGCGTACCTCTTTTAAATCAGCATCGTTAGCAGGAAAAACCGCACTTTCCGCACAAGAAATAAACCCAGTACTGGCGATTACGTCAAATGCATCAATAGCACATGCGTGCACTTTGTTGGCGTAACATTCCTCAGATCCGTGCTGACATACAACAGTTTTTGTTTCATCCACGATTGTTTCCTATAAAGGATCAATAATTATTACTTAACTAATGTATTTGTATTACACCTCACAGTAGCCAATCCCCAAGGAACAAGTTCCAAATCGATCTTTTCACTTCCAATGGTTGCAAAAGCTGGATAAAGTTGATTTACTATGAAGGACATACTGTTAGAGCTTAGTGATTCGTAGTACACTTGGACCTTGACCTGTTTGCCCTAAAAAAGACCTATTTACTGTCCAGGAGGGAATTAGTAGTACATTTACTTACATTTATGCCTATTGCCACTAAACTTATTAAGCATACTTTCATTAAAATGTTCATTTTCGTTTTAAATAATTGTTAGTATAGGCGTTTAAAATGTCACTTAGAGATTAATTAGAATAACACAATAATAATTGATTATCAATATTAAATAAGGTGTAATCTATTGTCTTGTTCTGATAAATTGGTGGAGGTGACGTCAAAATCAAATCAAATCAATATATGCTTTATTGTCATAAAAGTAAATTTGTTGACAAAGCTGTAAAAAAAATAAAAATTATACACAAATATGTAAAAAGGTTATTTAGCATGCTAAAGGCATCCATCATCCTAAAGGCATTCTGCTTCCATGAATATGGTTTACCTATACCGGTAAAACCAACAACATCCCCATTCTTCAGAAATACTCCTCCAAGACTCTGAATAAGCTAATATAATGTCAAGAGTGTCAATATGTATTATTCACTCCCGAAATATACAATTTTATTAAATGTAAAACTGTTAAAAAAAAATGAATCACAGAAATAAATTAGGCGAAATGATATGGTGTAAAAAATATAAAGAATATACCTAAAGTCCTGCAAGAAAAATGACTAAAATCTATCATTTTTTCATAATAGCCCTTTGCAACTAAGAGTTTTTTTAACACGTTTTCTAAAAAGTTTCCAGCTACCTATACCTTTCAAATCTGCAGGAAGATGATTAAAGAGTTTTTTACCATCAAATATAAAAGTTCTTTTGATCAGTGAACTTGTAGGCATAGGCAAGAGCACATCATTAGCTCGTCGACTGCTATATTCATGCCTATTAGTTTGTGTTCAAAAAAAGTTGTGAGGCAAACAGATTCCAATATAAATAAGGCAGGAAGGGTTAGGATTTTATGAGTGATAAATAGCTCTTCGCAAGACTCTCTCATACTCACATTGCATTTACGTATGTTTATTTTTAGAAGAGAAAGAATTAAACAATTTTTACAGGCAATCCAATATGAAGAAAACAGATATGGTCTTATATATAATCAAACTTGAAATAGTCGAAGTAATATTTACAATTTATTTTTCAACTGCCTGGAAGGGAAAAACGATTCTTCCAGGCAGCATTCTCGATCTAAAAAGGGCCCATAAAGGACTTATAGGCAGTGGTAGGAGAAATAAGAAATATTCCCGTACGATTGAGGTTAAAATAGTCTAAGGTTTTTAAATTTCTTGTTCAATTGCCTGGAAGAGGGCAATAATTCTTCCCAGACAGTTGAATATTCGGAAAAGTGCCTGGGCAAAGTGGACTATTCTTCAGGACTCCTGTTTAAACGCCTGGAAGAGAAATATATTCAATTTCCTTATCATAAAGGTAAATTAGATTAGAATTCAACTGCTTAAAAGATTTATTTTATAAATAGTGTCATATTTTTGGAAAAAATTAACGTAGATTTGACTTCGACTGCTCCGAAGAAATGTCGATTGCCTGGAAGAATTGGCTTGAAAGTTCCTCGTGCTGCTTTCCAGTAGAATGGAATTTAAAAAGTTGAAACATTATAACATACAGTGGTGGCCAAAAGTATGGAAACTTTTTTAATTTGTATTTTTTTTAAACCAGGAACTATAATAAAGTTACTCATATTGTGATAAAGTATATATAATATATTACCTAACTTAACATATTAATTTGAAATAAAACGTATTATAAAAAGAAAATTAATATTTTCTTGGCCAAAAGTTTAGAAACTGAAGAAAGTTATTTATATAAATTACATCTAAATCTGCTAATATTTTGTGGCATATCCCTCCGAATTTATTACTTCTCTATATCTTCGTGGCATAGAATCGACAAGTCTTGCACAGTCTTCACTGGAAATGGCAGCCCACTCAGTTTGCAGTATTTCCCACAGTTGAGCATTGTTTGAAATCGAATGGTTTCGAATCTTCCTGTCCAAATGATCCCATAAATTCTCTATGGGATTTAGATCTCGGGACTGTGAAGGCCAATCCATTAAAGCAATGCTCTGTTCATTTAACCAGTTTTTCACAAATTGGGACTTGTGTTTAGGGTCGTTGTCTTGCTGAAACAACCATCTCAATGGCATTTCCTCCTCAGCATAAGGCAACATGTTGTTCTCCAATATTTCTTTGTATAGAAAACGGTGCATTATTCCATCAATTTTAACCAGGGCGCCAACACCTGATCGGAAGAAACAACCCCACACCATTAAGCTTCCAACACCATGTTTTACCGTAGGCATTTTGTATTTGTGGCTGTACCTTGTACCTTTTGCTCGCCGGACATAACGTCTCCCGTTACTCCCAAATAATTGAAACTTACTTTCGTCACTAAACAATACAGTATTCCAATTTTGGTGAGACCAGGTAAGATGATCTCGTGTAAATTTCAAGCGATCCTTTCTATTGTTCTTTGATATTAGTGGTTTCTTTACAGCAACTCTTCCAAAAAGCCCCACTTCATTTAGCCTTTTTCTCACCGTGCGAGCAGACACAGAAATCCCCATTTCTCCAGAAATATCCATAGAAGTTTTCTTTGGGTCGTTCATCGATATTCTTTTCATTACCTTCATAGCCCTTTTGGACAACTTTCTTGCTTGTGGGCTACCGAAACATTTCCTCTCTCTTCAAATTTTTTAATTATTTTTGTGCCTTTTAAAATGTTTAAATTTTTACTTATTTCAATTTGCTTATAACCCTTCTGGTATAGTTCAACTATGTTACTTTTTAAATCACTAGGTAAGTATTTACACTTAGGCATGATGCCTGTTTTCACTCAAACAAAATCGTACCGTTAAACAGCTTGTAGTAAACAATTATTATGATTTTAATAAAGTTTCCATACCTTTGGCCACCACTGTAGGTGTTGTAATTGACACTATTATTCTTCCAGGTAGTTAAATTCGCCGCAAAAACCTTCTAATTTTTGACCAAGCTCTATCCTTCCTGTCATGTCTAAAACGGTTCAACAAACGGCGAGAATCGACTTATAATGTTTCTTAAAATATAAAGTTTGTATTGATTTAATTTTCTAATATTAGCTGTTAATTTTAATACGTGTTGATCCCATTTTAAATGTTTATCTATAATGATACCTAAATATATTGTTTTCGAAACTTTCTTAATAATGCTGGTTGCGTTCTTGAGTTGTATATTATTAAATTATATGCTGAATTATTAAAAAAAATATATTCATCCTATTTAGACTTCTTAGATATATTATTTACCTTTTCTTTGTTTTTTCTGATATTTTTTATAGGGACTTACTTTAATTGGATCAATATTACTATTTTTAGGGCGAGACTTTAAATATTTCATAAATTTTTCGTCTTAACTTGTTAATAATAAATTAATTTTTTTACACCAAAAAAATATACAACGTTACGTAATTTATCTGTAGTGTTATGCTGCCCACAGTTTAACAAATTAATATGCAATTCTTTTGAAATAATTGTTTCCAAAACTACAGAAATTTTTGTCATGTGACATACTTTAGGTATTAAATAAAAAATCCTGGCTATAGCTAGCAGGTACCTAGTTTAATATAGTGGATATATTTTATGGTTATTAGTAATATTTTGCGACTGGAAGTGGTGCAAACGTGTTCTAATACTTTTGTTGTAGTTTAATATTAGAATAACATAGAATTATTAATCTAAGGTTTAATAATTCAGATTTCGTCTTTTAATTTCCACGTTTGTGAATGAAATTAGTTGTAATAGTTGCAAAGGCTCAAAAATCCTCTATTGCTTCTGCAACACTTTTTTATACCCCAAGTTGTAATGTAAACTTGTGGGGGTTGTTCAGTGTAACAGAAGAATCCACTTGAGTATAGGAACCCATGTCCGGAAATGCGTAACTACGCCACTACGGCCCTAAGACGTGTTAAAATTTATAAAAAACATTAATTACCTAAATAGGATCTGCTGCATTTATTTTTACCTTTTGTACATGATGCCATAACAACAATTATTTTAAACATTTATTCCTAATGGAAAACTTTACCGATCAAAAATTGGCGGATATGCATTTGGCATACGGAGCAACAAACTGCAATGCACGAGCAGCATCGCAGTTGTATCATGAACGTTATCCCGAACGACAGCATTCTGGATACAAAAAGTTTATTGCGGTTCATCGGCGGTTCGCTGAAACAGGCATGTACCAAGATGCATGATACTGGTGTTGCTCGAACCGTAAGAACGGTCGAATTTGAAGAAGAGGTGCTTCAGCGAGTTGCCGATAATCTATCAAATAGCACACGTGACGTCGCTAAGAATATGAATACGAGTAACGCTTCTATCTGGCGGGTACTACACGAGCAACAACTCCATCCTTACCACTTCTAGAAAGTTCAAGGTATGACTGCAGCCGATTATCATCCTAGAGTTCAATTTTGTCGATGGCTTCTGGATCACATCATTGCACAACCAAATTTTTTACGATGTGTTTTGTGGACCGATGAAGCCTCTTTCACAAGAGACGGTATTTTTAATAGTAGGAATAGCCATGTTTGCGACGAAGAAAACCCTTATGCAATTTTTCCAAGAAAACATCAAAATCGTTGGTCTGTCAACGTATGGGCAGGCATTGTTGATGATTATTTAATTGGGCCATACCTTCTACCGGAACGGTTAACAGGACCTATTTATCTGCGTTTCTTGGAGGAAGTTCTCCCAGAACTCCTTGAAAATGTTCCACTAAACGTTAGAAAGCAAATGTAGTTTCAGCATGATGGAACGCCGGCTCATTTTGCTGTACAAGTACGCGAGTATTTGGCTCAGCGGTTTGGGCACCGTTGGATTGCCAGAGGTGGAGCAGTTTCTTGGCCTCCTAGGTCACCCGATTTAACGTCGCTCGATTTTTTCTTGTGGGGACATGTAAAGTCTTTAGACGACGAAACTCCAGTAGAATCAGAGCTAGACTTAATTGGACGAATAACAGCAGCAATTAAAATCATTCAAAACGAGGATCAAATTTTTAGTGTAGTCCGCCGAAATCATGTGCGGCGTTTAAATCGGTGTATTGAGGTTGGAGGAAGACATTTTGAACAATTGTTGTGATGGTATCATATACAAAAGGTAAAAATAACGGTATCGGGCTTGGGGCTCAATGATTTCAATGACTATTTTTCTAATATTGCTGAGAAGTTACTGGAAGCAGTTCCCAGTGACGGCGATCCATTGCAGTTTCTTAATCGGAATGCTGTCAACCAATCATTCTTTTTCCACTCTGTAGATGCCACCGAGGTCCTTGAAACAATTCAGTGCTTGAAGAATCATAGGTCTTCGGGTTCCGATGGTATCTCTTCACGTCTGCTGTCACTTCTGCCTGCGAGCGCTTTAGGTGCTTTGGTTTGGGCAATCAAGCAGTCATTTCTTCAGGGCGAGTTCCCATCCTGTTTAAAGGAAGCTATGATTATTCCTCTTCATAAGGGTGGTAGCTTGGACCGACCCTCTAACTTCCGTCCCATATCAATTTTGTCTACCCTCTCCAAGGTTCTTGAGCGGCTTGCAAAAAAGAGAATTGTCTCTTTTTTGACCAAATACAATGTGCTGTCCCCTAATCAGTATGGATTTCAGTCATCTAAGGGCACGCAGGATGCCATTTTCAGATTCTTGGAGAGTATGTATCTATCTACGAACTCCAAGGAGGCTGCAGCAGCGGTGTTCTGTGATCTGTCCAAGGCCTTCGATTGTGTGGATGATGGAATACTGCTGTCAAAGCTTGATTTTTACGGATTTAGGGGAGTGGCTTAAGTCATACATGTCTGGCCGCACCCAGAGGGTGGTTGCATCTGGATTTTCGTCAGGGATAGCACATTTTAAATGTGGTGTACCTCAAGGGTCAGTGTTGGGTCCTATTTTATTTTTATTATACGTTAATGACTTGAGCTCTCTATCACTGCATGGACTAGTGGTTCAGTTTGCCGATGATACTACAATTCTGTGGCATAACAAAGATCAAAAAGTAGTCAGATCTCTCATAGTAGAGGACCTTCACAAAATTAAAGAGTGGTGCATCTGCAATCAGCTTGTATTCAATGTTGATAAGACTTTTGTTCTGGGCTTTAAGTGTAATGTAGAGGGTTTTTTGTTTGATGAGAAGAGCCCACTACATGGTAGGGATTATTGTCGATTTCTCGGCCTCTTCATTGATGAGAGTTTAAGGTTTGACAACCACGTTTTGGGCCTCGTTGCTAAACTTTCTTCTGGTTGTTTTGCAGTCAGGGTTGCCAGGCATGAGTTGGGGGGGTTGTTTGCTCGTTCAGTTTATTTCGCCTTAATAGACTCTCATATCCGGTATCGGTTGCCATTTTGGGGTTTGTGCTCCAGGGGACTCCTTAACATAATTTTTACTATTCAGAAAAAAGCATTAAGGTATCTGTGTGGTGTTGGTCTGAGAGTCTCTTGTAAACCTCTTTTTGTAGCTGAAAGAATTTTAACAGTTTTCTCACTCTTTATATCGGAAACTGCAACACTCATACATAAGTCCGTAAGTCCACCAGTCATAATGCTCGTCAAGTGGGCAACTTATCTCTTCCAATCCCCTCACTTACGAGAAACTCTCTTATATTTATTAGTCGTAAAATATTTAATCATGTTCCTTTTTCGATTAGGACTGTTACAGAACTTAAAAAGTTTAGGAGAGAACTAAAGAAATTAATCTTACCAAAAGCTTACTACAGCATTGAAGAGTATTTTAACGACTCATTTTAATATTTAAAATTAATTATATATCTGTTGATCAGATTTACATTATTTTTGTTTTATGTTGGTTCTCGCCTTTTCTTTTCCTTTTTTGGTTTTTTCTTTGATTATATAAAATATGTTTCTATGTACAATCAAAATCGATTCTGTATTCTCTTTTTGTCCTGTATAACCAAATAAATACTTGTATTATAAATTCTAGGATTAGGAAGCTTTTAGCACAAGTTTGTAAACTTAGCAAATAAAGTATATTTTGACTTTGACTATTTTAATAAGATATATGTTATTATAATCCGTGTTAAAGCATGTGAACAGCATAGACGAAGACAAAATATTATTCTCTGAATAAAATCAATACATTCCCTAGGAATTAAAATGAAACAATAAGCTGTAATCAATTGAATAGTGATTTTTTTTTATAAATATTTTATTAACAGAAATTACATAGTAATTTAACGTTGTAATAAATTGGTCTTACATTTGTAAATAATAAATTAAGACGCTCGTGCCTTACTAATCAATACAACAGCACTATAATACACATAATTATCTTTAAAAAAAAATAACAAAAAGTTCCTCAAGCAAAAATAGAATAATAATAATTTACACAAAAAAGGAATTATTCGAAACAAGAATAACGACAAACGTCTCTGCTTTGGGATTAGAGGGCAAATCAGTATCAAAACTATGAAATTTCACACTTCGCAAGAGAGTTTGTTAAAACAGAAACTTGGATACACCATGCTTTTTATAAGTCATATTATGCCTACCAATAGTTACTAGAGGTTGTGATATGCCTTAAATCTTAGAAACTGGCCACTGTATCTCAACAACAGGATTTATTCTAATTGAATTCTCCTCTTCATTATTCCGAGTTTGATACAGGGTGTCAAAAAATATATAAAAATAAACTACTGAGACACCTTATATTGCACATAAAATAACTTCTATTAAACCATTTAGCACTTACCAGTTTCCAAGATAAGATAAATCTTAATTACTTGCATACCTAGTAAAAAATTATTACTATTATTATTACGAGAATAAATAATTATATCCTCATTTCAAACAATTCTTAATAACTAATTTTAAATTTAAAAAAGAAGCTATGAACCGTCAACGTCCACCCCGTGTTTCTTTAACAGCTCTTTCAGTTCCATATTTTCCGCTTCCAGGGCGAAATTTTTATTTCTCAATTGGTCTACCGCGTTCGCGAGTTTCTTGTTTTCTTTCAAACAGCTGCCCAATCGCGTCTCCGTCGCCTGCAGTTCGATTATGTACTCGAACGCTTTGGCCAACACGCCCCCTTTCGAATGCCCGTCGTATTGGCCGTTGCCCTTGACGTCCTGCGGACTTTCCGGCAGAATTTTCGCCAGTTTCGCGATCCAATTGTTGATTTTGTCCCTGCGTCGCCTCTCGACTTCGTTGTGGGTCGCTCGTCTTCTTTCGTCTCTCTAAATCATTCAAATGTTACACTTTTTATAGGAATTTAATTTTTGGTTTTTATGATAACTGCCTGGAAGAAATATTTAATTTTTCTCTTCCAGGCAGTTGAAGAGGAAAATTTGACAGATACGCAGATGACGCAATTAATAATGAGAGTAGCAAGTCTTGCCTAATAACTCAGGGTGTGCCTCAGGGCTCTATCCTAGGTCATTTTCTTTTTTTTTTGGTGTATGCTAATGACTTGGTATATTTTAGAGGGCATTGCACCTAAGCACGATAGTCACTAAGTTTACAAACATGTGCTAAAAGCTTCCTAATCCTAGAATTTACAATACTAGTAGTTATTTGGTTAAACTTAAAACCGGATACAGAATCTATTTTGATTGTACATAGAAGCATATTTCATACCATCAAAGAAAAAACTAAAAAAAGAAGAAAAGAAAATTGGGGATTGAAAGAGATAAATTGTTTACTTGATGAGTATTATGACTGGTGCAAGATGCTGGACCAACGGACTTATTTATGAGTGTAGCAGTTTCCAATATAAAGAGTGAGAAAACTATTAAGATTCTTTCAGCTACAAAAAGAGGTTTACAAGAGACTCTCAGACCAACACCACATAGATACCTTAATGTTTTTTTATAAATAATAAAAATGATGTTAAGGAGTCCCTTGGAGCACAAACCCCATAACGGATATGAGAGTCTATTAAGGCGAAATAAACTGAACGAGCAAACAACCCCCCCAACTCATGCCTGGCAACACTGACTGCAAAACAACCAGAAGAAAGTTTAGCAGCGATGCCCAAAAACCATTGCCACCCAGATACTGTACTGGGGGGAACAAATAATGGACCCACATTCCAAGATTGGCAAAACTAAGCTATTGAAAAGATGGAGACTCACTTTAACAATAAATCAAGTTCTAACAATAAATCAAGAAGCACATTTTCTACTTTTGATAAAATGCATTTAGTAGAAAATAAAAGAGTCAGGTCAAAAAGCACTCCTAGATCCTTCTGCTGAGGTACTCTTAGAAGTTGTTCACCATTAAAGGTGTAATGGGACTACTATTTAGGGTGAATGACATATAAGCACACTTACTGACATTTAATTGAAAGCTATTTAATTCGCACTAGCTCCCAACATTCCAATATTCTCGATCTTGCAAGGCCTGACAATCATTGACAGATTGAATCTGAAAGAAACACTTGAAATCTCTTTGTTTTTAATATTGCCAGTAAGACCGTTGACAGCAGCCAAAAACCAAAGTGGTCCAAGATTGGAGCCCTGTGGAACACCACACAAGTACTTTTAAAGATACATGACTTCGAAGTTTTACTTTAATTTCAACATATTGAAACCTACAACTAAGGGTAGGACTGTTGAAAGATTTTGAAACAATACCATTGTTTAATACTTTTAGCACTAGTTTTTAAAGGTTCTTGATTTACCAAACAAAAACGCTCAAACTCATCGATTTTTAATTTTAGAAAAACGATTTTTTTTTTAACTTCTTAGGAGGGGCGACATTCACCATAATTTTTTAAATGGGAAGAGGTGTGTTGTGATACATCTTTTCAAAGGGCATTCAATTTTCTCTAAAAATTTAGGTTTCTTACCTTTTTTACTTGTACCACCACCGAAGTATCCAAAATAGGCGGTCTGGGTGCTATAGGCCTTCCAACACTATTAGCATTGTACTGTTCCGGGCTACCCAAAACGTACAATTGCCCATTAAGATTTGAACTAGATATCACTTGGGGTATTGTCGTTGTACTTGCAAACCCCGAATTGGTGGTTGTTAAATATTCCTGACTGTCCCCTGTGTCATCTGAGGTGCCTCCCACCTGTAGCACCCTATATGTTATTATCGGACCTGGGGTAAAAAAAAATTTATAAGGATAGAAGAAGAATTAGGGGCATTGGTGGGTAAGGCATTTGAGTTTCAGAAGGTGTGTAAGGGTTTTTAGCATTATACGGCAAGGTTACACTGAGCCAGTCAGTACCTCAAACCATATTCTACTATCCGTTCAAATTCATCATTATAACAATTGAAAGAAATTGGTGCTTTAATTTATATGCATTCCTACTATATTTCATATAAAAATACAGATAATAAATATGAAAAATGGAAACGTACCTTCAGAAGTATACTGTACTTCACCATCAGCATCCTCAAGCAATGTTTGTGGGGCCATCTGGTCTACCGTACAATGTTCATCTTCACTGTCCATTTCCTTAATGGTGTTCAAGATAATCTTCTCTTGAAGTTCCTCTTTTACGATCTCCTGCTTCAGCCTAATAACAACAACAACAACAAAACAGAATGTTTATCTCATTATCCTATTAGTGGAGGGTATTTATTTTTATGTAACACACTGACTATGACCTTGCTATATTCACGTTATATAATTGGCAAAAGAGATATTTAAGGACTAAATTGTATTGCGAAAAGACTTTACCTTTTAGCCATAGCATCAAGAACGTTCGCTCATGAAATTTAGTAAATATTCCGCAAATAATTTGAATTTTAGTGCGACGATCACGGGAACAAAAGTTTTGATCATGTGATGCGGAAAGGTTATGACATTTCCTGACAGATTTGACAGTGACATAAGGTTTGACGTTTGGACATTTGACACTAAGTCCGCTGTTTTTTATGTTCAGAAGTCATGGTTGGTTTAAACCCAGAAGAATATTAAATTTCTTTTAATTTCCGTAAGATTTTTCATTCCATTTTCGTTACATATTATAAATCTGTAAAGAAAAATGTCCTTGCTTAAAAGAGTGACAGTTCTTACTGTCATTGCTGACACCTGTCATAATTGTCAAAAACAGCTGATTGAAATTTGTTGTATATTTTATTTATTTTTCTCGAAAAAAAAAAATACAATTGTACCCCTTTTCTGCTGCATTTATTTAAATATTAACACATTCTACAAGCATGGAACCCAGTGATATTTTTTACGACAAAGGCGATTATGTGGAAACTGTAAGCCTAAAAAGTGCCATTTGAAGCCCTATCATAGAAGTCAGAAATGATTCAATCTCAATATTTTTATATTCTAGGCTTCAGGCAATAAAGTTTGTCGTTGGACCGTACTCTGTGGATCCCAAAATATAATTCTTCAAGGCAAAGTGATAGTCCAAAATCAAGCAATCATCAGAGGTGACCTGGCTAATGTAAGGAGTGGCCGATACTGTATTATTAGCAAAGAGGCAGTTTTAAGGCCCCCACACAAAAAATTCAGCAAAGGGTAAGCGTATTTTAAACTTTAAAACTTTATTTAGTACCAGGCATATTGGTTTGTAGTGTGGCATTCTTTCCTTTAAACATTGGAGATCATGTTTTTATAGGGGAGAGGAGCCTTATTAATGCCGCCCAAGTAGGAAGTTACGTATATATTGGTAAAAATTGTGTTATAGTAAGTTACTTAATTTTACAAAAGGTGGGTAATTTGATTGAATTTTGTGGCTTATTTAATGGTTTTTTTAGGGCAGGAGATGTGTCCTAAAGGACTGTTGTGTGATAGAAGACAACACGATTTTAGCTCCAGAAACTGTGGTGCCTCCATTTACAAGATATGGAGGGTCTCCTGGGAGGCAAATTGGTGAATTGCCTGAATGTCAGGCTGATCTTATGATCGATTATACCAGGAGTTACTATCAGCACTTCCAACCTGCCAAAGATATTTAGTGCTTTTGGATGTATTAACTAATTATTTATTTATCGGGAGCTTTAATATTACTATAAAAATGGGTTTTATAAAGTAATGTATAAATGAATGAAATGCTTCAGGTATTGAATTAATTTTTTTATAAGATTTATGATAATAATCATTGTTTTTTACTTATTTAGAACATTCAGAAAAGGGTCAACGTTTGACCAATATTTGCATTAAATTAAACATATTATCAGTTTTTTTATAAATAGGCCCTTAAAACCAATAAATAAAACTTCAAAGGTCATATAATAATAATATTTTATTTCAGTGTAATACTTAATATGGCTTACCAAATGCATCATATAACACCTTGAAATTTTGGAAAAGCTTAACATATATAATTACCTATTCTAAGCCTATTAAAGCCTCATAATATAGATTACAGTTAAAATTATAATCATTAATAAAAACTAACAATTAATAAATTGATAAAATCATTTATGGAAGTAAGTTAATTCGATTAAACCCGCTTCACTCGCAGTCTTCTCCAGACATTTGCAACAAAGAATGTATGGTTTTATCCTTGTTGCCCCTGTTGGCTTCAAACACAGTTTTAACTACTTCCTTGTCTATGTTGGGAAACATTTCTTCAATCTAAAAATGTATTTATAAAGCAATGACATGACTCAATTAAATAAATCTTACCAAGACTAAACCAGCCTGATTGGTTTGAGGAGAAGGTTGTGGCTCTCCAGCATGTGGGGGAGCAGCGTAGACTTGCAGAGGTTTCACTCCGGTAGAGTCTACTCTTGGTACAATCATTACTGGGTAAGATGCGGGTTGGTAACCACTTGCCTTAAAAAAAAATCTTTAAGCACCTTGATTATCAGCCAAATTTACTTACATTATAACTTAAAACCAGATTAATCATGCCTTCGACTCCTTCTCCTTGTTTGCCGCTCAGTGCATACCAATCCTCATGTGTTTCTCCTGCAAGGACTTTTTGTGGAATAGAAATTTGGGTCCAGGCAATCAATTCGTCCATAGTAAATGATCTTTCATCGAAAATCTCTATATTCATCGTGTTTATCCCTTGTGGTATTAAGCTGAAATATAACTAATAAAATTAGTCTTAAAAGAGCTGGATGGTTTAAGCCTTACCAATAAATGACCTTGTTCCATCTAGGATTCTTCCCACCATTAGAGTCAGTTGGGGTCTCGTAAATATTATGCCCCACCCTAATTCTGCAATAAGGGTCCATTCGAGTCATTCCATAGTTTTTGGCCAATTTTGCTTGGACAATAGTGATGCTTAAGCGACCTGCCGGGTTGGGAACATGACCCATACCTAGAAATTTTACATTAACAAGATAGGCTGGTTAATTTAATAAGTATTTAATCTCTCACCGACTGTATATTGTTGTTGTAAAGCAAGAGCTGTTTGTCTGTCAGCGGCCTCTTGTTGTTCCTGGGGCGAAATATTAATTCTGAGGAAATCGTCGGGCAGAGGCCCCAAAAGAACCTACAAAGTTAACAAAATTAGGGAAACGTAATGTAACGTATCTAGTGATACACCCTACCCTATTGCGTCTGTCCTTGATACTGTTGGAAACTGCGGAAGCCATGTTTTTGCACACCGTATTAAACTGGTTTAAAATTTCCATAAATTCATTAGTGCCTTAAAAACGGAGTCTCTGCTTGTTTTTACGACTTTTTTTTTTAAAGATTTGTTTAGGAAATGAACGTCATAATCAGCTGTGATGTCAGTATGACAGCTAACAGGTGGAGGCTGTCATTTATTAGCTGACAGTTCAACTCACGGATTGACTGTAGACACTATTTTTATTATTGAAACTCTAATCTCACTTATTTATTTTACATTACTAAAAACCGAATCTCCTCACGTGTATTTGAGATTATGTTACGCTTCAAATGTAACCCCAAAGTCAGTGTGTGAAAGCTCTTAAACTCCCAAACAAATCAGCTGATATATCGGACGGATTACATTTACGAATCGTTTGTAGACACTGCCGTCATTGAGTTATCATTGAGAACGTAACCTCACTTATTTATTTTTATTTTTTATTACTAAAAAAACTATTAATTACTTCTCAGTATCCATAAATTAATATATAAACGTTAAAATGCGGAGCCGAAGCAATTCGGGGGTGCGCCTGGACTATTACCAACGTATAGTGCATAAAATTATCATGTCCAAACAAAACCCAGTGACTGGCTTATTCCCTTTAAATGAGCATAACAACCATGCCTGGATAAGGAACAACGTTTACTGCATTATGTCCGTTTGGGGCCTCTCGATGGCTTACAAGAAAATGGCCGATCAAGATGAAGATAGGGCCAAGACATATGAACTGGAACAATCCTGTGTTAAACTTATGAGGGGCCTCCTTATGGCCATGATGCAACAAAAAGATAAAGTAGAACGGTATGTGTAATCCTTATATTAATATTCATATTCAGGTTATCATTTTATGGCAGATTCAAGCAAACCCAGAATCCATTAGATTCTTTACATGCAAAGTACTGCTCTGAAACGGGGCAAATAGTTGTGGGGGATAATGAATGGGGCCACTTGCAAATAGACGCGATCTCCTTATATTTGCTTATTTTGGCTCAAATGACTGCCTCAGGGCTTCAGGTAAAAACCCATTAAAACCTTGTCAATAACTTAAATAAGGAGAATATTTTTAGATTATTTTTAACTTAGATGAAGTGTCTTTTATCCAAAATTTAGTCTTTTATATTGAGTGTGCCTACTGCACCCCTGATTATGGTATATGGGAAAGGGGAGATAAATCTAACCATGGCCTTCCCGAGTTAAATGCCAGCTCTATTGGTATGGCTAAGGCTGCCCTAGAGGCCATGAACGAATTGGACTTATTTGGGGCTAGGGGTGGTCCCTATAGTGTTATACATGTTTTAACTGATGAGGCTCAAAAATGTCAAGCTGTTTTGCAGGTTTAGAATCCTTTATTTAAAATGTTGTCAGTTTTTAATGCATTTTTCTGCAGTCAATGTTGCCAAGGGAATCCAGTTCAAAGGAAATAGACAGTGGATTGTTGTCAGTTATTGGTTATCCAGCTTTTGCAGTGGATGACCCTAACCTGATAAATATAACTAAGGAAACCATAGTCGAGAAGTTGTTGGGCAAGTATGGGTGCAAAAGATTCTTAAGGGATGGCTATAAGACCCCTAAAGAGGTATAATAAGGCCAAGAGGTTGTTGAAATAAATTATTTATAATAATTTTAGGATCCTAATAGGTTATATTATGAACCTTGGGAGTTGAGGATGTTCGAAAACATTGAATGCGAATGGCCAATGTTTTATTGCTATTTAATACTGGACGCGTTATTTTCGGGGGATAAGGATATGGCTATGGAGTATAGTGAACGTTTAGATGAGGTATAAGGTATAGGTATAATTTAAACATTGTTTTTTAATGGTAAATTGCAGATTATGATTAAAACTGAGGATGGTATTAAATTGGTACCAGAACTGTATGCTGTACCGGCAGAATTGGTCGCGGCAGAATACAAGGAACCCGGCACCCAAAATCGAATACCTTTGGGTCAAAGTCCGTTTTTATGGGCTCAATCTTTGTATATCATTAGCAGACTTTTGCAAGAGGTAAAAGAAAACTTATGAAAATTATTCAATTAGGTCCATTTCTCATAAACCTGAGTCTAACTTGGAAAGCTCTTTTAAATTGTTCGTAAGGAGTTGTGCTAACTGGGAGTGAAAACCTTAAAGACATGCCTGGAATAATTTTTAACTTTGAAGAAACTTAAATTTTATTAAAAAAAATGGTATCAAATATAGCCTAACCAAAATGGTTGTGATTCATTTAATATCTCATCTATACAAATGTTTTATATACAGAATACATCCTCAGGAATCTCTCCTAACACTCACTCAAAATTCTCTTTATATGAAGTGTTTAAAAGTCCAGTTTTGTCCGTCGTTCATAAATCTCGATCTAACTCTGAAAGTTCTTAGGCTAGAGTAATCCTTTATATATCAAATTGTGCGATTACTTTATAAAAAAAAACCTGGAATATTCGCTTCTTAATTTCTTATTATAAATTATAGAATTTTTTGGCACCAGGAGAGTTGGACCCGTTAAACCGTCGCTTGTGTGCCGAAAAAAAGCCAGACGTGGTAGTTCAGGTGGTCATTCTGGCCGAGGATCTTGAAATTAAGAATAAACTAGCGGAACACGACATTGCGGTCCAAACTGTTGAGGAGGTCGCTCCCATTGAGGTGCAACCCGCCAGGGTTCTATCGCATCTTTATACGTATTTGGGGCGAAATAAGAAACTGGGACTTACCGGTAGGAAATCGAAGGACGTGGGCATTTTGTGCACCAGTAAACTATATTCACTTGGCGATCGAATATTCGCTTTTACGCCACAGGTAAATACATTTTTATTTATTTATTTTATGTACTGAAAATTACTGTGTAAGTTCTGTTTTTTTTTCTCCAGTTCACTGACATGTCTCACAATTACATTGCCTCAGACTATGAACTGATGATTGACATTTGCAAAAGCGAGATTAATTTTCTGAAGTCCAGCTGGCAAAACATGCTCGGACGGCCTTTGGTTACGATTTTATGTCGAAGGTTACATTTAGGTACAAAAGACTAATCGTTTCTTTTTTTAGTGGTAGCTTTGGGTTTTTGGGGAAATCGAGTGAAACCCGAATGTAATTAATGTTTGCACGTTCGTTTCGGAGCTTTTTTGGCGTTTTCATTTACTAACTGTTCTTTTTTATGTGTTTCGTGGGTGTCCTTAATAATTTGTTATGTAAAACGTGCTTAAAAATCAGCGAAAAATAATCAGTGGGCTAATCCCCGGTAAATCTGAGTATAACTCGGGCAATTTTTCAGCTAGAAAATTTCTTTATATATGAAATTGTTCATTAAGCACAGCTTTAACTGCCTAGTGAAAGTCTTAAAAAAATCACTGGAATAGTTGAATTATCATAGGAGAAACTTTTGTGAAAATAATAAAAAAATACATATCTCAACCAAAATCGCTATAGCTCATTAAATTTTACAGCTAAAATCATGTTTTGTATATGGAATTGTTCTTTAGGAATCCTTTATATCCTCCTTGAAAAAATATCAAAATTTCTCAAAAAGTTTTTGAGTATTACTCATAAACATCAATTATAGCCTGGCCTAGGTCCAACCTTCATAAATCTAAACGTACCTCAGGCAATTCTTGAGCTATAAACATTCTTATTGCATGAAATTGCTCACTAAGAATTGCTTTATCTGTGACCGAAAACCTTAAAGGAATCCCTGTAATAATTTCCGAATTATTATGGAAGAAAGTTAAGTTTTTGTGAAAATAATAAAAAAACACATATCTCAACTAAAATGGCTATAGCTCATTAAATTTTATAACTAAAATCATGTTTTGCATATGGAATTGTTCTCTAGGAATCCCTTCATATCCTCCTCGAAAAAATATGAAAATTCCACCCCAAAAAGTTTTTGAGTATTACTGATAAACATCAATTGTAGCCTGGCCTAGGTTCAACCTTCATAAATCTAAATGTACCTCAGGCAATTATTGAGCCATATACATTCTTAATGTATAAAATTGCTTATTAAGAACTGCTTTATCTGTGAGCGAAAAACTCAAAGAAATCCCTGTAATAGTTTCTGAATTATCATGAAAGAAAGTTCAATTTTTGTGAAAATTATGAAAAAAAACACATTCCTCAACCAAAATGGCTATAGCTAAGTAAATTTTATAACTAAAATCATGTTTTGCATATGGAATTGTTTCTTGGGAATCCTTTATATCCTCCTTGAAAAAATATGTTTTCTCAAAAAGTTTTTGAGTATTACTGATAAACATGAATTATAGCCTAGCCAAGGTCCAACCTTCATAAATCTAGACATACCTCAGGCAATTCTTGAGCTATAAACATTTTTAATGTATGAAATTGCTCACTAAGAACTGGTTTATCTTTGAGCGAAAACCTCAAAGAAATCCCTGTAATAGTTTCTGAATTATCATGGAAGCAAGTGAATGTTTTGTGAAAATAATAAAAAAAACACATATCTCACCCAAAATGGCTATAGCTAAGTAAATTTTGTAAATAAAATCATGTTTTGCATATGGAATTGTTTCTTGGGAATCCTTTATATCCTCCTTGAAAAAATATGAATATTTCTCAAAAAGTTTTTGAGTATTACTGATAAACATGAATTATAGCCTAGCCAAGGTCCAACCTTCATAAATCTAGACGTACCTCAGGCAATTCTTGAGCTATAAACATTTTTAATGTATGAAATTGCTCACTAAGAACTGCTTTATCTGTGAACGAAAACCTCAAAGAAATCCCTGTAATAGTTTCTGAATTATCATAGAAGAAAGTGAAATTTTGGTGAAACAAACATAAATATGGTAAATACCTCTACCTCATTCAACCTTTGAGCCTTTAAATATGAAAAATGATCCTCGGGAATCCCACCAGACTAGTCCCGACAAAAAAACAAAACTAAACTGTGTCCCATTTTGTTGCATGTCCGTGTTTGGTTTAGAATATTGACATGAGCGAGTACTACACGAGTTACGACTTGGCACTTCTCGCTGACAAACTGACCACTCACATCGCGTTTTTGACCATCAGCTGGCGAAATCAGCTCGGGAGACCCACTGTCACCCTCGTCGCCACACGTCATTACCTAGGTAAATCGATTAACCTCCATTTTAAGCATGCCGCACGTATCTAATATGTTATTATTAATAATCGTCTAATTCTATATGATTTAAAGAGGGGGATTTAAGAAAGACGTCTTTTCTGCACAAAATAAAATGCCAATCTTGTTTTAAGATCGGCGCATATCGCTGAGATATCTGGTCATTATCGGACTCTAATTTAATGTATTTATAAAGGAAATGGTACACGATTAAAGGACTAGTAGTAATTTCGCTGATTACAATCAAAAACATAATATTAAAATTGCTTAGAAGGAATGAAGGAAATTATTATTATTATATATTTAATTAGAAGGAACGAATAATTCATATTTAAATTAGCTATTCTGCATTTACCATTTGGAGTACATGTTGGTAAAAAAGGCGACGCTCGACACACAGTCGACTAACTAGATTCTATTAAACGAATATTTGGTTTATAGGATAAGTCGAGGAAAAGTGAACCTTTCAAACAGTAAAGGGTATCAAGAAAGGGTTTTCTTGATACCCTTTACTTGATTAACCCTCGATTTTAACCCCTCACCCTGTAATCATAAAGCAGATTGGCTCAAGATAATTATATGGGCTTGAATGCAGCATGTTTACGTTTGCCAAAAAAAAACGCTTATTAATTTAGTCCTGTTTAACCTCTTAGACTAACCTTTTTTTTTTAAATGTAGAAAATGGGAAAATTCCTTTGGCAATGATCACCACCATGAAAAAACTGAAATCCGGCTACATAAACGGCACCAGAGTGACTCTGGGCCACCTCAGTGAGTTTTTGAACACCAGCTCGATTACTAATTTGAGTTTCCTCGGGTGCCACGAAGACGGCGTGCCGGACAGTGAGTGTTTTAATATAAATCGCGGACATTGTTATAGTGATTATTGTTTTTTTTTTCAAAGAATTGAACCCGCAAGTTTACCGATACTTGGAGGAGCATTTGCAAAAGTCTTTGTCGCATAAATCGGCTCTTCTCACTCCCACCACACCGCGGAGGCATAACAGGCACCTTTTAAAGAGACGGATGTCCGTTAGGGGTGCCGTGAAGAAAACCAGATCCATTAATGTCGATGGTGAGCCTATAGTATAACAGTTTATATTTAATTGTTTTATTATACTAACTAATTTTTTGTTGTATTTTATTGTGTGTAACTAACGCTCTAACGATTTCTTTCTTGGTTTGGCCCCTTTTTTTTGCAATTAGCTTTGAATTATTGGACGTGGGACACTTCCCCCGCAAAACCCACTACTCCAAATGGTAAGTGTAGCAATAGTTTATTGGAATCATCACATTGGGCTTTTGCATGTTTCTATTTAACCGAATATCGAGCGAAACTCGTTTTGATGTTAACTTAGGAACAGGCATACTATTTTAGAGTTAAGTTGGTCCTAAAACGAGAAGTTTTGGGTTATCTGTCCCTTGGTTAATATAAGCCTTTTTTGATTAAACGTTGCCAGTTCAATAGCAGTTTTGGCTCATAATGAAAGTTGCTTCCTTCTCATCCTGTATGAAGAGTATTTATTACTAACCCAGTTTGAGGGTTAAATTGTAATTAATAAAACATCCTCAGCTAACATTGCTCCAGGTAAATTGACTTTGGCTCAAAAATTTTACATGAACGAATGAGGTATTTATTTAGCGTCAATGCTACACAAAAATAACTGTAAATAAGTTAATAAATAACTGCATAATCTACAATAATTGAAGAGTGTAAAAAGTAATATAAAAACACACATCTCTAATAGTAAAAACAGATAACATAGAAACGAATTTGATTAAAACTTTCGGATAATTGCTCTAATCTCAGCGGTTATCCATTTTTTATTAATATATTTCTATTTCGAATGATTTTAGCTTTTGGGCACTATTGATTTATAATAACTTTAATATCCATGATAAAAGTGTTTGCTATACGTCACAGATATCATAAATCATATTAATTGGAAACAGTTCTTATTGTAATTTATCACAGTAATATTTTTTCGGTAATTCAGAAAAATTGACCAAATCGAGTATCACTGACCCTAGCTGCTTGGTTCACCTCATGTGGTAACAGTTTATAATCGGTTACTATATAGTCAATTAATGTTTGACTTATAGGAACAATTCGTGTTGGTTTTTTAAGGATTTGTATAAATTATATTTCTAACTTTATTGCTATAAAAGGTGCTTTAAGAACGTCAAAATTAAAACTTCTAATAGTACGGACTTCATAAAGACAATTGTTAAAAAAATCCAAAAATTTAGCTTCTTCTTTTTGGGATGGATGATATAAAACCCCTTTTCGGTTTATGTATAATTCCAATTACTCAAAATTGCTTTAACTCTCCTAATCCTCTTAACCTAGAATCCCGCTTTTTCCCTCAAATCAATCTTCAGAAATCCCTATTTTTAATTCTTACTCCAGGGTTAAATCGTTTAGTTAGCAATAAGTCAGTGTAACTCTTAAACGCTTACCTTCAATTATAATTAACTGAGTTGACTCCCTATTGAGGAATTGCACCTATGAAAAGAAAGAGCTACACCACATTGACGCATTCTCAATAAAAGACAAATCGCAGTCTCCCTCCACTTATTTATTAAACATTAGTTATTAGATTCCCTACATGTTTCGGACAAACTTAAAAAATTAATATCAAGTACACTTACAACGGTTTAAAATTGGTATTGGATGTACGCCCCAGGGTTTGATTCCATATAAAAAAAAACCTCTATTTATTATTATTTTTTTTATGATCAAGTACATCATTCTTGTACTCACTTTTTCAACTTACTGTGTCTTAACTCTTCATAGTCTCTTAATACACCGTTCTTACCCTTTATAATTTCTTTTATCTAGTACTAATCCGTTGCTTTCTTTCTTCACAACGTACGAATCATTATGTTAACCGCGCCATCTAATTTGTTCTCTATGAACCTGCTGCTTTCCTCTTGCTTTTACCAAAAAAATTGTAGTAACACATCATCAGGTACCATGGTACTTTTAGAACTTCTCACACAGATGTCACCTACGTTTGAGTTTAGAATATATATTTTTTAGCATACTGTTCGGTGCTTGTCAACAACAGAATGTAAATAAAAAAAAATAGTAGTAGGGCGTATATCCAATCCCAATTTTAAACCTTTGTAAGTGTACCTTATATTAATTTTTTAAATTTGTCCGAAACACGTAGCGAATCTTTAATAACTAATGTTTAATAAATAAGTGGAGGGAGACTGCAGAATTTTCATTTTACCTTAACCCACGACTCCACTGCAAGTATCGACTATTTCCTCACAAATCAGTCACTTTCCAAGGTTGACAAATCAATTTTCTTAACACTAATCATCTCATCTATAGCGTGCAAATCTTACCACAGCAGTCACCGAACATTTTCATTTACGTTTTAGCCGAAACGCTTGGGATGGAGAGCAACGAGACCCTGGAACGTAGAGGCTCGATTTATTACTCCTCGAACGCCGATACGGTCGATAACGCGTTGGGTGACTCAAAAATCGAAAAACCCGGTACTTCACCCGTTTTGGAGAAAAAACTGGAAATGCCCGTGGTTACGGTTACGAAACACCGTACCCAGAGCGAGAGTCAACAGTATGCCGATACTGAGGTACGATCTTAGATTATTTGAATATTAATTTTAAGAGTGATTTTTTAGGTGGAGGAGCTTTTTGCAATGTTAAGGGAATCGGAATCCTTGGACGAGCAGGGGGATATTCTTCAGTTCTTAGTGGTGTCCAAAGGGCTGGATTATAATACTGATATGTTGGAGAATGGGAAAGTTGTTACTGTTCGGGTGTTATTGAAAGGTGTGTCTTACAGTTAAGATTCTATAGATGCATGAAATTTGGGGGACATTGGTTGACAAAATCCACTGTAACTAAGAAAGCGTTTGAGGTACAAGAAATGTTCGTATGTGAAATGATTGAGAAATAAATTGCCTT
The DNA here is from genome assembly GCF_022605725.1 of Anthonomus grandis grandis. Classification (NCBI taxonomy): domain Eukaryota; kingdom Metazoa; phylum Arthropoda; class Insecta; order Coleoptera; family Curculionidae; genus Anthonomus; species Anthonomus grandis. The sequence goes on along the minus strand of NC_065555.1, from coordinate 4,010,518 downwards.
TCTTGATCTATAAATTCGATGGAAATTTCCTAAAAAATGACTGCTAGTAAAATTGCCCTCACTATCTAAATCATTAACCTTAAATTGCTTTTTTACTCTCAAATCCATCCTCAGGAATGCCTTTACATAAATGTAAAAAAAGCATGAAAATATTCCCAGTGGTTCTAAAGTTATGCCTAAAAATGTTCCCAAAAACTTCAAATTAAAGGGCACTTTGACCTTTATGGCTAAAATTGCTTCAAATTTCGAGGTACAAAAAACTTTCGTATATGAAATCATTGGGAAATAAATTGCCTTTATTGACTTTTACACCCTTTAGTAATAATCCAATTACTTCATAAAAATTTTTTCAACCAAAACTGCCTTGACTATCCAAATGTTTAACCTAGAATGGTGTTTTGCCTTTAAATTCATCTTCAGGAATCCTTTTAGATAAATATGAAGAAAATATTTCGAGTGGTCTAAAGTTATGCCCAAAAATGTCCGATATCGAAAATTTCTCGGAAAGTTTTTGATGTACAACAAACGTTCGTATATGAATTTATTGGGAAATCAATGACCTTTCTTCGTCTAAAAAACTTTTTAAGAACAATCCAATTCTTTTATAAGAATATTATCATTTAAAAGTGCAAAAAAATTGCCCCGACCAAAAGTCATCTAACTAACCAAATTCTTAACTTAGAATCACGTTTTTAACTTCAAATCTATCCACAGGAATCCCTTTACATATATATGAATAAAATATAAAAATATTGCAAGTGGCTTTAGAGTTATCCTCAAAAACGTCCGATAACGATTAAAAAACTTCAAATTTGAGGACACTTGGACCTTGGCAGATAAAATTGTCTCAAACTCAGAAAGTTTTTGAGGTACAACAAACGTTCGTATATGAAATTATTGGGCATGAAATGACCTTTTTTGGCCTAAGTACCTTTTGAGAATATTCCAGTTACTTCATCAAAATATTTTTATTTAAAATGAAAATTTGCTAAAAAAAAATGCTTTAACCAAAGTTGCCCTCACTACCGAAATCCTTAACCTAGAATCGCGTTTTAAGCTTCACATCCATCATCAGGAATCCCTTTACACAAGTGTGAACGAAATAAGAAAATATTCCAAGTGGCTTTAAAGTTATGTCCAATAACAGATAAAAGTAAAGTAAAGTTTATACATGCTTATGAAAAAAAAATTCTTACAATCGTCACAAGTAGATAAACACATATGAAAACAATTATTTAACTTACAAATTATTAAAGTTTTACATTGCAAATTAAAACCCTTATATAAAATATTAAAAAAATAACACCCAAGATACAATTTCACAAATACTAAATAAAATAATCACAATTTACAAACAGTTAAAATGTTGGAGACTCCAATATCAATTTCAATTTCCTAAAACCTATTTTTGTTTTATTTTCAACAATTTTCACAGTTGAGCTTGTAGATACTCATCAAAGCTATAGAAGGCTCTGTCAGCAAGTAATTTTTTTACTGAGGCAGCAAAAAGTTTTTCATTTAGAGCTTTAATATTATTAGGAAGTTTATTAAAAAAGCTTGGGACATAATAAGTAGTTGAGATACGAGATTTATTGAGTCTTAGAAAGTGCATTTCCAGGAAATCTACCTGTCGAGTGCTGTGAGTATGAATTTCTGATCTCTGGGTATATTTATGTAAATTATTTTTTGTATATATTAGACATTCAAAGATATACCGTGATGGAAGTGTAAGAATTTTAAGTTTTTTGAAAGAGTCTCTCACATCGTCCCTGAAACCCAGACCCTCGACAACCCTCAGAGCTCTTCTCTGCAGTTTGAAGATTCTCCTAGCTTGAGGTGCATGGCCCCAAGCCGTGTCTTTTAAGCTTTTTAAAAGAAGTATTTGTTTTGCCAATTTATTTGCAATGAACTCCACATGCTTATCAAATATCATAGTAGGATCTAAGTGAACAACCAAGAATCTCACCCCATCCAAACTCTCAACATTGGTACCCTCTGTATTTCTCAAAGAGAATAGGACTTCCTCCGTTTTGTTGACATTTAGGCTAAGTCTATTTGCACTGAACCACTTGCCCAAATCTGACTTCACCTCCACCAGCATCAGCTCCAGTTCTTGCAAACTAGTACTCCTGCAAAGAGCAGTAGTGGCGTCAGCAAACAGTAGCAGCCTAGACTCAATTGATCTGTCGATATCATTGACATAAATAATAAAGAGGAGTGGCCCCAAAATAGAACCCTGTGGCACACCATAAGTTATTTTGCATTTTTCTGATAAAGCTCCACCCGAACAGGTTTTCTGTACACGTCCAACAAGATAAGTTTCAAGAAGTGATAAACTGGGTGGGGTCAGACCATAAAGTTTAAGCTTGCTCTGAAGGATCCTATGGGATATGCAGTCGAAGGCCTTTGAAAGGTCACAGAAAATTGCCCCAACATGGGACCCCATTTCAAAGCCCTCAACCACATACTTCAGAAAATCCAGTATAGCCTTAACAGTCGATTGTTTTTTCCTAAACCCATACTGAAAGTTTTTGAGGATTTTATTTTGTTCAAAATAGATATAAAGTTGATTTTTTAAAAGTAGCTCAAAAACCTTCGATATTATTGGAATCAAAGATACTGGACGGTAATTATTTAAATCATCTCTACTCCCTTTTTTAAAAATTGGTATGATATTTTGAATTTTAAAGCCACTTGGGTAGATGCCTCCCTTATACATAAATTTAAAAGCTTTGTTAAAGGATATATTAAATGCTCTTTTAATTGTTTTAGAAGAGGGACATTCATTTCATATATGTCTCTAGAATGTTCATTTTTTAAATTACTTATAGCATCTCTTACTTGTATATACGTCACTTTACTAAAAGAAAAACCCTCCACAGGGACACCCGACAGGCAGGCCTGATCCATAAATGATTCAGCAGTGGCCGTGGCCAGTGGAATCTCCTTGAGAGTTTCCTCAGCTTTACCTGAAAAAAATGTATTGAACTCGGATGCCAGTAAGACCCACGGGCTGTTCACTATTCACCTTCTTTCTTTGGCCATTTACAATCTGCCAAGCAGCTTTCGTTCCATTATCAGCCTGTAGTATATATTGAGAGTTTGCCACCCTTTTTGCAGATATAATTTCTTTCCTATACCTTTTTCTAAAGATTTTGACCTGTTCTGCATGTTCTAGACATTTATTATTGCTATACAAGGAGTTTAAGAAATGCAAGGTTTCACGCATTTGCTTTAAATGATCATTAAACCAAGAGACCTGACAATTTCCCATCACACTCTTCTTTTTTACTGAGAATGATGCATCCATTGCATTCACTAACAAACCAATAAAAAATGATTCTATTTCATTTACAGTATCAGGGGAGCATAGAAAACTTCAGTCAACGCTTTCCAAAATTTTGAACATGTTTTGGATACCCCTCTGTGTTATTGGTCTATGAAAAATTTGCTTTGTGTGAGTTGTACTTTGCATGTTTAGAAAATGAACTTTCATTTGAACGGCTTTATGATCTGATAGAACAGCCGCGAGAACATTTACTGAAAACGTAAGAGTATCTTTAAAGTTAACAAAAATATTATCAATGCAATTCAAATGCCTCATATTTTCAAAAATTACCTGTGAAAACCCATAAGATTTTAAAATATCGAGAAAATATGTAGTTTTTCCTGATAAAGTATTAAAATTGATCTTAAAATCTCCAGTAATACAGATAAAATTATTGTTCACAGTTAAAATTTCAAGAAGGCTAATTACTACATTTATAAATACATTAAATCACCTGCTGGTGGGCGGTACAGGGCCACTATAACCATACTTCTGCTTTCTATTTCAATAGCAGCAATCTCGCGGCTCCTCTCCATGGATAGTTCAACAAGTCTTTTCTTTCCATTGCGCCTATAGATGTTTTGGTTAGGATCAATGCACCTCCATGATTATGAACTTGACACATGCTTATACCCCTCGATGTAGAAAGACTCAAGCTCATTTTCAGAAAGGAAGTGCTCTGTAAGGCAGACACATCCCACCTTTTCTTGAGTTTCTAAAAGGAACACTTCCAGTTCTTCAATTTTGTTTCTAATTGAGCATACATTTTGATGTATTATTGTTAAAAATGTTCCTGCTTCTGTCGGGAGTTGTGCACGAGTCCTCCAGGGTTCGGTGGATTCCTCTGCAAGGTCTGGTGACATAATCATAGCTTTATCTTCCAGGGGCACTTCCAGTTTGAAGGAGCTCTTTCGATGCAGCAGATTTGGTCTTCATCTTCTCACATTTACAAGTGACATTTGTGGTGTTTTTTAGAAAGTTTGTGACCTCTTCAGCAGTTACTAAGGGGCCAAAAAATGTTGATGTTCCCAAAAACTTCAAATTAAAGGACACTCCGACCTTTATAAATAAAATTACCTGAAACAAGTTTTTAAAGTGTGACAAATTAAATCATTGGGAAATAAGTGGCCTTTCTTGCCCTAAAAACCTTTTAGTAATAATCCAATTATTTCATAAAAATATTTCTATTTAAAGTGAAAATTGAGACAAAAAAGGATTTTAGAATCTGGCCGTTTAACTTTTGTCCAAGAAATTGGATGAATTTATGATTTTTTCTTAAAATTTCTTCCAAAGAAGTAAACTATTTGATTATTTTCCCACAAGACACCTAAAGCTACTTTTTAGGATTTTCTAAGCACTTGAAGCTAATTTTAATGTCATTGAAGCAAACTGAAGCCATTTTTGGTTTTCATGCCACTTTAAAAAAAATGTTAGTTTCTTCCAGGCATTTACATTTACTTTTAGAAATATGAAGTCATTTCTGATTTTTTTCAGGTAGTAAAGGGGCATTTCTGGAGTTGCCAGCCTATTTTGACCTTTTCCATATTTTTTGGAAGAGTTAATGAATTTTAATCTGAATGAAATTAGAAATGACTTCAACTGCCTGGAAGAATTCAAAAATTATTTCAAATCCCTGTAAAAAATCACGGACAGGTCCAATTTCCTGGATGAAATCGAGAGTTAACTCAACTGCCTGGAAGAACTTAAAAATGACTTCAAATGCCTGAAAGATCGAAGAAATTAATTCAACTGCTTGGAAGATAGACTTTAAATTCCTGGAAGACATCATAGATTGTTTCGATTTTCTGAAAGGACATATGTCAAGAAAATTACCCTCACTAGCCAAATCCTTAACTTGAAATCGCGTTTTTACCTTCAAACCCATTGTCAGGAATCCCTTAACATAAATGTGAAAGAAATATGACAATATTCCCAGTGGTTCTAAAGTTATGCCCAAAAGGGTCCGATAACATTAAAAAAGTGTTTCTTGGACCTTGGCGGATAAAATTGCCACAAACTCGAGAAAGTTTTTGAGGTACAAGAAACGTTCATATATGAAATCATTGGTAACTAAATTGCCTGTTTAGTCTAGAAACCTTTCAAGAATAATCCAATTATTTCATAAAATCATTAGCATTTAAAGTGAATATTTGCTAAAAAAAAATGGCAAAAAATTTGCTCCAACCAAAACTGCCCTAATAGACGAAATCCATCGTCAAGAATCCCTTTACATATATGGACTTTGACGGATAAAATTGGCTCAAACTTTGAGGCAAAACAAACGTTCGTATATGAAATCGTTGAGAAATAAATGATCTTTCTGGGCCTAAAAACCTTTTACTAATAACCCAATTATTTCATAAAAATATTATCATTTAACGTTAAAATTTGCTAAAAAAAAAATCTCTCAAACCAAAACTGCCCTCACTACCCAAATCCTTAACCTAGAATCGCGTTTTTACCTTCAAATCTTTCGTGAAAATACTCTTTAAAAATCAGTATGCATAGATCTGAATTTTCTTTAAAGGTCTATACGAGAAAGCTTGCCAACAAAAGATGTGGGGTTTAGTCAGACATACCGCGGGTATGTTGGGAAAACGCGTGGAAGATTTAGCGAAATCCGTAACCGATTTATTGGTACGGCAAAAGCAAATCACCGTGGGAATGCCGCCGAATAACGAGCACACCATTACCGCCCCTTTACCGGAAAGCGAATTAAGGTAAATTTAGGAACTTTACTAAATTCCAGAGGAAAAATCACACTGTATATAGTGAGATAAAAATTCAAGGATTTCTACATAAAATTATAATCACTGAAATTCTTTGCCTTATATTTGGTGTTCTTGGACCTCTAGCTCAGAGAGTTTTACATATCAAATTGTTGTGCAAGAAACGTCCATTCTTTGTCCAACACTCTTTTAGGAATATCTCAATTATTTCATGAAAATACTCTTAAAAATAGTGAAAACTTGATAAAAAATTGTGCTTCAACCAAAGGTGCCATAACTACCCAAATATTTAATTAAGAGTAACGTTTTTACCTTCAAATCCATCCTCAGGACTTGCTTTATGTAAATTTTCGACAATATTCTTATTAGTTCAAAAGTTATTCCGAAAATGTCTGCCAATGAATAAAAATCTCGATATTACAATATTAATTTAAATAACTTCAAATTTCGTGCCACTTTTGCGTCTCAAGAAACGTACATATACGAAATTGTTGTGTAAGAAATGAACTTTCTTGGCCCCGGACATTTTATATTAAAATAAATAAAACAAAATTTGTGAGCTAACATATACTTTATGTAATATCAATTTTTTTCAGTTAATTTCTTGGCTTTTGTAGGATAGATATAATGATCTACATATGATTATCTAAAATGTGATCAAGGGCCAATCTCTAGAGCTCATTATATATACAAGCATTATATATTATTAACTGAGTTCTGTGTGATATACCAAATACATTATAAATTCAGTATTTTATTATGTAATTATTAGATACCTATACTAACTAATCCAGTTTTGGTAAAATCAATTTTTGTTGTATTTCTTTGTAAAGAGAATATTTTATGTATATTTAAGTTGAAGTATTGTTTTGAATCATGTGGCACACACAGATACCTCTGTATCTAGGTGTCATTTATGTCTATTGTATTTATATACTGTGCATCATTACCTAATAAATGAATTGAATATATCATTCCAAACTCCCTCAAGTTAGTTTTTGCTAAGGCTCCTAATACACGAAGCGTACGGCCAAGACGACAGCACGGCAATGTTAACCCAAGAACTGCTCGTATATTTGGCAATGTTCATACGCACCGAACCGCAACTGTTCATGGAAATGCTCCGGCTCAGAATCGGTCTCATTATACAAGTGATGGCCACCGAACTGTCGAGAACTCTGATTTGCGACGGAGACGAGGCTTCTGAGCATTTGCTCAACCTTAGCCCGTTCGAAATGAAGAATCTTTTGTATCATATTATTAGCGGCAAGGAGTTTGCTATTAGCAGCGGTGAGTTATAGTGACAATGAAAAAAAAAACAACATTTTTCAGGTTATTTTTATTGTTATTTCAGTTGGCCGAGGCAATTTCTCTATAATAAGCAATAAGTCTAGCAGGATTAGTAAGGTGAGGACTTTTTATCTCTTTCTAGGTCTACATGAATAAAAAAGACATTTTTTTTTTTGTAGAAAAGCCATATAAGTCTAGCAACCGATTCGGCCTCAGATGACTTAATAGAGCCGGACAGACAGGGTCAGTGGTTGAGAAGACGACGACTAGATGGCGCCCTCAACAGAGTCCCGAGGGACTTTTACCCGAGAGTATGGAAAGTTCTGGAACGAGTAAGTTTACACCCAGTAAAAAATTTGTAATTGATTAAATGACTTTTTTTAGTGTCACGGTATTGATATAGCGGGCAAAGTGCTGCCGCAATGTTTGACCCAAGAAATGACCCCCGGGGAACTAAAGTTCGCCTTGGCAGTCGAAACCGTTTTAAATACCATACCGCAGCCGGAATATCGACAGTTGATCGTTGAGGCCCTCATGGTTTTAACGTTGGTCACCGAGTATAACGTGGCGCCGTTTTTAGGGGGAGTTTTGCAGATCGAGTATTTGGTACATAGGGCTAATGAGTTGTTTTTGCAAGATCAGGTAAGAACATTTATTTAATATTATAGGGGAATTCTTGGGGATTAATTTGATATATAAAACGGTTTTTTAAGTGGGAAGTTTGATCGAGTTTTTTTCGTGAAAATTTCACTTCAATGTATGATAATTTGAAAACTACTTTAGAGATTTTTATGAGGTTTTCACTCGAAGCTGAAGTACTTTTTCAAGTACAATTTAATATATGATGAATTTTTGTACCTCAAGAATTCACTGAGCTAGACTCAGATTTACCAGGGGTGAATTTAAGCGAGAGGCCAAAAACCTTGTTGGTTAAGCTCTGTTTGATACCAATTTTTTTTTACAAAAACTTTATCCGATGATAATTCATTAACTATTCCAGGCATTTTTATGGGATGTTCACTTAAAGTTAATGCAATTCTTAACGAACAATTTCATATATAAAGAATTTTTGTAACTCAAGAATTCACTGAGCTAGACTCAGATTTACCAGGGATGGACTTAAGCGAGAAGCTACAAACCTTGTATAGACCTTTTTAAGTCATACTCAACAATTTTTTGAGGATTTTTTTAATTTTTTTCCAGGACAGTATAAAGAGATTCCTGAGGATGAATTTGATGTATAAAACGTTATTTTAGATTCAAAATTGACTGAGTTACAATCATTTTAGTTAGTAGCTCTGTTTAATACCAATATGTAACTTTCTCCCATGATAATTTAATAACTCTTGTAGGCATTTTTGTGGGATGTCCACTCAAAGTTAAAGCAGTTCTTAATGTACATTTTTATATATAAAAAACTTTTGTAACTGAAGAATTCTCTGAGTTAAACTCAGATTTACCAGAGATGGACTTAAGCGAGAGGCTAAGAGCCTTGTATAGACATTTTTTAGTCCTGCTCAATAATTTTGTGGGAAAGTTTTATATTTTTTTTTAGGAGAGTACAAAGAGATTCCTTACGATTAATTTCGCGTATAAACCATTTTTTTGTAAGCAAAATTGACTGAGCTACGGTCATTTTGGTTAAGCGCTGTTTGATACCAATTTTTTTTACAAAAATGTCACTTTATTCCATGATAATTTAATAAATATTCCAGGCATTTTTATGGGATGTTCACTTAAAGTTAATGCAATTCTTAACGAACAATTTCATATATAAAGAATTTTTGTAATTCAAAAATTCACTGAGCTAGACTTGATTTACCAGGGATGGACTTAAGCGAGAAGCTACACACCTTGTATAGACCTTTTTAAGTGATACTCAACAATTTTTGAGGAATTTGTAATTTTTTTTCAGGAGAGTATAAAGAGATTCCTCAGGATGAATTTGATGTATAAAACGTTATTTTAGATACAAAATTGACTGAGTTACGGCCATTTTAGTTAGTAGCTCTGCTTAATACCAATATGTAACTTTCTCCCATGATAATTTAATAACTCTTATAAGCATTTTTATGGGATGTTCACTCAAAGTTAAAGCAATTCTTAGTGTACATTTTCATATATAAAAAACTTTTGTAACTGAAGAATTCTCTGAGTTAAACACAGATTTACCAGAGATGGACTTAAGCGAGAGGCTAAGAGCCTTGTATAGACATTTTTTAGTCCTGCTCAATAATTTTGTGGGAAAGTTTTATATTTTTTTTTAGGAGAGTACAAAGAGATTCCTTACGATTAATTTCGCGTATAAACCATTTTTTTGTAAGCAAAATTGACTGAGCTACGGTCATTTTGGTTAAGCGCTGTTTGATACCAATTTTTTTTACAAAAATGTCACTTTATTCCATGATAATTTAATAAATATTCCAGGCATTTTTATGGGATGTTCACTTAAAGTTAATGCAATTCTTAACGAACAATTTCATATATAAAGAATTTTTGTAATTCAAAAATTCACTGAGCTAGACTTGATTTACCAGGGATGGACTTAAGCGAGAGGCTACACACCTTGTATAGACCTTTTTAAGTCATACTCAACAATTTTTTGAGGATTTAAAAAAAAAAATTCCAGGAAAATATAAAGAGATTCCTGACGATAAATTTGATGTATAAAACGTTATTTTAGATACAAAATTGACTGAGTTACGGCCATTTTAGTTAGTAGCTCTGTTTAATACCAATATGTAACTTTCTCCCATGATAATTTAATAACTCTTATAAGCATTTTTATGGGATGTTCACTCAAAGTTAAAGCAATTCTTAGTGTACATTTTCATATATAAAAAACTTTTGTAACTGAAGAATTCTCTGAGTTAAACTCAGATTTATCAGAGATAGACTGAAGCGAGAGGCTAAGAGCCTTGTATAGACATTTTTGGATCATGCTCAATAATTTTGCGGGAAATGTTTATATTTTTTTTAGAGAAGTATAAAGAGATTCCTGACGATCAATATCATGTATAAACCATTTTTTTGTAAGCAAAATCGACTGAGCTACGGTCATTTTGGTTAAGCTCTGTTTAATATAAATTTTTTGACAAAAATGTTACTTTCTCCTATGGTAATTTAATAACTCTTGTAGGTATGTTTATAGGATATTTACCCAAAATTAAATCAATTTCTAATAAACAATTTTATATATAAAGAATTCTTTTAATTGAAGAATCCATTAAGCTAGACTCAGATTTACCAGGGATAACCTTGTATGGACCAAACCTTGTATAGACATTTTGAAGTCATACTCAACACTTTTTAAAGAAATTTTTATAATATTTCCAAGAAAGCATAAAGAGATTCCTGAGAATCAATTTGATGTATGAAACATTTTTTTAGATGCAAAATTAACTGAACTACGGGCAATTTAGTTAAGCTCTATTTGATACCAATTTTTTGGCAAAAATTCAACGTTTTACATACGATAACTTTGCAACCATTCTAGGCATTTTTATGGCATTTCTATCCAAAGTTAAAGCAGCTCCTAATAAATAATTTAGTATATAAAGAGTTCCTGAAGGTTTAACATATAAACAAGGACTTCAAGTCTTCAAAAACCCTTCTTTTCTCCTTCCAGATGTCTTGCAATGGTGATGCAACCCTTTGCTGTGCAAAACCGAAGGACCAACGCGAAACCACCAACACGGGAAGTCTGTTATGCGGGGGTGCGGCCTACATCTGTCAACATTTCTACGACAGCGCTCCCAGCGGTTCTTACGGTACCATGACGTACCTTACGAGGGCCGTAGCGGTTTATTTGGACTGCGTACCCAAGAGTGGAGAGTTGGAGTGTAGTATTTGTTAGTTGGAGTTTTTTTTTGTTTATAGCAGTTTTTATTGTTGTATTGTATAACGAACAAGTTTAGTTTAAGTGTAAAAAACGCTTAAAAAGTCACTTTTAGGTTATGTAGCAAGATTTTTCATAATAGTGGATTGGTACTGTGTAGTGCAATGTTTTGGTTTTTTATGTCTAATATGAGGCATGAAGCGCAATAGATAAAGTCCCAAGGAAAATATTTTAATTATGTTAATAAATTGTAGGTTTATTTAGAAGAAAAGAAATATATTATATTGAAAATTGTTGTTATTAGTTATTTATTATTAAAACCTCAATTCCTGCAATTATAGCCCGCTACATTATAAATACTCACAACATGGATTAATGACTAAATTATATTTATTAACGAATTTCAGTGTAACAGTATAATCTCTTGAAATACAACAACGTCAGGAGTATCTATAAAAGTTACCGCTTTTAGTGTATAACACCCGATTAAATCGTTTTTCGCCATCTTATTTTTTACAAACAATATGAAAAATAAACTTCTAATAGTTGTCAATCACTTTTCCAGTTAAATTTTAAATGACCACAAATCCCTAAGATACAGGATGACAAGTGTAATATGTTAATTTTACTATGGGTTTGGTTAACAGAATAAATCTGAGAGTCCTACACAAATTAAACATATCATAGTAATATGTTAAGGTGTGTTTCAAAAAGCCTAGTGTTCTGAATTATATAAGAATATGTACTTTTAGTTTAGATAGTTCATCTTACGTGACCTTGAAAAAAAACAATAAATTAACTCTTATTAAGGCTTTTATATCTTTTTTGCTAAATATACATAGCAAACTTAAATTTAATATGCTGATTGCACTAACTAAACTAAACTAAGTCTTACTAAAACCTACACTTATAAAATGTTGCTAAATAAATGTTCAGTCTTTACTGTTATATCAGAGAGTTATTATAGCGGGTAGGCAGGTAGGTATTAAAACATATTTGCTGAAAGTACTAAGAAAAGATGACGTTTTAGGCAATTCGTTTAGAAAAAATAAAGGTCTTGACTTGTTGCCTAAATGTTGACACAGAGGACAAGTTACAATAATAATTGTCCTATACAGGGTGTCCCGTAATTAATTGGACATAGGTTAATGTAGGATACCTGAAAAGAAAATAAACCGTTTGAGCTCAATATCGCTTAGCAAAATGTTATTGGTTTTCGTTCTACAGGGTGTTAAAACTAATTTTTTACCAAACATTTATTGAAATGAAAATATTTTTCTAATATTTGGCACAGTAAAAGAAAGGAACTAAATCAAAATAAAATAAATACTAATCATCTTCAGATGCCTCACAGGTATAATATTTTTCTTTGGATCCCTCGTTACAAATACCACAGATCCATTTAAAACAACCATTGCATAGAATGCAGTCTGGTCCGGTATAACCAGACCAATAAGCAGCACAAATTCCGCATTCGTCTTCATTGTGGGTACTTGAGGATGATAGTAGATTGACATCTTTTAATGTGGATTTTTTAAACATTTTTGCCTTTCCCTTTTCCCGCAATCTTCTTTTTGTCATTATTTTCAATTAGTTTGTCCTTGTCTTGCTCCTCTTTAGTTTCTTCACAATCGACTTCTTTGCCGGGAATAATTTTTCGTCCCTGCTTTCGTTTAGGGTTAGTGCTTGATTGTCCACGTGTCTCCTGAAGAAACTCTAATAAACTATCATTCACAATATCACTCGTAGATGCATCAATTGGAGTTTTTGGCAATTTGGATAAAGGCTGCTGCGGATCACATGAACAAAGTCCGGTGGCACGAAATCCGGATTTTAAATTGTCTTCTACTCTTTCCTGTAGAGATCTCCACAAGCGATCCAGAAGATTCGGAAAGTGTTCTTTAGGCAGAGGGCCTTTTACGCGACTGGTCTTTCTCCAATCGTCTAAGATAGCCCTCCATTTCTTTTTCATGGGAGCAAAGAAAGCCACGTCCAAAGGCTGTATAAAGTGAGTTGAACTGGGAGGCAAAGGAGCCATATAAATATTATTTTCTTTAGCAGCCTTTACCACGGTTGGAGAAAAATGTGAGGCTAGGTTATCACCTAAAAGAACAACTGATTCACCATTACAATGTTTTTTGACGTGGGGCAGTTTAAAAAACTATACCTCAAAGAGATTCATATCGAACCATCCACTGCTGCTGTTATCATAAACTGCCCCTAGAGCCACCAACAGTCCAATTTTCGTAAATGTTGTTGGCTTTATAGACTACCATTGGTGGTAGTAGGATTCCATTTGCGCTTCCGCAGACCATTACACTTATTGCTGAACGCGAATGTTCTTGAACCCTTTCAACCCTTTTAGTACCCCTACGAACTAAAACTTTTTTGGCCCCGGGATCGTCTGTGAAATTAGTTTCATCATAGTTAAACACTTGTTTCGCAGAAATGGACTTCAGAACGGGTTTAATGTTCTCCATTATATCGGCGCGCCCAACCGAAGCACGTGCACGCTTAATATTAGATGCCAATCGAATGCTAATATTATTTCTGGTAATAAATTTTTCAATAAAGTCGGGTCCTGGTCTATTGTTGGGCCATCCAGGAATATTTCTGCCTTGTTTGGTAACATATTTTGCACGATTTCTCTGGCGTCACTAACAGTAACGGTAAAAACCCTAATCTGCTACCTGATCGATGGTTTCTGAAATTAGCCTCTCCTCCTGTTGGGTAAGGATGGTGGAGTGACCTACAGGACCCTCATGTTTCGCAAACAGCTTATTCTGAAGAGTGCCTCTAGGTATTTTCCATATTTTGGAAGCTCGTACTTGTGACATCCTCCCTTATCTAACAGCTTGCAATGCATTCGCTAAATTTTGTTCCGTGTAGTTTTTATAGGGCCTCGATCCAGGCAACCTACTATAATTTCGCACCATATTTCGCGCCGAATATTAAAACTAGACAAACAAGCCTAATATAAACAAAGGCGCGCACGCTCTGCCAAAGTTACCCTCTTTCCAAAGTAGCCCCGTTTTACGGTATTTATTAATACTTCACCTTGACAGGTCGTAGTTATGATATGTTCATCCTAGGCAAGCCTACTTTGTAAAACTCCGATAATAATTTGTTCATACGCAACCTAATACAAAAATGCGTTTATTTCGAAAACGGTCTACTTTTTGGAGATCAAAGAATTATATCTTTTTTGACTAGAATTAAATGCTGTTTTATTATTTTCACTGGCAAATGTACGTACAGGTTATAATCCCATTTTAATCACTCAATGTTGTTGTATGTGACGCCATCTAGTGGTAATAGAAAAATAGATATCATATTCGTGTTCCTCATCCCAAATAATAAGAGTACGCCAAATTTTAGGTTAATCTGTCCAGTGGATTCCAAAATATTTCAATAAATGTTTGGTAAAAAATTAGTCTTAACACCCTGTAGAACGAAAACCAATAACATTTTGCTAAGCTCAAACGGTTTATTTTCATGCCAGGTATCCTACATTAACCTATGTCCAATTAATTACGGGACACCCTGTATAAGATGTTCTAAAAATATTTTTTGTAATTAACGTCATCTCGCCTAGCGCTTTCGCCAAAATATCATAGGTTTTCTTAAGGAGGACTCGATAGTTATTGTCAGAAAAATCCACGTTTCTTGCAAATATTGAGATCAAACTTATGATGAAGAAGACAGAAGAGTTTTTTTTTAATAAATTTCCTAGAGATTTGTTATAATGACAAGCCCTTTCTCCACAAAATCAGGATGCTCTTGGTAACTGTGATAAGTAAATATAGGTCTAATCATATTATTTTAGGTGACTTTAATATTAATCTTTTAGATCAAGACTCTATAATTACTAAAGACTATAAAAATATGGTTGCATTAAATAATTTTTGTTTTGTCAATGAGATTAGTCCTGCCAGCGCCACTCGAGTCTCACAAAGTAGAACAATAATAGATCATGTGATTTGTACTACTAACAAAAAAAATGAATGTGATATTAGTGTAGAAGATACTTCTTTATCTGATCATAGAAAAATTTGTTTAGAAATAAGCGCAAATATAAGGAAATTCAAGCCTGGAATATTTGTTCAACGTCCCGTACTAAATATACAAAAATTTAAACAAAAACTCCAAGATAAGCTAATAGAAGAAAATATAGATTCATTTCAAAATTTAATTAACGTAATTAGCAATTGTAAAATAAAATCAACAATTAATAAAAAAATTAAATGTCGACAAGACAATGATTGGATAACACCAGACTTATTAATTTTAATTAAAGAAAAAGAATTGGCGTATAAGAAATATAAAAAAGCTTCAGAAAATAATAACTTCAAATTAAATTTTACAAGGTTAAAAAATTCACTAAATAATAAAATAAAAGCATTAAAAAATGCGTACTTTAAAAACAAATGGGCCCAAGCAGCACAAAATACAAGAAAACAGTGGGATACAATAAATCTGTTTTTAAATAATAATTCTACTAAAAGCAATATAAACCAAATCGAAATTAATGGTCTATTAGAAAATGATGATAAAAAAATTGCAGACAGTTTGAACAAATATTTTACGGAGGTAGGTGCGACCATAATCGGGGACATGCGGACTGATACAAAAAATATATTAAAACAAGATTTTAAGGAGATTAAATGTGATAATAGCATATTTTTTGAGCCGACAGACAGTAATGAAATAAGCAACATAATATTAAGCCTAAAACGAAATGCGGATCCGGGCCATGATAAATTACAATACTTGATCTAACTAATATAAAAGAGTACATATTAAATATACTAGTCATACTTATAAATAATGCATTCAGCATAGGCGAATTTCCTCCTGACCTCAAAATATCTAAAGTATGTCCAATTCATAAATCTGGTCCTAAGACCCAATTAAATAACTACAGGCCTATATCTATAACAAGTGTCTTTTCAAAAATTATCGAAACAGTGATTAAGAGGCGGATGATGTCATTTATAGAAAAATATATCTCATACGATTTATACCAATATGGGTTTCTTAAAAACAGCAGCACTTTAAGTGCTACTATAGATCTCCTTAACTATGTGTCAGCTAATTTAGATCAAGGCAAAATTGTCATAGCAGTTTTTGTCGATTTAAGAAAGGCATTTGACGTAGTTAATCATGACATATTATTAAACAAGCTGGAAGAAATGGGTTTTCGGAGATCTGCACTGTCCTTGATTGGGTCATACTTACTTAATAGAAGACAATATGTACATGTAAATAATAAAGAAAGTAATATCTTAACATTTAACTGTGGTGTCCCTCAGGGGTCAGTGTTGGGACCATTACTGTACTCACTGTATGTTCTGAGTTTACGGGTAGCAGGGTTAGACGCCCAATATTATACATTTGCTGACGATACTGTATTATTGTATTCGGATAATGATTGTGATAGATTGGTTAATAGGGTAAATGATGATCTAACTAAATATAGACAATGGTTACTACAAAATAATCTTAAAATAAATTTGGACAAAACCAAATATATCCTATTTAAACAGAAAAATAAGACAATAAATCAAGTTAGAATATGTCTAAATGGTGCGACTTTAGAAAATGTAAATAATATAAAATATTTGGGACTTTCACTGGATGAGAATCTTAATTGGAACGCTCATATTGACTACTTAAAAAGTAAGTTAATTCCCTTTACAGGAGCATTTTATAAATGTAAGCACTTCTTAAGTAACGCAGCTAAATATAAAATATATAATGCTTACTTTCTTTCAAACTTGCGGTACCTAATTCCAGTGTGGGGAACCTGTTGTAAGTACAATTTTCAAAGAGTTGAAATTTTGCAGAGTAAAGTACTCAGGATTTTATTTAATCTTGATTATTTTATGCATGCGGGGGACATATTTGAAATATTGAAAATCCACTCAATTAGTCACATACTTAAAATAGAACAAGCAAAATTAATATTTAAAATAATTAATAAGATACAAAAATCAAATTACACTATTGTTTATTCTAGTGAAATACATGCACATAATCTAAGAAACAACAATATTCGACTAAGTAGTGCTAGAACAAACATTGCCCTTAGAAACCCAATCAACGCAGCGACACAAACCTATAATGATCTGTCTTATGAAATAAAACAAGAAGTTTCTTATTATAAATTTATTAGAATGGTTAAGCAATCCTTACACTATTAACAAAGTTACTAATATGTAATTCTATGGCCACATTGTTACAATAACATATTTCTTTTAAATGTAACTTCGGTACCAATGCTAATATAAGCATTGCTTAGAAGTTTATTCATATATTGGACTTGTGTGTTTATTAAGTTTATGAAATAGGCAATATTATAAATATGTATTAAGAAAAAAAATGTAAAAAAAATCAATTTTGTAACCAGATAATTGCTTTAATATATGAAGTGTTTTCAAAAAAAAACTTGTTCGTTACAGGAATTTAGAGCGAATGTATTTTTGATATTAACACCACTCTGATTAAATTCCTATTCCGTCAATAACCGTTCCCCGCTTTCAAATACCGTTCCACATACGCGACACCCGATCTATCAAATTATTCAAAAACACCTCCGTACTTATAATAAATAACCCATAGAAATCGATAATTTAAAAGGAATAAAGATAAGAGTAAAACTAAGGTGAGAGAGAGACAGGGAGAAAAAAAAGAGAATCCTACGACATTTCCACATATAAGGCCTATCACTGAAACACATAAATAATTGCAATTTTAGAACTGGTTTCTGGCTTCGGCCCACACCGCGGAATAATTGTTTACTTTTTGTTATATGTAAAAAATTGATCCGAGTGGGACGAGCAGTTCTATACTCGGTTTAAGGTAGTAATTTAAACCTGACACACACATTATTTAAACTGGATTAAATTTACAGTATTTTAGATATGGGGGCTTATAATAGAAAGTCTAGAGTAACGTTCTATTTCTATTATGGAATTCAATTTGGAACCATTTATGGTGGTGGAATGGATAACCTTTTCTTGGCATTAACATTTTTCAGGCTTTTGATGATCGTTTCCCTGAAAATGCTAATTAAAATTTACAGCTTGATTATCCTCTTTAAGCCGACAGGTATAAATTAATTGACAGTCAATAAAAAGCGGTTTCTACGTAGGATAAACCCAAGTGAAAACATTCAATTTTAATAGCATGCCATAGAGAACAACAGGTGTTTGTCATTAATAATATTCGCACCTCGCTATTGTCTTGTATTGTTATTCTTTTAACGGGGATTTTTAAAGATTAATACCCAGTATATAGTTTTAGTGATTTAACATAAACATAATTACGGTATCTTGAAATGCTTGCTTGTAAAAATTATTCCAGGAACTTCTGAACTATCTGGAAACATGAACGGAAGAAAATTAGTCCCAGAAGAGTTAAACACAAGAAATCCTGGAACAGTTGGATAGCACAACGAAGAACATTTGCAAAGAATATTTTCCTGAAAATTATGCTTTTTGTTTCATGAGAATATTCCTAATAATTTTTCAGATATCGAACTTTAAAGTGAGTGCTCAACCTCATGATCAAACATTGTAATTGGGCATTATCGCCAAAAAGTGGCGATAATTCTGAAACTGTTTCTTGAATTAGTTTACAACATGAAGAAGATTTGCAAAGAATATTCGCATGAATATCATGCTTTTTGTTTCATAAGAATATTCCCAATAGTTTTTGAGATTTTAAAAATGCGTTTAAGTGCTTTGAAAAAACGACACTTAATTGCTTGGAAGACAAGGTGTAGCAGATTTGAGACCTCAACTAAAGCTGATTTTATTCCAGAAGAAATGCCGCCGACGTTTCGGCCTGCATTTAGGCTATCTTCAGGGATATGTTTAAAAATGTCAATTAATCTGCTTAAAAAACCATTATTATCCAATGATAAAATAAGATATTTAAATAAGTAAAAGACTCAATTGCCTGGAAGAAAAAAATATATTTATTCGAACCTCCTGGAAGGAATAAGAAACGTTCTTAAAAATGCGTTTAATTACCTGTAAAAAAAAAGAATGACCTCAACAACTCAAATAATAATTAAAGAAGTTTGAGAAATGATAAAATTAACCCATTAAAAAAAAGTAGTAATTTTGGCGCCCAACGTGTGATAACTGAAATTGAAGACAAATGACTTAGAAAGTGTATTAAACTGGATAGTAGTGGAAGAAATTACTGATATTTTTCAAACAAATTGTTTTAAAATCTTAGGCCATAAATAGTCATTATTTCACAAAACTCAATTCTTTTATCAAAATGGTCGCCAAAAACCTGCTGAAGAATTTGCATTTTATACGGGTGAAATTGATGTGATTGAGTTCGTTAAACAATGCTGCCGTTCTTCTTCATCTTCGACTTTCCCCGTATATAAGAATAATTTCTTGACTTTTTTGACAAGTGATTACGACGCAAGTACTAGTTGAAGAAATCTATCATGTTTGCACTACGTTGCAGTGTGAAGTTTGTGTATGGCTTTTAAAGGCCTGATGATGCTCTAGCTAGAGCGAAACACGTGTGGCCTGTGATTATAATTATGTTGCGAGACCGTGACTTTGTGTTCTCTTTATTTTCGTCAATGATCTTTCGGTCTTAAAACCCAACTTAGGCCAAGACACTTTGACGATCAAATAATGTGTTTTTGTGTAAGTGACTTTTCGCTAATTTTTCACCATATACAGTTTTGCATATCACTCGTGACATAAACCCTCGAGCATGACTAATAAGTGAAAAAATAAAAGACAAACCGCATCATCGTCAAAATTCATCATTTTTCACGTGGGCGTACCGAAAAGGATTCTCCGATACCGATTCTCCGCAGGTGTACCAGCTGCCTTATAGGCGCAATTACGTCTCACTTCCTTATGTCATTGGAACTAGAATAAATCCACGTATTATTCCAGATATTTCGATTCATTTTAAATTGCATTCCTGCCATTTCGTTCTTTATGAGTTATGACCTTTTGCACGGCATTACTATTTCGTTCCAAAATTATTCTCAAAATTCGCATAAAATTTTAGATTCTTGGAATTCCATTGGTTCTAACTCTTATTTCACAAATGTTGAGTAATTTAAAGTTGACTTCCCGGACTTAACCGCCATTTCTTAGTTACATACAAACATCGAATTTTTATGTATGTATGTATGTATGTATGTATGTATGTATGGAGGTGTAATTGAAAGTATAACCTTTTATGGAAAATTTCCTCACCTAAGTTTGGAATAGTTTCGTTATTACTAATAATACTGCCCACACGTCAGTCGATATAACACCAAAAGTTCTCCTGACTTATAAATCATAATTTATTCTTATCTAAGTGCTGAAAAACTAAATTAATAAGGAGTGTCTTCGCATTCTTAACATAACCGTTTAGCCAAAAGTTCAACCCACACTTCACATTCGGGTCTTTTATTTCGACTTAAGCCACTTGTAACAAGTAGATTAGTTGGAAGTTATTAAACGTCGGTTTTGGGCATAAGAAACATACCTGCCTGTTTTTATAAAATAAGTTATTTATATATTTTTTCAAGCTAACCAATTATTGAGATATTGTCGAACTAGTATTATAAACCTTTTATGA
The DNA here is from genome assembly GCF_022605725.1 of Anthonomus grandis grandis. Classification (NCBI taxonomy): domain Eukaryota; kingdom Metazoa; phylum Arthropoda; class Insecta; order Coleoptera; family Curculionidae; genus Anthonomus; species Anthonomus grandis. The sequence goes on along the minus strand of NC_065555.1, from coordinate 3,989,718 downwards.
AAATACTGTTTTTTTTGCTTTTTAGACATCATATTTCGTGAACAGTCGTCCCTACAAAAAATACTCAAGAGAGCAGTTTTACAGGGAATTTTATTGGTTACATTTGAGGGGTTGCATTCCAAAACTCGCCTTATCCATTTTTTGCGAAAAATAAGGTCATGGTGTCTATAGCATCTGTTAATGTCCCTCTATACATTAGACAAACTTAACCATGCCAAAACTCGCCCTTGCCTACGGTAAAAGCATAGGAAAAATTTAGTATCATTTCAAAACTTGTCTTATCCATCGCCTGTATCATTTCAAAAGTCGTCTTACCCAAGCGACTAATCAGAGCGCAGAATTTTGTTTTCATGCTGGTAGTCGCGTGATTAATTATTTTTGCCTCTTGAGTAAATCCTAAGCGTTTGGCCTACGTTTTTAAACAGTTGTTTAACAAAAATTTTAATAATTAAAACAAGAATGGATAGTAATAATGATTCATTTTGTTTACCCGTGGCACAAGGAAAAGGCAGGCGACGTCCCAGTGATGCAAAATTAAAAAGGTACCAACATTGTTTTCGTTTATAACGTTTAAATAATATTATTTAGATATTTTTTTTTGTAGGCGTGCTCTGCTGCAACTACCAGTTTTTCCAAAATGTCACCATTTACAATTTAAATTTAATATCTTACAATGCAAGATATTAAAGAGATTCATTCCCTATTTTATTCTTTAAAAACAAAGATTAAACAAGACAATTTTATTTTAAAATATATGTCTGTTGAGATCCCATCCAGATCAAGAGCGAGAAAACCTGATTCACCTAGGAAGTCGGTGGCGATCAAGTATTTTATTAAAATACGAGAAACAAAGAATTTCAAAATACATTTAAAGGTGTTCTGCAAGTTTCTAAGGATCACATTCAAAGAATTGGACGAGTTTTTCTACAAACTGGCTTACCATCTAAAGAAAATCGTGGTGGCTCAAAACAAAAACTGTTAAAATATTTATTGAGAAACTACAATGTTCTGATGTACATTATTGTAGAAAACAAAGCAACAGACAGTATTTGGCTTCTGATTTAACTATAAACAAATTGTTAAATATGTATAATAACCAAGTGCCTGAAAGTAAATTAAAAGTCAAAAAAACTTTTTTTAGGAATATATTCTGCCTTGAATATAATATTGGTTTTGGACCACCAGCATCCGACATTTGCTCTCGTTGCAGTTCTTTAACAGAAAAAATTAAACAAGAAAAGGATAATGACAAACGTAGTCAGCTTCAAATTGAAAAAAGAGTTCATATCTTAAAACGCAAAGCCTTTTTTTCCAAGTTGAGGGAAACAAAGGAAAACATGCTCGTCTTATTTTTTTACTGTTAAAAAAACTTGGTAAACCCAAAAGTCCAAGATCAGATCGCCTATTATAGCCGTCAGCTCTACACTTATAACTTTACCATTGTTAAGGGTTCCTCAAAAACTAAATTACAAAATAATAACGTGTTCTTATACACCTGGATGGAACACGAGTTCCATAAGGGCTCGAACGAAATTGCCTCAGCTGCATTGCCTATCAGATCTCATAAATTTGTCGGGTTACAGCAAAATAAGTTTGTGTGCAGATGGCTGCCGAGGGCAAAACAGAAACTCCACAATGGTTGCAATGTGCATTTACTTCTTGGGGAATATCGCCCCATATTGGTGAAATCGAGCTGGTTTTTCCCATTAGAGGTCATTCATTCCTACCATCGGACCGTGTATTTGGAATCATCGAAAAAAAATTAAGAAAACTTAGTGAAATTACAAACCCCAACACGTATATCGATATTTTTTAAGGAAAGAGAACCCGTCATTAATTTAACAGATTCTGGTGTCAGATCTTGGAAGGAAGTTGCAAAGGAGTATCTGAAAGGTGTGCAGTCTTGGCACTTTAAACTTTCTAAAGCGAAAAGGATTGTTATTGAGAAAAATGGTGATAAAATAACAGTTAGAGGCGAAGAACACTACAACAGTGATGTTGGAGAATCCAAGACAATTTTTAAACGTGGAAGTCGATTGAATCAAATAGAAGTGGGCAACATTGATAAAGGAGTGGCGGTTAATGAAAAAAAAGTTCAAGATGTCAAAAAGTTACTAGTTGCTCATTATGGGGAAGATTGGATGGGGAGAAATGGTTTAGAATTTTATAAAAATTTCTTCGAGGAACAGGAGAAAAACATTGGGAGAATGGACGAAGAAACTGAACATAATGAATTTTGCGAAGGAGGAGTGGAAAAAGATATTTCGCAAAGAATTTAAGAAATTACGATTTTTTAAATAATGTTATCTTTTTTTAATAAAAAAAATCAGTCAATTGCTGCACTTTTTCGTGCCAAAACTTGTCTTATCCATGCTAACAGGATTTAAATGAATGCTAAAATTAGCACACAAATGATTATAGTAAATCCATACATATTAAATTTGTATAAATTGGTATTTGAGAATCTTCTAAAACGTTTTTTGCCAATTGTGAAATTTTACCCAATATGGAGAAGGCAAGTTTTGGAATGGAACTCCTCATTTCTACTAAAGGCATTTTTTCTTGTAAAAACAATATTTATTGAATTATTCTCAAGAAACTGTTTAAATTAATTTTTGAAACAAACGCTGTATGGCCTGAACCTTTAATCTTAATGTGTTGCTTTAAATCTCAGGTGCCATTGATCTAATGATATTTTTCCTTTTAACAAAGTTAAATATAACCAAATTTCCTTTAACAAGCTCTAATACAACTAATCAATTACAATTAATCAGTAGATTCTGCTCTAAAGCATCCACCTCGTAACTCGCTTCATATCTCAGTTGTAGTTGATATTTTTTCTTATAATTTCTCCTTTAAAAGATATTAAAGAGAGACGTCTTGTAGAGAATTTTTTTTACATATTTACTAAATATATACTTTTTATTTTAAATACAATATTTATTGAGTTATTCCCGAAAAACTGAAATATATACTATATTTTAAAAAAAATACTTTTGTCTTTCATGCTTCATATTATTTCATGATCAGTTGCTCCTATAAAAAATATTATAGGGAGAAGTTTTTTGGGGAATTGGGTTATTCTCTCTTGAGTTTTGATACCACCAATGCCTCTTCCAAAATCGACAAACTTATTTAAAAATCAAAATAAACTCATCGACGTGGTACTCCTTTTCAGCTATTTTTTTCCCAGAAACTCAATGGTAAAATCAGATTTTTGGTAACGCTAATGGTTCTGCCAAACTCGCCAAACCTGTTTAAAAATAAAAATGAATCCATCAACATGGTAGTCTTTTTCAGCTAATTTTTCTCGAGATAGTCAATGGTAAAATAGGATTTTTAGTACCACCAATGGTTCTCCCAAAATCATTCACTTATCCCAGATACCTCCGATATCAAAAGGATTAAGCTCTGTGGTCTGTGGGAGGCCTTTTCGGTGCCCTTAAGTGAACTGAAATGTAGAGAATTTTCGGGTGCTGGGAGCAGTTGCCAGTAGAACTGCCTTTTGCATGTGCTTATATAGATGTTCGCCAGTTCCTAGTTGTTTAAGATATTCCAATAGACTCTTTGGTATTACACCCGTTGTCGATATAACAATTGGGATGGTCTGAACATTATCCATTCTCCATTGCCTTCCGATTTGAATTTCTAGATCTCAGTATTTGGCGATTTTCTCAGTGTGTTTCTCTTGTAGATTATTGTTGTTCGGTATGGCTACGTCAATTAGAGTTGTTTTCCTGGAAATTTTATCTATTAAAATAAGATCTGGTCTATTATGTCTTACATGTTGATCGGTAAGTACACTGCGGTCCCAATATAACTTATATCGGTCATTTTCCACTACGGGTTCTGCAGTATATTTATAATACGGAACCTTCTCTGTTGTAATAAGTTCATTGCCAGCTCTTGATGTAAAATTTTCCCAGCTGAGTCGTGCCGCTTTTTGTATTCTGTCGCTGCAAAGGCCTGACATCCTCCTATTGGCTGTTATGAATAACACTTGAGTTGAAACTCCAAGTATGTACTCATGAGCATGAGCATGAAGTGCTGGTTTGTTCTCCGTTTTATATGAATAAAAATAATTCGCTGAGAGGAGTATATGCTCCGAATACATAAAGTAGATACTCGATATTTCCAAACAAGTCTGCACCTGAAAAAACACCAAATAAACAAGTGCCGCGTTTCGCATATTCGTGTATTAGTATAAATTCAAGTATCAGTGTGCAATGAGTGAAAGTGAAGAAGAAACTGAAGTCTGCGAATCCCAAATGGGATTTGTAAACATGCTACGTGATGTTCCCATACTTTTATCCAAGTCACAAACACCAGCTGTCCGAAAGTCAAAAAGCCAAGCAATAGAACTGATTAACAAACAGTGGAAGCTGAATTTCGGGTCACAAATAACGACAAGTCAAATGTACAAAAAAAATAATAATATGAAATCCAGACTCAAGAAAAAGACTGACATAAACAGGACTGGAAATAAGAAAATTGTGCTGCAGGATTGGGAAAAGATTTTGTTGGAAATCATGGAAGGCAACACAAATCCAGTACTTGCAAAAGTTCCAGGTAAATTAATTAATATCTTCTTCATAAGTAACTTTATTTAAATTATCATATATATTAGTGAACCTATCTAAAGTTTGCTATTATTTATTATTTTGTGAAAATTGAATGATTTATAAAGTTATGTTGTTTATAATAATTAATTACTTATTGTTTAACATTTGATCAAGTATTTTAGACAGACATTTTTGTAGCTTAGAAACAAAAAAAAGTTACAATATTATTTACGAAACTTTATCACTTGTCCATTTTTTAATATAGAAACTGTATGAATATTTACTTAATTTTTTATTTTAGGAGCATTATCCGTCGGCATACAACAAACCGAGACGAAAATCGGCCATGAAGATACAATCCCTAGGCAATCAACTTCTGCTTCTGAAAGGAGTGCAGCAAATGATGATGCTATTAGTACAGTACAACATGCACCTAAAAAAAAGAAACATAATAAAGGTAGTCCTCTCGAAGAATATGAAACAAACGTTACTAAACAACTCTCGAATAACGAACTACAAAGACTAGTTTTACTGAAACAACTGAGAGTTTTAGAAATGAAAGAGGAAAAACTCAAGAGACAGCTGAACAGAGATGTTGATGAACAATCTAATTCAAGCAATAATAATATCAAGACAAGCATATTTCAAATTATAATGTGTCAATACTTTTTAGAATCACTTACGAAATAAAGAATTCTAACATGTGACAAAAACATTTTTCTAAAGTGTTAATAATAAAAATGATAAATAAGTTCTTTCCACGCTTTACTTACTTCAAGCGAGAGCAAGAATGACATCTGCTAACTCAGATCGCCTCCGTTGCCCGCTTCTTCTAATATTATTATTATCCAACTCCTCTTCTGCCGGATACGCAAGTGGGATATCTTCTAATGGGAGCTCTATAGGATCTAGCTCATCTTTTAAATATTTTGCTACATTGTGTAATATACAACAGCATATGACAAATTTTGGAACTTTTTCTATGGATACCCGCACTTTATATTGTAGCATCGGAAATCGTTGTTTTAGTTGACCAAAACATCTTTCAATTATTACACGTTCCTTTGTAAATAAATTATTATAAGCACGTTCTTGTGGTGTATTAGGATTTCTAAAAGGTACCATTAGCCACGGTGCTATACCATATCCTTCATCTCCTAAGAGTAGTGCTTGCGACCTATGAAAATCATTCCTCGCAATATTTGAAATTTCTGAATTGCTCCAAATCCGTGAATCGTGGCCGTGAAGCGTCTACACTTGTAAACCACTCATCTGAATTACATGTGGCTTGGACATTAATGCTGTGATATCCTTTGCGATTAATGTATTCATCGCTATGAATAGGTGGCTTTTTTATTTTTATGTGGGTACAGTCTATCACGCCCAATGCACAAGGAAAAGAATAATTTGATTGCCACTTTTGTTTCGCCTCTATTATGTCGGCAGCAGTGTGAGGAAATTTTATCCACAGACCACATTTTTCTATTAGCTTCTCAGTAACTTCCGTCACTACTTTTGAGACAGAACTTTGATGAACACCAACATCTTCTCCTACTCCTGATTGGAAACCCGGATCACCAACGTATCTCAAAAATATTTTCATTTTATCAATGTTATTTATAGCACCACCTCTTCTTTCTTCAGATTCTGTACCCAAAAAGTGATTTGATATTCACTCTACATGTTCTCTAGTAAATCGATATAACACTTTAAAATCACGATCACAGGTACGCCTTCTAGGTTTGTAATATTTTTTAGAACGCAAATTAAGAATGAACTCAGCCATAGTTCTGCCGTAAACAAACTGAAGTCTGCTATATATCAGACTCCAAAATTGTGGAGTACATTCTCCTTCCGAGGAGCATCAACAAATTTTTATTCATAGGAAAACTGAGAATGAACTCACAGCAAATTATACATAAGAGTACCTACTCAAGTGGAGCATCTGCTCCCTATTTTTATTCATATGACATGGAGTATTTGCTCCAAATTCATGAGTAGATACTAAATGCTCATTTTTATTCATACGACCCATTATGTGCTGGATTGTCTCTGATGTTTGGCATTCATACCGGCATTTGTCGTTTTGTACGGACGGATCTCTGACGATGTGCTTGAGATAATTTCTTGTTGGTATAACCTGATCTTGGATGGCGAGTAGAAAGCCCTCGGTTTCTGGAAACATCCTGCCTGATACCAACCAATGGTTCGACGAAGCAGTGTCGACATGATTTTGGCTGATCTCATTAGGAAGCCGCCCATGAAGGGGCTTCTCCATCCAGATGCGGAGTTTTTCCTGGTCCGTATGATGGTAGCTGCGCGCTTCCTCGCTCTTAAGTTGTAGAGGAGTGGAATCGTCTATTTGATTTATTGCGCGATGCAGCGTGGAATTTTCTCCTTGCCTGTGAAAAGAGGATCTTAGGTTAGTGATTTTTAGGTTGTTTACCGAGATCTATTAATCCTCTTCCTCCAAGGTGGCGGGGAAGCATTGTTCTTTCAGTGGCACTTCGAGGGTAATGGTTGTGCGTTTTAGTAAGTAGGGTCCTCACTTTTCTTTGTAGCCATTCTATGTCTGTCCTACTCCAATTAATTACCCCAAAAGAATAACTAAGAGCTGAACATGCGTAGGAGTTAAGTGCCTTAAACAAATTTTTGCTGTTGAGATTGGTTCTCAAAACTTGTCTTACCCTTTTCGCAAACTCGTTAGTCAGTTCGCATTTCATTGTTTGTTGTTCAATCGTTTGTGATTGTTTCATCCCCAGGTATTTGTAAATTTCGTGTTCGCCCATGACCTCGATGGCCTGGAAATTCTGCATCTGATAAGGCTGAATTTTTCCTCGGATTATATTGAGAGTACGGCATTTATCTAGTCCAAATTGCATGCCGATGTCGTTGGAGAACTCTTCTACTATATGCAGCATTTGGTTTAGCTGGTTCATTATTTTTAAATCATCCATATACAGTAAGTGATTTAACTTTGCAATCTCGGTGTTATTATCTCGGATGCTAAACCCATAGTTGGTAAAGTTAAGACGGTTCGAAAGAGGGTTTATAGCAAGGCAAAACCATAATGGGCTCAGTGAGTCCCCTTGGAAGATTCCTGTTCGAATTGGAATGTTGTTTGTACTTACTGCGCTTTTACCCTGTACTTCGAGCTGGATCGTTATTCTCCAGCTTGTCATAGCGCTCTCTAGAAAAGACAAAGTATTACCATCAACTTTATACACTTTTAAAACGTTTATAAGCCATTCGTGTGGTACTGAGTCAAAGGCTTTCTTATAGTCGACGTAGGCAGTAAAAATATTTCTCTTGTTGTGATATGCCTGGTTGTTGATGACAGAGTCGATAATAAGTTGTTCTTTACAGCCCATAGAACCTTTAGCGCATCCTTTTTGTTGTGCGGCTATGATGTTGTTTTCCTCACAGTGTTGATAAATGCGCTGTGTTAAACATGAAGTGATAATTTTATACAAAGTAGGTAGGCACGTTACCGGTCGGTACTTAGACGGATCTTGTGTGTTGTTCTGGTCTTTAGGCAGTAGATAGGTTACTCCTTGCGTTAGGAACGCTGGCCTGTGGGTTAAGAATAACGTGGTTAATTAATTCTGAGAGTTTAGGATGCATACTCCGTAGTTTCTTTAGCCAAAAGTTATGAACTCCATCTGGGCCAGGTGATTTCCAATTATGCAGTTTTTGGATAATCTGGTTGACTTCCTCGATAGTGAATGGTCGATGTTCCATCTGGCTATATTTATTACTGTTTTGTTTCTCTTCAGTAACCCAGCTTGCGTTGATATTGCATGTTGTTTGGGTTGCAAGTTGTTTGGCCCAAAAATCTTGAATTTGTTCTTTCGTGGGGTATTGCTTATCTAGGGGATCTGATTTTGAACTTAGCTCTCTATAAAATTGTTTTTCGGCCTTTTCAAAACGAAGATTGTCACGTTTTCGGTTATTACTGGTCTTGTATCTTCTTATTATTATTATTAAAATATTAATTTTTTTTTCTGAATGATGAACTCGATCAAACGCGCAATGTTCTGCGTTGATGGGCGGGGTTTACTTTATGGCCTTGACTTACATCTCACCGCTGACTCTATGTCTGTGATTATAATTTTAACAACATTTTATGAAAGGAAAATTGGTCGGGAACAAAGAAGAGAGAGAGAGAGAGAGACTCAAAAAATGAGTGAGGACGTAACAGAGAATGTGGGAGAGGAAGAAGGATGACAAATCATTTTTTATTCTATTATTAAAGAACGTTCGACCAGAAGAATGTAAGTAAGCAAACGAACGGCGGCGTTTTCTCGTTCAAACCTGGGGGCGGAAAAACCACGGAGGCGGCTGTTATACCTTCTACGGTCAAAAGCAGAGGAATACTGGAAGGTCATCGAGACTTGAGAGAGAGAGAGAGACAAAAAAAAAACTCGACCGCCAATTCTTAAAAGCATCGCAAATCATTAATTTTTTAAAACACTTATATGGTTGCTTCGTCTTTCTCTCGTCTTGGTCCCGCAATATTCCCATCTCGCTCTTTCAGTGCAACAAATATTTCCAAACATAAAATCGTTGCGGTTATTACTAAATATGGAATACAATTACCATAAGAAAGGTGCGAAGAGATATGTTCAACGAGCGCAGTCGTTATTATAATAACCGATGCGGATGTCGTATGGTGGTGATCTGGCCCCCCCTCGTGTCTACACCCATGGTGGGGCTCCGATGGGAGCTTTTCTACTGGTCCACCCACGTGCTCCCCGGACTGATCCACGCAACATTTTTTTCAAACATAGGCGGGTAAAATTCCAGCAGAGATTAGATGAGGAGCATTTTGAAAATTCAAATTTATACATGCCTCGATGCTTTAATACAGTAGATAAGGAGGTTCAGGGAGGCAATGAGGAGCTAGACCTCCTCAAAGCTATCATATCCATAATGTTTTCAGAAGGTAAATGAGGAGATTAGCCAACAAGCCTCAATTTCACGTTAATAGATCAGATTGTTTAGTTAATTAATTTCTTCAAGGGACATGTGTCTACATGCGCAACATAAAGCTAGATGCCTATCGCATGAGGAGCTTTATTAAGTACGTGAGTAAGCTTTAAAATAACAAACGATATGAGGAGCTAATATACTACTCTAATTTAATTAAATGAATTATTCAATTAATTCTTGTATTACGTTTCAACGATCATTTCTAATTTATTTTCGTTATTAATTAATTAATTAATTAATTCTCATTGAAAGTACGCTTATGAAGAATATCTGCAAGAATAATACCACGCGAAGCATAGGGACGTCGATCAACTGGTCCAAGTGCCAGTAACTTGTTTTATGATTTACCTAGAGTCATTGATTATCTGTCAGGATCTTTTTGATTTTCGTTAATAAATTTTGAATTTTGCTGCACGTCATTTCCGTTTTTTCTCAATAACTCTTGATTTACTGACGATACTACCATGAAATAAACTCGTATTTATTAGGAATATATTACTCTACAATTTTGATAATAATTATCAAGACTCTAAACCCAACTGCACTGGAGATATGGCGAGCGTTTTACATGCAAGCAAGTGACAACATAACAACTGTCTGTATCTTCTGTAGAAGTTTTTGCTTGATAACTTTTGATCTACGTAAGATAAAGACGCGAAATAAAGTTTATTTGATTAACTATGGTAAGCACTATAATTTTAATTCTAACCACTAAATCTCTAAACCCAATACCGTTAGAGATATCTTAGGTTATATACTTAGTGCACCTTTCAAAGAAGCCATGACAGAAACATTGCCTATATCTTCTGTGGAAGTTCATTTACAGTCATGATCTTAAGAACCAAAGTTAATAACTGCATAAAATCCTAGAAGAATCTTTTTAATTTTTTTTAATAATATGATTAGATTAGGAGATATCGCGAGTTGAATTTTATTTCACGTCAGCTGGACCTAGCTGCGTCAATGTCGAGGTATTTGCTTGATAACTTTTGATCTACGTAAGATAAAGACGCGAAATAAAGTTTATTTGATTAACTATGGTAAGCACTATAATTTTAATAGTAACTACTAAAGCTCTAAACCCAATACCGTTAGAGATATCTTAGGTTTTATACTTACTGCCCCTTTCAAATAAGCCATGGCAGAAACACTGCCTATATCTACTGTGGAAGTTCATTTACAGTCATGATCTTAAGAACCAAAGTTAATAACTGCCTGAAACCCTAAAAGAATCTTTTTAAATTTTTTAAATAATATGATTAGATTAGGAGATATCACGAGTTGAATTTTGTTTCACGTCAGCTGGATCTAGCTGCGTTAACCTTGAGATTTTTGCTTCATAACTTTTGATCTACTGAAGCTAGAGACGTGAAATAAATTTTATTTGGTTAATTATGGTGAGCATTATAATGTTCATTATGATCACTGAATCTCTAAACCCAATGCCATTGCAGATATCTTGGGTTTTATACATAGTGTCCTCTTTAAAGAATCTTTGACCTAAAAATTGCTTATACCTTCTATGGAAGTTGTTCTACGATAATTATCATAATAATTTAAATTTAAGAATATTTAATTATCTATCAAAAACTTTGAAAATTTTCTAAATAGTATTAATAGGTTAGGAGTTATTGCCATTTGAATTTTGCTTCACTTCAGCTGGTCCTTACTGCATCAACCTCCTGGTTTATATTGATAACTTTTGGCCTAGAGCCGTGAAGTAAACATTAATTCATAGCCAATAGTTGCTTGACTTGAAAAATAAATGACGTTCAGAGGCGTCCCTATAATAAACCAATAATACATCTCTTACACGGAAATTATTACGGAATTATGAATCGAGTGATATTAAGTCAAAACCAGTTGACCGTCGCCGGAATCCAGCCCGCCCTGAATGAAATCCTACACATTTTCAATCTATTTACGTGATTAATACAGTAAATTGAAGCGGGCATGCCGAGGAACATTGCTTGAGTATCCTTTCTGGAATATCGCGAATTTTTTTAAAATTAAAAAAAAAAAAGTTTAATTTTTTTTAACGGGAAAGTGCGCGCTTTTTACGCTCATGTGACGCTCGATGGACGTTCCGAGGTGGAAAAACGTGACGCGAAAATGCCCCTCGTTACGGACGGTTCGTTTTAGTTGGAAAATGGTTTAGGATTTTCTGTTGCGGTTTATTTGCTGCCATCTATCATGGGTTTTAATCGGTGGTTCGTTATTAATTTAAGGTACGTACTAATTAGTTTTTGGATCCTATACTAATGACTCAATCGGTTGTTTTAGGATTATAAAATGTACAGGTTATATTATTTATTTAATTAGTGTGCCTGTATAAATCAGTTTTTTTTTACAAAATTTCAGGCAAAAACGTTATTTAAACATTCCAGACAGACAGTGTATATTTGGTCCAGGTAAAAAAATGTCGAATGTAAGAATATCAATTTCTTCATAGTTTTTAACAAGAATAACAATGAATGAAGAATTAAATTAATTTAAAAAAATTACATACATTTAATTTATAGGCATGTCAAGGGTGTTGTTGAACCTTCTCGATTATACCAGTTGAACTAAGTTGACAAGATTTTTATGAATTAATAGGAATATTCTTAAAAAAGTTTTACTGGAAGAAAGGAAATTTCTTTCCAAATAATTTCATATATGATCGTTGTTTGTAGCCCAAAAACTTTGTGAACTAGAGGCCATTTTGTCACCAAAGGTCCAAGAGGCACCAAATTTGAGGTTTTTAAAACGTACATTATATACTTTAGCGGATATTTTTGGCCATAACTTCGGAACCACTTGAAATATTTTCATGATTTTTTCACACAAGTGTAATGAGATTGCCGAGGATTAATTTGAGAGTAAAATCATGATTATAGACCAAGAATTGGGATAGTTAGAGCAATTTTGGCCGTGACACTTTTTTTGCAAAATTTTTTATTAAATTTTCAATATTCCCTGGAAGTTTTTCATGAATTAATCAGAATATCCTTAAAACAGTCTTACTAAAAGAAAGAGTATTTCTTTCCAAATAATTTCATATACGAACATTTCTTGTACGTCAAAAACTTTCTGAGTTAAAGGCAATTTTGTTAGCCAAGGTCCCTAGACCCTCCAAAATTGAAGTTTTGAATCCCATAATGCAACCATCAGGCATTTTATTCTTTAACAGAGATTTTTGGGCATAACTTTGGAACCACTTGGAATATTTTCGTTATTTTTCCACATTAGTATAGTGAGGTTCTTGAGGATCAGTTTGAGACTAAAATCGTAATTATAGACCATGAATTGGGATAGTTAGAGGATTTTTGGTCGGTACATTTTTTTGGCTAAATTTCTTATCAAAATTTCAATATTCCTTCAAAAATTTTTGTGAATTAATAGGAATGTTCTTGAAAGAGTTTTACTGGAAGAAGGAAATTTCTTTCCAAATAATTTCTTATATGATCGTTGTTTGTACCTCAAAAACTTTGTGAATTAGAGGCAATTTTGTTACCAAAGGTCCAAGAGCCACCAAATTTGAGGTTTTTAAAACGTATACTATATTCTTTAGCGGATATTTTCGTCATAACTTGATAGCCATTTAAAATATTTTCATGATTTTTTCACGTTAGTGTAATGAGGTTTCTGAGGATTAATTTGAGAGTAAAATCATGATTATAGACTAAGAGGTGGGATAGTGAGAGCACTTTTGGCAGTGACATTTTTTTTTGCTAAATTTTTTATTAAATTTTCAATTTTCTTGGCAAGATTTTCATGAATTAATCAGAATATTCTTAAAACAGTCTTACTAAAAGAAAAAGCATTTATTTCCAAATATTTTGATATACGAACATTTCTTGTACGTCAAAAACTTTCTGAGTTACAGACAATTTTGTTAGCCAAGGTCCCTAGACCCTCAAAATTGAAGTTTTGAATCCCATAATGCAACATCAAGCATTTTATTCTTTAACAGATATTTTTGGTCATAACTTTGGGACCACTTGGAATATTTTCGTTATTTTTCCACATTAGTATAGTGAGATTCTTGAGGATCAGTTTGAGACTAAAATCGTAATTATAGACCAAAAATTGGAATAGTTACAGGATTTTTGGTCGGTACATTTGTTTGGCTAAGTTTCTTATCAAATTTTCAATATTCAAAGGTTTTTCTGAATTAACAGGAATGTTCTTGAAAGAGTTTTACTGGAAGAAAGGAAATTTCTTTCCAAATAATTTCATATATGATCGTTGTTTGTAGCTCAAAAACTTTGTGAATTAGAGGCAATTTTGTCACCAAAGGTCCAAGAGCCACCAAATTTGAGGGTTTTAAAACGTACATTATATACTTTAGCGGATATTTTTGGCCATAACTTGGGAACTACTTGGAATATTTTAATCATTTTTTTACATTAGTTTAATAAGGTTTTCGAAGATAAATTTGAGGGTAAAAACGTGGTTTTAGATCAAAAACCAATGTAATTAGAACAGTTTTGGTCAAGATAATTTTTTCGCTCATATTTTCTTCAAATTTTTATTATTCCAGGCAGGATTTTCGTGAAATTTTGAAAATATTCTCAAAAGAGTTTTACTAGAAGAAAGGAAATTTCTTTCCAAATAATTTTATATATGAACTTTGTTTGTACCTCAAAAACTTTCTGAATTAGAGGCAATTTTGTCACCAAAGGTCAAAGAGCCATCAAATTTGAGAGTTTTAAAACGTATACTATATACTTTAGCGGATATTTTTGGCCATAACTTGGGAACCACTTAGAATATTTTCATGATTTTTTCACACTAGTGTAATGAGGTTTCGGAGGATTAATTTGAGGGTAAAATCATAATTATAGACCAAGAATTGGGATAGTTAGAACATTTTTGGCCGTGACATTTTTTTTGCAAAATTTTTTATTAAATTTTCAATATTCCCTGGAAGTTTTTCATGAATTAATCAGAATATTCTTAAAACAGTCTTACTAAAAGAAAGGGCATTTCTTTCCAAATAATTTCATATACGAACATTTCTTGTACGTCAAAAACTTTCTGAGTTAAAGGCAATTTTGTTAGCCAAGGTCCCTAGTCCCTCCAAAATTGAAGTTTTGAATCCTATAATGCAACATCAAGCATTTTATTCTTTAACAGACATTTTTGGGCATAACTTTGGGACCACTGGGAATATTTTCGTTATTTTTTCACATTAGTATAGTGAGATTCCTGAGGATCAATTTGAGACTAAAATCGTAATTATAGACCATGAATTGGGATAGTTAGAGGATTTTTGGTCGGTACATTTTTTGGTTAAATTTCTTAAAAAATTTCAATATTCCTTTAAAAATTTTTGTGAATTAATAGGAATGTTCTTAAAAGAGTTTTACTGGAAAAAAGGAAATTTCTTTCCAAATAATTTCATATATGATCGTTGTTTGTAGCCCAAAAACTTTGTGAACTAGAGGCCATTTTGTCACCAAAGGTCCAAGCGGCACCAAATTTGAGGTTTTTAAAACGATTAGCAAGATTTATATACTTTAGTGGATATTTTTGATCATAACATGGGAACCACTTGGAATATTTTCATGATTTTTTCACACTAGTGTAATGAGGTTACTGAGAATTAATTTGAGGGTAAAATCATGATTATAGACCAAGAATTGGGATAGTTAGAGCATTTTTGGCCGTGACGCTTTTTTTGCAACATTTTTTATTAAATTTTCAATATTCCCTGGAAGTTTTTCATGAATTAATCAGAATATGTTTAAAACAGTCTTACTACAAGAAAGGGCATTTCTTTCCAAATAATTTCATATACGAACATTTCTTGTACGTCAAAAACTTTCTGAGTTAAAAGCAATTTGGTCACCAAAGGTCCAAGAGTCTCCAAATTTGAGGTTTTTGAAACGTATATTGGACCAACAAGATTTATATTCTTGGTCATAACTTGGGAACCACTTGGAATATTTTTATCATTTTTTCACAGTAGTATAACGGGGTTCCTGAGGATTAATTTGAGAGTAGAATCATGGTTATAGATCAAAAATTAGGATAGTTAGGTCCGTTTAGGTCAGGGCATTTTTTTTACTAAATTTTTTGTCAAATGTTCATTATTCTTGGCAAGAATTGAGTAACAGCTCCACTTATACCCAATAAGTCCCCAATCGACTGGACAATTTATTTATATTTTACTTACGTAGCCACTATGGATGAGGAGAATAATTTCCTAAACTTCATAAGGGCCTAAGAAGAGATAAATTTTAATGCATACAATTTAATTTCTAAAATATATTCCCTAATAAGGAGATATTTATGTTGGAATATAGTATATAAATAAACCTATTATGTGTCTATCCTTCGAAAAAATATGATTCAAAATAAAATTACGTGAAGTAAAAAAAATCCTTTCTCTCTTTCTCTCTCTGTTCTCAACTAAATATTTACTCTACCTAAAATGAAACAAACAAAAACGGCCATTCATTCATTAAACACAAAATGTGGCAAATCGGCCATTTAAGGTCCGATAAGACCTATCGTAGCGTGACTTAAAAAAAAAAGTGGTAATTGCAACTTAATTACCGCACAATGATATGCAAAGAGAAATCTAACGTTTTCTCTCAAATAAAGTCGGTTTATTCAGCAAATATGTGACATAAAACGCGTAGGAAGCGCCACTCTTTCGTTTTTCCTTAAGGCCATAGAATTACGATTCTTAATGGTCTTTTATTAATTTGTACGAGGTCTAATCAATATTTTTATATCAAATTGATGTGCATACAGTCATATGATATGAATGATTTTTATAGATGCTATATGCCCTAACCTCAATCATTATTAGGGTCTTGGGCTCTATACGTACGCCCCTGGTGATGCACCTAAAAATCGAACTAAAAGCAGCAGCACTCTCTCGCTCTCTCTCTCTCTTTATCTGCCAATTTATTTTTGTCGAAATCCGAACTATTTTTGGATTTTTTTCGTATTTTTTTCGAAAATTGCGCTCTATGTCGTAACACTTGTTTACACTTTCTGGTAACACAGTCGTTTTATAAATAGGGTGATTTTGCCATAAAGTTTTTTTTCAAATGTGATTCGATTGGCACCCACGACGTTTTCGCCCAAAAACCGATCGTTTCCGTAGGCTCTTAAGTGTGAAATACCCAAAAATGAGTCGATAATTTATGCTCGATTGCGTCCAAAAAGTTGAAATTTGAATATTAATAATTTCTTTAAAAGGAAAAACTATGTGGATTCGCTTGGTATTATAGGTGTGACGCAAAAAAACCAATTTGTTGAAATGTTATGGTCTCTACGACCCGTTTATGCAGATTAATCTACCAGGACTGGTCAAGAAAATAAACAGGGTGTTCGAAACATAGACGGAGATATTTCGATGGGCGATTCCTTGTGAAAAAATATGAGAAAAAGTTTCTATAAATATATGGGTCCGGAAATGCACAGTTTTCAAGATACGGGGTTATAATTATTTTTTTAATATTAATTTAAAAAAAAAAATTCACCCATTGAACTATCTCCGTCTATTTTTCGAACACCCTGTATACATACGAAACAGCCCAATATAACCACATTTAAGTCAATTTACAGGGGGTCAAAAGTTTCTTATTAAAACTTAAGTACTTTCTGAGTTTGAGACAATTTTGTCACCAAAGGTCCAAGAGCCATTAAATTTGACGTTTTAACGTATATTGGACCAGCAAGATTTTTATTCTTTAGCGGATGTTTTTGGCCATAACTCGGGAACCACTTGGAATATTTTCATTATTTTTTCACATTAGTATAGTGAGGTTCTGGAGGATCAGTTTGAGGCTAAAATCTTAATTATAGACCATGAATTGGGATAGTTAGAGGATTTTTGGTCGGTACATTTTTTTGGCTAAATTTCTTATCAAATTTTCAATATTACTTCCAAAATTTTTGTGAATTAATAGGAATGTTTTTGAAAGAGTTTTACTGGAATAAAGGAACTTTTTTTCCAAATAATTTCATATATGATCGTTGTTTGTAGCTCAAAAACTTTGTGAACTGGAGGCTATTTTGTCACCAAAGGTCCAAGAGCCACCAAATTTGAGGTTTTTAAAACGTACATTATATACTTTAGCGGATATTTTTGGTCATAACTTGGGAACCACTTGGAATATTTTCATGAATTTTTCACACTAGTGTAATAAAATTTGAGGGTATTGAGGATTAATTTGAGGGTAAAATCATGATTATAGACCAAGAATTGAGATAGTTAGAGCATTTTGGACCGTGACACTTTTTTTGCCAAATTTTTCATTAAATTTTCAATATTCCTGGCAAGTTTTTCATGAATTAATCAGAATATTCTTAAAACAGCTTTACTAAAAGAAAGGGCATTTCTTTCCAAATAATTTCATATACAAAAATTTCTTGTATGTCAAAAACTTTCTGAGTTAGAGGCAATTTTATTACTAAAGGTCCAAAAGCCACCAAATTTGAGGTTTTTAAAAGGTACATTATATACTTTAGCGGATATTTTTGGCCATAACTTGGGAACCACTTGGAATATTTTTATGATTTTTTACATAACTTTAATGGGGTTCTCGAAGATGGATTTGAGAGTAAAAACGTGGTTTTTTATCAAAAACTAATGTAAGTAAAACAGTTTTGGTCAAGATATTTTTTTCGCTCATATTTTCATCAAATTTTTTGTATTCCAGGCAAGATTTTCGTCAAATAGTGGGAATCTTCTTAAAAGAGTTTTACTGGAAGAAAGGAAATTTCTTTCCAATTAATTCCATATAAGATCGTTGTTTGTACCTCAAAAACTTTGTGAATTAGAGGCAATTTTGTCACCAAAGGTCCAAGAACCACCAAATTTGAGGTTTTTAAAACGTATATTGGACCAGCTAGATTTATATACTTTAACAGACATTTTTGGTCATAACTTTGGGACCACTTGGAATATTTTCGTTATTTTTCCAGATTAGTATAGCGAGATTCCTGAGGATCAGTTTGAGACTAAAATCGTAATTATAGACCAAGAATTGGGACAATGAGAGCATTTTTGGTCGGTACATTTTTTTGGCTAAATTTCTTATCAAATTTTCAATATTCCTTCAAAAATGTTTGTGAATTAATTGGAATATTCTTAAAAGAGTTTTACTGGAAGTTAGAAAATTTCTTTCCAAATAATTCTATATACGAACTTTGTTTGTACCTCAAAAACTTTCTGAATTAGAGGCAATTGTGTCACCAAGAGGCACCAAATTTGAGAATTTTCGAAACGTTTATTAAACTAGTAAGATTTTTATTCTTTAGCGGACATTTTTGGTCAATTTGGGAACCACTTGGAATATTTTCAACATATTAAACCCGTTTATCGAATAGAAAATAACGGTCACGCAACCGCCCTTTATTTTAATTGTCAATAACTCGCTTATTTTTCATTTTAGAGCCGTATAGTGTTAAACAACTTTTACTTAGAATTTAAATTTCTATCGTTTGGTAGCATAATATACAGGGTATACCGTAAGAAAAAAGGGATTTTAGTCAATATTTCGAGAAGGGTACCACCGAATTTAAAATATTTTTTCATTTTCATTTAACATTTCAACACTATGATTTTCCTGTCGTTTATTTTCTATGCAGATTTTTAGGGAAGTAAAATTGTTTTTTATTTTTTTAAGCGAATTCCATGCGTCGGACGAAAAAAAACCAAGAGATCAAATTTGCTAAAAAGTGATTGAGGATTTTCAAAATAATTTTTATTTTAAGAAAAAGCAGTGGCGTAGTATTTTTTTTACTAAAAATATTCAATAGAAGTAGTGGTATGTCCCACGGACTCCTCTTCATCTCGATCCTGGAATGCAAACAATGATGAAAGTAAAGCCACCAAAATTCGACGGCAAAGAAGCTTGGAGTACCTATTTAAATCAATTTGAGGCCGCTGCTAGGGGAAATCGCTGGGATAACGAAAAAAAGGCAATAAATCTTAAGCTAAGCCTTAGAGGAGAAGCTACAGAAATATTAAGAATGGTGCCATCTGAGGACCAGCTCAATTTCGAAATACTGTCCTTAGAGATGAGATACGGTGAAGCCCATCTACAACAAGTGTACCAGGCTCAATTGAAATCTAGAAGACAACAACCCGAGGAAGGATTCCAACAGTTTGAGGCCGATGTTGCTCGATTAGTAAATCTGGCTTACCCTTCAGCCCAAACAGAGTTACGAGAACAAATTTCTACAAATTGTTTTATTGACGGAGTTCGAGATCCAGATACTAACCACGCTCAGCAGGATGGCTCATCATAAAAGTATATCAGAAGCTTTGGCCCATGGACTAGAGTATGAGGCAGCTTTTCAAGCAACTAGAAGGCAGACACGAATAAGACAAATCAGAACTTCGGAAAGTGATCTCGAAGACCGCCTAAAGAAGATTGAATCATTATTAGCGAGGAAACCTAAAAGTCCATTGCAATGAGGAGGGGCACCTTAAACGTCAATGCCCCAAGCCTTTAAGAGACAAGAAACAGAAAGATTTACTAAAGACAATTAAATCGAAGACCTGATAAGGACCATGAAAGATGACTTACTTAATTTAAAAGATAATCTTAAGAAGGAAGAACAAGAAGAACGAGACCGTAAACAGAAGGAAGAACAAGATGAACTACTCAAAAACTAAAAACTGTAGATGAAAATAATAAACCAAACGTAAGTAGAACCCTAAAGAAACCCTACGAATCAACTTTAACTACAGAATACTAATAAAATTGTACAGAAACTAGCAGAATAATTAACGTATTTACATTTTCATACAAATTTCATACAAACATGGGACCACCTGAGTCATGATAGGGCGCTAGCCGGACGATGTTTACAATTTTCATCTTCGCTGTCGGATGTCGTTGGATACGGTACACCACGTCGTTGATTCTGGTGACCACATTGAATGGACCTTCCCAATCCTTCTGGAGCTTTGGTGACTTGCCCTTCGTCCTCCGTGGATTGTATAACCAGACTTTATCCCCAGGATTAAAACCGGTAGAATTTGCCTTTATGTCATAACGTGATTTCATTCTGTTACTTTCTAGATGAAGTTTATCTCGTGCTTATTCGTGAACAATTTGTAAACGCTCTTGTAAATGGTCGACGTACTCCTCCAGGGTTTCAGACTTATGGGGTCTTCCAGTAATAATGTCCAAAGGTAAACGAAGTTCATCACCGTAGACAACATTTGCCGGGCTTTTTCCAGTTGACTTGCGGATAGAAGAACGATATGCCAATAGGAATGGTTGTATACAGGTATCCCAGTCAGTTTGCTTAGAGTTTACTACCATCCTCAAATAGGTTTCAAATGTGCGGTTAAATATTTCAACCATTCCATCAGACTGAGGGTGTAGTGGGGTTGTACGGGTCTTATTGATTCCCAGCAACTGGCATATTTGTTAGAATATTTGTGACTCAAAGTTCCTTCCTTGGTCCACCAAATCGACAAATCCAGTTCTGGAACAGCACTTCAGCTATTGTCGTTGCTTCTTGGTTTGGAATCGGACCACTTACTAAAGTAATCCATAGCAACAAGAGCATATCGGTTTCCGGAGCTACTAGTAGGAAAGGGTCTTGCTACGTCTATGGCAATTCGTTCAAAGGGTGCACCAACAAGATACTGCATCATCTTTCCTCTTGTCCGGGTTCTTGGGCCCTTGCTTGACGAACACTGCTCACACTGTCGGCACAGTCCTTCCGGAATCCGTTTTCGAGGAAGGACTGTCAGATATGTCTTTTCTTTTCCATCTACGCTCTCTCAGACTCTTTTTAACAATCCATCTTTTATAACCAATGAATTCCATTGAGACCAATAAGCTTTAAGTTCTGGAGATTTGTCGGAAATGTCTTTCCATTCTGGTTTTGAAATTTCTCGAGATTTCAGTTCGTAAATAAGACCAAATACTGGGTCATCACACTGATCTTGGATTAAACTAGCTACATCCCACTCTTTAGAACTGTGAAGGCCAATACGATTACAAGTATATATCTCTGGATGCTGTTTTGATTCCTTTTTTAAAACAATGTTGACATGTTTCAATACAGGGTCTTCTCGATAAAGCATCGGCATTTTGGTGATATGCGTCTTTCCTATGTTCTATTGTAAAGTCATACTCTTGTAATCGTTGAAGCCACCTTGCTATTTGTGCTTCGGGGTTTTTAAACTGAAACAGCCATTTCAACGAAGCATGGTCGATTCTAAGGATAAATCGTTGACCATACAAATATTTATGGAAATGTTCAATAGCTGCCAATAGCTCTCGTCTGGTGATACAATAGTTTCTTTCTGGTTTTGATAACGTTTTACTGAAATAAGCTATCACTTGCTCGCCATCTTCATATTTTTGTGATAGAACGGCCCCAATTCCAACATTACTCGCATCGGTATCCAAAATAAAAGTTTGTCCAGGAATCGGATATGTTAAAATTGGAGATGTGCATAGTGCTCTTTTTAACCGTTGAAATGCTTCTTCACAGTCTGTTGACCAACTAAATACCATTTTGTCCTCCGTGAGCTTATGTAGAGGCTTTGCAAGATTAGCGAAATTTCTTACAAATCTTCTGTAACAGGTACAAAGGCCCAGAAAGCTTCTTAACTGGTGTTTGTCAGTGGGTCGTGGCCAATTTTCGATTGCCTCTACTTTATCTGGATCAGTCTTGACACCTTTTTTCTGATATTACATGGCCAAGGTATCGAACTTCTTTTTGAAATAAGCAACATTTTTTAGGACTTAGCTTCAGGTTGGCCTCTCGCAGTTTAACAAATACCTTTTGAATAATCTTCAAATGTTTTTCCCAGTATGATAACGTCATCCAGATAAACTAAACATGTTTCCCAAGTCATTCCACGTAAAACTGTGTCCATAAGTCTCTCAAAGGTAGCTGGAGCATTGCAGAATCTAAAGGGCATTACTGTAAACTGCCAAAGTCCTGTTCCAGTCGAGAATGCGGTCTTTTCCTTATCTTCTGGGTGCATCTTTACCTGCCAGTATCCACTCTTTAGATCAAGTGTGAACCTGATAGCGTGTCCGGGGTGTCGTCAATTCTTGGTAGGAGATAACTGTCTTTCTTTGTAATATCATTCAGTCGCCGATAGTCTACACAAAATCTAGTAGATTCATCCTTTTTCTTCACTGGCACAACTGGAGATGTCCAAGGACTCTGAGAAGGTTCGATCACTCCTTGTGTCCTCATTTCTTGAAGCATTGAGGAAACTTCTCCTTGTTTAGCTATCGGAATTCTTCGAGGTTCTTGTTTAATCGAAGCGTTGTTTCCAGTGTTAGTTCGATTCAGTTCTTCCCAGGTCTTTATCGTGCAGGGAAAATACATCTCGATTTTCTTCGCACTGGTCCATATTAAAATTGGCAGAAGATTCTTCAAATAGGTTTTGTAGACATACAGGAAAAGGTCTGTTTGAATAACGACTTCTATCAGCATTTTTCATGACTGCCACTACTTCAGAGGGAAGGCATAGGGATGCCACTGGCAGAGAGAAAAAAAAATTTTTTGCACACCAAAAAATGCCTCTTGGTGCATAGAATACATGTACCAAATTTCATAAGAATGTATAGAATATTGCTTAAGTTATTATTAAAAAAAACTGATTTTTTTTGAAAACTTTAACACTCTGTATCTCAAAAGTTAAGACGTTTAGGACATATGTTCATAGGAACTTTTTTCCTTAAAATGGGTCCAGGAATCACTCTCTTAAATATTAGCACGTTTTTAAGGAACTGCCTTAGTGGATCATACTTTCATATTTTCTTCAGCATCAGCATAAACTGGAGTTTTCTGTCCAGGACTGGTCAAGAAGAAATAGAAGATTTCTTTATAAGCAGGGAAACTCAATATACTTTAGCCAGAAGTTTATACTAAAAAAAAAAACAGTTCAATATATCTATTAATGTGAACAATTTTTTACTCTCGTGTCTTGCGTGTCCAAAAAGGGCGGCATTGCAAGCCACGTCAATTTTCTCCCAATAAGAGGCGTCCAACTGTTATTTGAATGTCAAAAAAGGCTCTTATGATAAAAACGTAAATTTTTCCTGTAAGCGCCAATACTGGCACGCATATCTTATTATTAAGAAACGACCGCGGCGGGCACATTGTAGAGTGGTAAAATAGGCATCGGGCAACCTAAGAACGCCCGTACGGGTTAATAATAACTCGGAAACGGGCGTCTAGTGCCAAATATGGTTCAATCTCGGGTTTCACGACGGCCAAATCGAGAATAAACCGGGATCGAGAGGCGGCGGCGGGATCGGGCGCGAGCGTCCCGACGCCAGAAATAAACGACGCCGCGCCGCGCCGCACGCCAATTCTACGGCCTTCTACGGGCCAGTACGATTTTACGTTTACCCGCCCGGTATTCGATTAAAAAAAATTAAATAAACGGACAATTTTCTTTTAATTATCCAAAGAAACTTTTGTTTTTGAGTTTTCTAGTTTAAATTAAAAAAAACATTGTTATGTCCCTTTGGTGACGCCACTGCTGTCTGTGATATTAGTTAGTACTTAAAGGAAATGATTGAGAGTAAGTCATAGAAATTGATTATGTAGTGAATTGTGAATATTTAGGAAAAAGGGCGACTGAGCGATGACCTTGTAACAAGTGGCTCAGACTTTAGAAGTTCATTTTCTCTTTATTAGATAGAAAAAAAGGTACCAGCTTGCTTGTTACATTTTTTACTAATATACATAGATACAAAGTTGATTACAATAGTGAAAAAAATAAATTAATTGATCAACCTGTTCAAGAAATATTAGCAAATATTCACTTTTTCCTTATGCTACACTCTATATACTCTAACACCAATCGATAGGTATTTAAACCCTAAGTAAAAGTTGTTTTATACTCCATGGCTCTAAAATCAAAACTAAAATAGTTATTGAGGTTTTAAATAAAGGGCGGCTAAGCGACGACCCTTAGAGAATGTCGATAATAAGATCGATCTCTCGCTATCGATTGTGCATATTTTATATAGAGTGTTGCAAAAAAAATTTGTTGCTATATCTAGAAAGTTGTGTATTTTTTACGCTGATTACAATGGCGAAAAAATTAAATTAATTCATCGTCTCGTTAAGGGAATATATACAAAAATGTACTTTTTTTTTAGGTCATAACCTGTAAATCATCTCACCAATGGATAGGTATTTAAATTCTAAGTAAAAGCTCTTCTATACCATATGGCTCTAAAATCAAAAATAACGAAGTTATTGATGTTTTAAATAAAGGGCGGCCTACCAAATGCCGAATATCTCGTTTAGTAATAATAATAACTTTTGCTTGTAATGTGACATGCACACAATCAACTCATCTGTAATTTGTTTAAGTACTGCATTCTTTAAGTAACATTCCACTATGTCGGTTTACGGTTTATCAAAAATGAGCGGCAGGGGCAAATTACGGTCAGCTTTGAACACTCCTAACTGTTTTTCCAACAAATCGGAAAGTTTTATTTCATACAGGGCAAATCCTCAGGAGTTCGATGAACCCAGTTTCCTCCTCCTGAGGGATCATTAGAACCGGAGATATCAAAAAAAGAAGAAAGGCGACCAAATGTCATCGTGCGTCGTTATCGCAATGAAAGAAAGAAAGAAAATGTGCTATATTACGTAAGAATAGTCTTGCGTACAAGTATCCTACAAGCTAAAAAAACAAAACAAAAATACAATTTCAAAAATTGACAAAACAATGAACAAAATTAAACACAAGAAGACAAAACTTTTTGAACATACTTGAATTAAAGATAACTAAATAAAACAATCAATTACTACTAAACCTATGATTAAAAAAGTCGTTCAGATTATAATATGCCTTAGCCAATAAAAGCGTCTTTAATTCTCTTTTAAATTTCTTAACATCCGATATATGTCTAACACATAGAGATTGTAAATTTTTTTACTTATATAAATTAATGAGTTTTTAGTAAGGGAAGACGTAGGAATAGGTAGGGGAACATCATTTACACGACGAGTCAAATGGCCAGTGTCAGAGGGTAGTTTGGGAATTTTGTGAATAAGAGCAGCTGTTTCTAAGATAAAGAGTGAAAAAAGAGTTAGGATTTTTTCAGAAACGAAGAGGGGTTTGCAAGAATCTCTTAACTTAGCAGAACACAGGTATCTAACTGCTTTTTTTTGAATAACAAAGACAATGTTAAGCCATACCGAATATGAGATTCAATAAGTGAAAAGTACACTGAACGTGCAACCACCCCTCCCAGCTCTTATTTTGTCATTCTTACTGCAAAACATCCAGAAGATAATTTCCCAGCTAAAAGTAAAATATGATCTTCAAACCGAAGGCGACCATCAATGGTAATTCCTAGGAACTTGCAGCACTCTTTATTCTGCAAGAGGGAATTTTCGCCAAACATCAGACCCTGAACATCGCACTTAAACCCCATAATAGACGTCTTTCTTACATTAAACACGAGCCTGTTGGAAGCACACCACCCTGATAAAATCTGAAGGATACAAGTCTTAATATAATCTGAATTTTTATGGCTCCATAGTATGGTGGTATCATCAGCAAACTGAACCACCTTGCCCTGCAGTTTCAATGAACTCAAGTCATCCACATACAGTAAAAATAACAGTGGTCCCAACACTGAACCCTGGGGAACGCCGCATTTTAGGGATCTAGAAGCAGACAAACGCCCAGACACTGTAACCTTCTGAGCACGATTTGCTAGATAGGACTCAAGCCATCGCAACGCTACGCCCCTAAAACCATATTTATCGAGCTTAGATAACAGTATTCCATGATCCACACAGTCAAATGGTTTAGATAGATCACAAAACACTGCCGCCGATGACTCCAGAATTCAAGGACACATAGACGCTCTCCAAAAAGCTCAAAACAGCATCATGAGTCCCTTTACCGGCTTGAAATCCAAACTGATTTGCAGACAAAATGCCATTATGATGTAAAAAGGACAAAATTCTGCTTCTTGCAAGTTTTTCAACTATCTTAGAGAGGGTAGACAAAATAGAAATGGGACGGAAATTACAAGGCTGATCCAAATCTCCACCCTTATGAAGAGGGATAACCACTGCATCTTTTAAACATGAAGAAAAAATGCCAATATGTAAAGAATTGTTTATGGCAGAAACTAAAGCAGTTAAGGCTGAATCAGGCAAAAAGAGTAACAACCTCGAAGATATCCCATCAGCTCCAGATGATTTATGGTTTTTTAGGCGTTTGATTTCATTTTTTACTTCGGTAAGATCGACAGGATGAAAGAAAAATGAATGCTCAACCGACACTTGTTGAAGAAAGTGTAGGGGATCAATGTTACTACGAATGCCCTTGAGCAAGATGTTAGGTATATCACAATAATAGTCGTTTAAAATGTCAGGTCTCAACTCCGGTTCAGATACTTCAGATCGACAAACACTCTCTTTGCCTATTCGATGACATATTTAAGCGATCCCTATAATAATTAGATTTTGCTGCTTTAATTGACTACGGTATTTCTGATGATATACAAGGATATTTTCATTTGTGGTATATTTGCACAATTTAGTCAAAAAACGGGGAGGTTTTTAGCTGAAATTCCAAGGCCTCTTGTAACCCATGGTTTTCGTTTCTTAGTTTTAAGCCGTTTCAAGTGCATTCCAATTTATCGAAGCTGTAGCAGCAGAAAAAGCATTGAAATTTCTACTGCTGAAAATTCTTCCCATACAGGGTGTCCCAGCGAAAACGAAACAGCTATTTTCGGTTTGAAAAAAAAATTTTTTTTTCAAAGATCTCGGACACGTCGATTTTATTTTTGAGGGGGACAACTTTTCCTTACCAAGGCACCCTCATACCAGCAACCCCCTTCGAGGGGGTGGAATCACCCTTAAAATCCTAAATGGAAAGAGGGGTCGTATGTAACCTTATTTTAAAGGTCTTTTAATTCTGAATATAACTGCCAAATTTGAAGTGGCTAAAATTATTTTTTTCTGGATAAAACAGCTTGTCAAAATTGCGGAAACAGCGAAAATGAAAAAGGTATTATGGACTCTTTTTTGATTAATGAATTAATTAAGAGGCCACCTAATACCTGGAATCCTTTACGAGGGGTTGAAAGCACCCCTTAAATCTTAAACAGAAAGAGGGATCGTGTTATACCTTATGTTGAAAACGTTTTCACTTTAAATTTAAATGGTGACTGATGGATTTCTTTTGGATATGAAAGCCAAATAAAATTCTGGAAAAAATGGTTTAAATAAACCTTTATGCCTGAAACCCTTTCTTACAATTTTTTTATTGGATCATTAAAACATGATTAAAAATTTATTAGTATTGTTAATATTATTGTTATTACATCTTATCAGCATATCATAAATAAAAACAAAATACCAAATAAAATGCAAACACAAGTATCTGAAGAATTTATTTAGCTTGCTAAATATCATTGGTACTTTTTTCATAAAGCAGCATTTATTTAAATAGTTTTAAATTATTACCCAGTCTTTTACGTGTTGAAACACTGTTAGCAATGGCTTATTCTACTGCAGAGAGGGTTGAGATGATAGAGTTTTTCTTTCGGCATAACAATTGTGCCAATAGAACGGTATAAGAATTTAATGACCTTCATCCAGAAAAACGAGTCAACAGAAAATACGTTCTAGAAATAGTTGCTAAATTTAGGGAATCTGGCAGTGTTTAAATAAAAAGCGTGAGGTTCAAAATGCTGTTGTTGTCAATGAAGCAATGCAAATAACTGTCTTAGGTCAACTTCATGCCGAGCCAGGAATAAGTGTCAGAAAATTGGCGACGAGTACAGGAGTAAGCAAAAGTAGTGTTCATAGGATACTTAAGCATAATAAATTCCATGCTTACAAAATTCATCTGGTGCAAGAACTGAATGAGGACGATTTTGACAGACGAGTGCAATTTTGTGAATCGCTTAGTGATATGATAACTGTTAATCCGCGTCTTATTTACAACATTTGCTTTTCAGATGAATGTACTTTTTTTCTTAACGTAAATCGTCATAACTGCCGCTACTGGTCAAATGCAAATCCGGGCCAGTTTCGTTCATACCCAGTTCCCTGAGAAGTTAAATGTTTGGGCGGGAATCTTGGGCGGCTCCATTGTTGGTCCGTTTTTTCTGCCCAGAAATTTGAATGGAGAAATGTACCGAGATCTCTTGGAAAATGCCGTATATCCAAGAATAGTAGAAATAATGGAAGGCGGAAATCATTCTGATGATGATCAAGTCGTTTTCCAACAAGACATTATGCTGCTGGTGTGAGGCAATATCTTTATGAGATATTTCCTGATCGTTAGATTGGAAGGAGGGGACCTTTTATGGAATGGCCAGCTAGGTCACCCGATTTAACCCCATTAGATTTTTTTTATGGGGGCATTTAAAAACCAAAGTTTACGCTACCCAACCAGACACCCTAGAAGACTTACGCCAGAGAATTTTACATGAGTGTCAGATGATAACACCTGAAGTTCTACAAAACGTCAGTCAGGCATCGTTTTGAGCAAAATCTGTATTCCTGCATGGAAGTAGGAGGGGCACAATTTGAACATTTAATAAATT
The DNA here is from genome assembly GCF_022605725.1 of Anthonomus grandis grandis. Lineage (NCBI taxonomy): Eukaryota > Metazoa > Arthropoda > Insecta > Coleoptera > Curculionidae > Anthonomus > Anthonomus grandis. The sequence goes on along the minus strand of NC_065555.1, from coordinate 3,960,626 downwards.
GACGTAATTTAAATAAACTTGTTTTATTTAAAAGACATAAAGGGACAAGGGTAGGTATTTCTTATCTCTCCACTTTTACTGGCAGTAAAGATTGTATTTCTTGCTATTTTAATATCCACAAGATATCCATCAGTCACTCAGAAGTCACCATTTAAATTCAGAGTAAAAGGGCCTTCAAAATAAGGAATGACACGACCCCTTTTTCTATTTAAGATTTAAGGGGTGCTTTCAACCCCTCGTAAAGGGTTCCAGGTATTAGGGTGGCCTCTTAATTAATAAGTGACCTCTTTGAAATTAGGACTTCCTTATTCTTTTAAAAATATTATCCAAAACAGAGTTCAAAATACCTTTTTCATTTTCGCTGTTTCTACAATTTTGACAAGCTGTCATATCCGGATAAAAAATTTTAGCCACTTCAAATTTGGCAGTTATATTCAGAATTAAAAGACATTTAAAATAAGGTATCACACGACCCCTCTTTCTATTTAAGATTTTAGGGGTGATCCCACCCCCTCGAAGAGGGTTACTGGTATGAGGGTGCCTTGGTAAGGACACCCTGTATAATGAGATGAAGATAATACAGTATTATATGGCATTTTAGCAAGAATAGCTTCATGGTCGGAAATACCAGATAAGAGTGTGCATAAAACGTCATCAAAATTTGTACAGAAATAGTCAATTGTACACTGAAAAAAATATTTTGTGAATTTACAATAAATCTACTGCTTTTAGTGTGACCATTATATTTGTTGTAAAATCGCAAAATATTTGTAATCAATAATTATTCGCAAAATATTTGTAATTTAGATTTCCCTTTTAATTGTGAATTTACTTAATCTTTGTGACTAAGAAATACATATTTTTTGTGAAATTACAATTTAATTTTTCAAATTTTTAGTAATTTTTATATGTGAAATAACATTTTTTTTGTAATACCACGTTGTAAATGTAAAAAATGCTCTGGTAAAATTACATTGGAATAATTGTATTTTTTACTAGCTACAGTTTTTTGTTTAGTATTTTAGATAAATTAAATAAAAGACTAAAGTGGCAATTTAAAAAAATACAAAGGATTTATTTTTTCAAAACTCAATGGAAATTCAATAAACTCAGTAGGAACATAAAAAAACTACATGGTAAGTTTTCAAAAAAAAAAGGAAAATAACAAGAATATTTGAAACTTAAACTCTTCAATTGTTACAAACAAAAACATAAACTCTTAAAACTCTTGAAGTAGCCAAGAACTTTGACATAGTCTATATACATTTTGGGGCCCCATATAATATCAAATATGTTAATATAGGTACCTACTTACAAGCTAAATCTCACAAAATAACCCTTTAAGGTTGGAACAAATTCATTTAACATATGGACTCAAAAAAAGAAACGCACGGACACGTCGATTTTTATTTTTTGCTAGGCTTTTTTTTTCAATTAAATCTTTTTATACAGGGTGTGTCATGTTACCGTGGCCAATACCAACTTTCTTATTTTAATTGGAACACCCTGTATGTGATTACATTTTGGGATATATTCCAAGAATTTTGCTGTATCACATGCGCTATACTTTCATTCTATTTTTAAGTTACAAGGTGTCAAACATCAGGCAGGCATTTAATATTTTTTGTATACTGTATAGCGGTAATGTCATTAATAATAGAATAAAACGGAATTTTCCTATTTTGACTTTTGAATATTTATTTTCTCATATTTGTAAAAAATATTTCTCAAAAATTTTGACAGCTGCTATATTTTATTTCACATTATAAGTCGAAAAATAGATATTAAAATTTAAATTTTAAATAGGAAAGTAAGGTAAGGGAAATGCCTGAGGAGTAACAACACATTAGTGGATTTCGCTATAGAATTTGATTCGGTACTTACATCGTTTTCTCTGACAATATTATGAAAGTAAATTACCACCATTTTTCATTGGTCAGCTTCAAATTTTGGTAAAAAATTACACATTTTGGTTCTTCAAATCATATACCGTGTTCCGGACCACGGTGTATTTTTTTACAGACCAAATGTCATTATGTACCAAAAATTTACCAAACCCCTTTTTCCTGGCCAATGGTAGTTGCTTACTTCCATAGTATTGACGAATCAACCGATATACCAAACTAAATTCTGGAGAAATCTCCTCTTGTAACTTAAAAATAGTTGAATGATCGTCTATGATGATGATGTAATGACATAATTGGTCTTTTATGTAAATTTTCTTTTAATTGTATTTCAATTAAAATAAGTTGGTATAGGATACGGTTATATGACAAACCCTGTATAGAAAGTGTACATTGGCAAAAAAGCGCTATTAAAAATAAAAATAAATGGGCCCGAGCGTTGTTTTTTTAAACCTTTCAATTTTAAAACGAATTTGTTCCAAACTTTACTTTCTCGTTATATTAATACATTAAGTTATTAATTAATATAAGAAATCAGTTTTAAACCAAAGTTATTTGAGATTTACATAAATAAAATAATAATTTATTATTCTATCTTGGCTAACTTCGTTAAATATGAAATAACTTTTCTTTTCAAAAGATTTTGTTTTTTCGATTTGGTTCCTGCTTCGGGGTGTATTTTTGAAATATATCTTTGAAGGAAATCCAAAATGCAGGATGCTTCTTTGGGATATTCCAAATTGAAGACAAAATAAAGAGCAATTAAGCAATGCAATGCTCCTCCAAATAAGTCGCATTTTTCCGCAACAGGTTCTTGTTCTAGGTATATTTTTATAGCATTGTTAGAGCCTACAAATAAAAAAAAATACTTTTAATCTTTTTTCAAAAAAAAAAATTTTTACTTACCACCACATAATACAATGCATGGTTCCATACCAAGCTCAAGAGAAGATTCATCGGTAATGTCCTGGAATAAAATAAGTACATATAATATTTAACCTTATGACAAAAGTTTATTTATATTATTTAGTTTATTTTTTGTTATTAAAATTATAGTTATTTTGCTCCAAATGGCATTAAAAATAGCTTTTTAATGCCGTTTAAGAGGCATATAATATATAAAATGAATATTGGTAAATATAAATATATATCATTAACATTATTAGTTTATATAAACTATTACAAGTTTATATAACCTTTACTTGCTGAAAATCTATACTAATAGGTAATAAGATATTTTCATAAAAGACCACGCACAAATTATATGGAAATTGGCAACCTGACCAGTCAGGCAATTTGACAAGTAATCATTGTTAACAGGTATTAATGTAAATATTTAACTTACCTGATACTTATAGGCACTAAACTGACTAGCACAAAATTCTTTATTACCTGTCGTAAGTCGAAAATAATAACTGAGTCTTCATTTACGTTAAAAATTTCGGAGTCACTTGAGGACGCGTAAACACGCACTCTCATTGGCCGCGGTTTACACAGCCATAGTAAATTTAAGAATTAAGGTATACATTTACAAAAAACTTGTAATTTTACATTATAATAGCAAAAATAATTACAAATATTATGTGATTTTATAATATGAATGTGATTTTGCAACTTTCTTCGGTAATTTTACATATCTAATGTAATATTGCTTATAAGTTTCACAAAGTGATTTAAATTTACACAAGTTTTTTAGGAATTTTAGTAAATACTTGGTTTATTACAAAATATTTTAATCTTACTGAATAATTGTTGTGAAATTTTTGTAAACTTAAAAAGTAAATTTACAATAATTTCTTTCAGTGTAGTTGCAGATGAAGATGTTATTCGTGTGGGAGAAAGAACGTGCATTTTCAAGTCGTAAGAATTTAAAATACTTAAAAGAGAAGTACGCGGCAAGGTTTCATCATCAGTGCAGTTGATATTAAAGTCACCAGCCAATAGAGTGTAGGGACCTTAGAGTGTAGGGACAACTGGGATAAAAGAGAATCAAGTTTGTCCAGAAACATAGCAATATCTCCTGTAGGTGGCCTATAAACACAACAAATATATAAATTAAAATGCTTACAAAAAGAAAGAGAGAATTCAAAAACATTCTCTAACAAAAGATTATCATACTTATCAATATTACAAAAAATCGTTTCAATTGTTTGCCTAGCCACACAGAAAAAAAAGGGTACTTAAAATGAGAATTAGACACTTTATTTAAGAAAATCTATAAGGATTATATATCCGCAAGAAGATAAAAGTTTAATTTAAGAATATTATATTTTCAATTTCAAGATGTTTATAGAATTGGTTTAAGTCGACAAATAACTTATTGTGAGAATATATTGAAATTTCATTCGAGAATATCATATTCTTGCAAGGAATATTTTTTTCTTTAAAGCGATGAAATTTAATTATTTAATTCAAATTTATTTTTTCTTACATTCTTAGAACATTGAAAGGCCTTTCAATGTTCTAAGCTTACATTGAACCATTTTGGTAATTTGTATTGAAATGGTCATATTCTTAATTTAAGTAATTCTACTGTTAACAATAAATCTATGAAAATATCGTTTTGACAAATTGCTTCATCAAACCAAAAATATTTAAGACTAGCTACAATGAGTTATAAATTCAACTTAAAGATGTGAAGAATTGCTTTAAACCGCCTGGCAAATTAAATTGAATATTAAATAGTAAATTAAATAGGTTAAATATTTGAAATGAGTAATATTTACACTCAGTTGAAATAAATTAATAGTTTTATAGTATTTAGTGCTATAGTATTTATTGGGTTCTTTTTGAATCAAAATAAAAATACCAAAGGCACACACTTTCTGGTAGTTTTATTTTGATAGCATAAGAACCCTATAAATTACCACAACACTAAATAACATAAAACTGTCAATTATTATTTCAACTAAGTGTATGAATTGCTATAACGTATTAAAAACTCAACCGTTTTATATTTTATGATTTAGGTATTGCAATAAATAAATTACTATGTATTTACCTAATTATTTTTCGGTTAAATTCTGGTAATAAATTAATAGAACAGGTTCTACGCAAACATGTTTATTATTCAAAAACAAAAACCTACATACATTATATAGGAACAAATATTATTTTAAATAATTGTAACAAAAATAATTTACTAGTAAATAAAAAAAAACGCATTCTGTGTATGTTTTTTAAATATAGGTACATTTTTGTCATAAAGTACTCATACAAAATGAAACTGTGAACAAATATCACTTTACATTGCAACAACAACAGTAAACCAAAAGAAATACACATTTTGTGTATATATGTTAAATATAGGTACATATTTATCACAAAGTACAAAGTAGTACGTAGCACGTTAATATATAACAATACGATTATTTAGAAAACCAAACCAATCACATATTCTATGCATGTAGCTTTTTTAAACAATCCTAATAAATACTTACAAAAAAAATGGTAATAATATTATTATGTAGTACATATTTCAAAAAATAAAACTTTAAAAGAATCTTCTTTTGAATTATGATAAAAAAAGTCACTACATACTGCAACAAGAAACTGCACAATCTTCTGTTATAACATTCACTATGTCAGAAAAATTTGAGGAGTTCGCCTCAGATGGTAATGATTGTTCAATCTCACTGACTGATATAGTGGTTGCTGATGTTTCTTTCTAAAAATGTATATCGTTTTAAACAGTTGATTTTTATTTAAAATAAAATAATTACCACTTCTTTAATTTTATCAAGAATTTTAAGTCTGGGCCCCACAAGATGCACTAATTCCTTCAAAACCTCTTCATTAAGATTTATTAATTGATCCTCATTAATTTGATTTGCTAGAAAAAATATAAGCTGTTTAAAAGACATTTTGTGACACGAACAGTGAGGAAGAAAACTAAAAAACAGAAAAGATAACTAAAAGTTTATTTATTTAATTATGTAAATTGAATGGTTGACATTGAGAAAAATAATGCGACAATAATGTGCAAATGTGTTTATTAGATTGTTTGTTTTGTGATGTCTGCATTGCAAAGTTAAATGCAATTATGTGATAAAAATAAAGAAAATGCTGAAGGGGGATTTAAATTCAAGGATAATACTGGATCTAATAATAATCAAAAGTGGATAATACTGGAAAATAATGGCGTTATATTCTAAAGAGATTTATATAAAGAGTCGAGAGTATATCAAGAAGAATATTAAGAAGCATCCGTGACACAGTTGTTAAAATGTATCGACAAAGGCAAGTTTTTTGGTAAAATTGATATAAAAAGTTATGAAAAAGCAAGCCCCTTTTCAAATCTTAAAAATAACGACGAAACGAATTGTAATAAAAATGATTTTTAAATAAAAATTTTAGTCAGTCTTTGTTTGAATGTTCTTTCGATAGTATCGAGCAAAAAAAAATCATATAATCTGTTTAAAACTTTATCAAACGTATATACAGAGTTAAAAATAAATATAAAAAGTTACTCGTAACAATGGCGGAAGCTTGTTATTGTCTTTACAATGGCGGGTTTCAATAAAGACTAAACCTAACTAAAAAGAAAAACAGAAACTAAAACAGCGAGGAGTGCCTTAAAGGGAGTGAGTGTCACAAAATGACATAAACGAGTATCATACAGTATTTTTTCTACCTTGTGACTTTGTAGCCAAAAAAAAATCTAGGAAAGAGGAAGGAAGGCGACTATATACTATATGTATATACTATACGTCGCCGGTAGGTTAGGTCAAACATGCGAATCACATAAAATCATAAATTTACTTAATTATACGTACTAATATTAAACTAAACTTACTTTTAAACACTTCAATAACTTCCTCTGGTAGATTCCATTCTCGCAAAACACTTTCCACGCGCTGATTTTCCATTTTTCAGAGGAACAACACAGGTTGCACGCCACACACCACTCAACGCGTCTATGACTAACACAGAAAACAAAGGGAGGAAAAAAAAGAAAAAAGGTCCTCCCTTTGTTTTCTGTGATGACTAACAAGAGTACAAGAGGCAAGCAGGGTACGCGTGGTGTGGTACGCCGACGTTGCAATTTTTGAGATGAACAAAAAGTTTCATTTGAGAATATATTTAACTTCAATTGAATACATTGATTTTATTGTAAGAAAATAAATATTCAAAGCAACAATTTATTTTCTTTAAACGAACGGGGTATAGTCTTCACTTGATTAATAGAGTATTTTAGTATACGTAAGGCTTTCTCGAGGCTAAAGATTCTGTTTACAAATAGACACTTTTTAAATTTTAAACTTAGAAAAATGGTAACCGAATCTCTTGTTCTTTCAAATTTTAATTATTGTGATTTTATCTATTTTCCATGCCTTGACTCGCTTCACAAAAATATGCTTCAAGTAATGCAAAATGCTTGCGCTCGTCTAATTTTTGATCTTAAAAAACGGGATCACATCTCTCAAAAAATAATCAATTTAAAATGGTTAAGAATGGATAATATTTGGAAACATCACTTAAGTAATTTTACATATAAACTTTTATCTAATCAAGATCGAAATTTTAATATCTTGCGTACCATTTTTAAAACAAGACGTTCTGCTCACTCTGTCAATATAAGATATAAGTTAAAGTTTTCAATGCCACAATTTCGAACTGCTCTCTATACTAGATCTTTTTCTTATAATGCAATTAGCTTGATTAACTCACTTCCTGACGAATTTCGACTTTTCAATTTTAATAAATTTAAATTTAAAGTAAAAAATTATCTTTTAGATACACAAAATCGTCCAGTGAATTTATGATCTGATTTATTTTTGTTCTTTTTTTTGTATCTTTAAGACGCTTCTCGCTGCTGCTTCATAGATTGTTCAGAACTGTATATGGGTCTCCCCTCACATTGATACTGGAAGTGGTGTATTAAATGGCTCTGTTATGTTTTTGTTTGTAATATGGCTAACAGTTTAGGGATTGATTCTCTTTTTTTCTTCTCTTACTTTTAGTAAGCATAGGTACATGCACATGGTTAAGTAGAATAGCATTTATTTGCTAGACTTCGCCATTCCTGTACTATTTAAATTACATTATTTTGTATATTATTATTTGTTAAAAAAAAAAAATTTTGTAACTTTGTTTGACTTATTAAAGACCTTATTTATTTATTTATTTTAAACTATATATACGGGCTTTAAAGCAATAATATATATCTCTCTAAACAATAAACTGATTTATTTAAATTAATTAACTTGAAAAGCTTAAATTGAACATAGCATTTACTAAATTCAAGATTATAATGACTTGAATTGATACCTTTATTATTCAAATGGGACATTTCACTTGTTTTTATTTGAGAATACATTTATGTTATATTAACTAAATCTATGAAATATTTTGATTAAAAAAGTATTCTCTTTTTAAATCTATATTTTAAATATTTTGTTTCCTATTTAAAAAGAACTCTATTTTCACAATTTAAGCCTTCTTGAAAAAATGAGAAAATTTACTTACTTGTTAGGAGTAATCGTTTTTTTCTGTGCAAGATCATGGTTCCTCCATGTATAGATTGTTGACGACAAAAAATATTCACAAAGCCTCAACCAGTGCTCAGTCAGGAGTACAATATCAGGAAAACTACATGTGTCCAGCAAAAGATGAAGCTCATCCATCTTGTTTCTTAGGTATTGCATATTAAGAATAAAGATACTTAAGCTTTTCAAAGACCTAATTTCAATCTTACTAGTAGAATATGAACATGAATAAGATTCAACCTTCGTGAACATGTCTATAAAAAAGAAGAATTCAATTCACGATCAGTAATCAGTTCAGACTCATTAATTTGATGAATCAAAGACAATTTATTCGATGAAATATTAATTTTAAAATATGTGCATGTAATAATGATGCCAAGTCTGAACCAAAGTTACTGGCGTGATTAGACTCTAAAATCCCATACAGATTAATATTATTTGCATGAAAAGTACGATAAAGGGCCTTATTACTATTATAGATAACATTATGGTTTAAATAAGTATAAGGGCTTGTCATCACTAAAGTGTTTGTATCAACATGATTTTGAATTAAATTTTTTAAAACATCAGATGAAGAACAAATTCCATTTAACATTACTATTAAAAAATCTTCTTTCGTAAAGTCCTTAACTAAATTTGACGCTGTCCTAATCACTTCACTGCTTGAACTGCCCGGCTTCAGGAAACACTGGACCTTGTAGTAAGCCTCAAACTTTAAACGTAAATGTTTTAGGAACACTCTGCTACAATTTCCACCAACAAAGAGAAGCCGAGGTCGACTATCATCAGGTGTATTTGGCCTAGTTCCTTCAATGCACAAATTTCGGAATAACAGGTATCTTTTTCAACTTCCAACACCTTTACGGAGTCTAACATCTTCTTATTTAAGTTAGTTTTACGTCTTTTTGTAGCAAGTTTATTTCAGTCTTATAGGTTGAAGACTCATTTTCTAATGTTTTTATCGTTACAATTAAATTTTTATTTAGGATATTTAGCTCGCTAATTTGTGAATTGCTCTTTCACTCACTTTCAGTAATACCAACAATTCACCTTCTTTAATTTTTAAGTTTTCCAATTCAACTTTAAGTTCTTCATTCCCTTTATGCAGATTTTCCAGGGATGAGGAGAACTTCTTTCCGGCCTCCGACACTTCATCTTCAAAAACCATGCTGTTTCTTCTCATTGTCTCTATATGTCTATCATTCTCTTTCAATTCTGTCAATAAATCATAAATCTTTTGCTCATTTATTTTTCCTTCCTGATCTCTTTCATTAAAATCATCTTGACATCTTTGTGAGCATAAAATCCTGTAGCATCAGAATTTCTTTCCAGACAACTTGGGTGGAAAATTGAAATACAAGCGATGCAGCAATAATTTGGAAAATCCCTCTTTTGACAACATTTGAAACTGCGGTTCATTTTAGATTATAAGGAAATATTATTTAATTGAAATAAATATTAATGGTAAAAACAGGAACTGCAAGTAAACAGTAACTTGAACTGTGTCAAAATATATGTTTTTTTACGCCAAAATTAGCGATTCCTTTTTTACTCATTTCGAGTTATGTAAAAGCAGAAAACCTATACTGCAGTAGCCTATATAGGAATCTAAAATAGGCCAATGAATCACACTCGCAATTCGTTCTATTTCGTAAAAAGTATCCTATTTTTAGCCTATCCGGAGTTTGTAAATAGTTTAATGCATACTAGAAGGAAGATACACGTACGTACATATGTAACAGACAAAAATTAAAAATAGTAAGCTAAATATAATTTAAAAAAAACCGCTTACTACTACACTCAATCATTAATCTAATTGAATTGTCATCTGTCATTGTTTGACAATTGACAAACCGTTTATGACATTTCATTGACGGCTGTGAATTTGGACAGAAAGTCAACTGTCAAGATTTGTTGTGTATTTTGTAACTTGCTTGTTTAATAACTCATTAATAGATGGCGCTTTTAGAGAATATTTGTTTGAAGGAATAATTCAACATTTTCTCCTAAATCCTTGGGAAACAAATTATTAATACGTTCGACTTTCATTTTGACTGATTTATATTTTAACAACATGCATACTAGCAGACGTTTTCCTAATTTGCATAAGTAGCTTATTATGGTTATCGGAATTTTCATTATAAGGTAATAACATTAATTACAACGCCGGTTTGATTAATTGCCGAATTATAAGTGTTAAAATGAAATATGATCGTTTAAAATCGATGAAAACGCATGCGCGTCACGTATAATTTCTAACCTACAAAAGTTTCAAATATCAATATCACGTTATAGAGTAATTATCCATAGTAGGCTGTGACGTCTGTTGACATTAGATATTCTATCTGTCGTTTTTGGGTATATAGTCTGCAACAGGCTTTCAGTTATTCCTTATTTAATACGTGGATAATGTATCGCCATCCTTATTTAAACGTTTTTGGTTCACTGTTTCTCAAAACCAAATTATTGTCTGTGTTGTTTATGATAAATTAATATTATGTAGAGTTGTTTATGGTCACTATATAAAACCTTGCTAATTACAAACCCTCATTAAATCATCCATATTTTGATTTTTATAAATGGTTGTACCTATTAATGTGGAAACACTGTAGCTTCACTATTCCAAGTTAATTGAAACTTTGTCTCACTTTAGGTGAGGATTACATTCTTTCATAAATTTTAACAGAATCCTTAGAGTACAAGAAAAATCACAGATTTAACGCAACTATCTTTTTTTGTAAACATAACCTCTCAAAAACATTAATTGTCTTGTTTCCCTACAATTGGCACAACTGAAATTTGCCAGAGTGACCAACATGGAAAGGACACAATTCCACAAAATGGCGGCCACCTAGTAGTGGTCATTTACTTTTCGTTGAATTGACAGTCCAGGTATATTTATTAAGTTAGTGAGTGAATATGACATTAAGGTGACATCAGTGCAATAGTGCATTAGAACAAGTAGGCATAGAGAGTGACGTCACTTGTCATGAACCCCACATAATCTTAAAAGCACAAGAAGAAATCTTATTGTTTAGGATCTTGGTTTTGACATTTGACAATCTATCTGTCACTTGTCAATAACCCATAAGTTATGTTCAAATTATAATTGTCATATGCCTTGAATATAACATCAAGGTGACGTCACAGTAAAGGTATATTAGAACAAATTGACGAAGGCGGTAACGTCACTTGTCATAAACCCAACAGAAAGAAACATAAGAAATGAAAAGTTTTATTGTTTAGGACCTTGGTTTTGACATTTGACAATCTATCTGTCACTTGTCAATAACCCATAAGTTATGTTCAAATTATAATTGTCATATGCCTTGAATATAACATCAAGGTGACGTCACAGTAATGGTATATTAGGACGAGTTGACGAAGGCGGTAACGTCACTTGTCATAAACCCAACAGAAAGAAACTTAAGAAATGAAAAGTTTTATTGCTTAGGACCTTGGTTTTGACATTTGACAATCTATCTGTCACTTGTCAATAACCCATAAGTTATGTTCAAATTATAATTGTCATATACCTTGAATATAACATTAAGGTGACGTCACAGTAAAGGTATATTAGAACAAGTTGACAAAGGCGGTAACGTCACTTGTCATAAACCCAACAGAAAGAAACATAAGAAATGAAAAGTTTTATTGTTTAGGACCTTGGTTTTGACATTTGACAATCTATCTGTCACTTGTCAATAACCTATAAGTTATGTTCAAATTATAATTGTCATATGCCTTGAATTTAACATCAAGGTGACGTCACAGTAATGGTATATTAGAACAAGTTGACAAAGGCGGTAACGTCACTTGTCATAAACCCAACAGAAAGAAACATAAGAAATGAAAAGTTTTATTGTTTAGGACCTTGGCTTTGACATTTGACAATCTATCTGTCACTTGTCAATAACCCATAAGTTATGTTCAAATTATAATTGTCATATGCCTTGAATTTAACATCAAGGTGACGTCACAGTAATGGTATATTAGAACAAGTTGACAAAGGCGGTAACGTCACTTGTTATAAACCCAACAGAAACATAAGAAATGAAAAGTTTTATTGTTTAGGACCTTGGCTTTGACATTTGAAAATCTATCTGTCACTTGTCAATAACCCATAAGTTATGTTCAAATTATAATTGCCATATGCCTTGAATTTAACATCAAGGTGACGTCACAGTAAAGGTATATTAGAACAAATTGACGAAGGCGGTAACGTCACTTGTCATAAACCCAACAGAAAGAAACATAAGAAATGAAAAGTTTTATTGTTTAGGACCTTGGTTTTGACATTTGACATTCTATCTGTCACTTGTCAATAACCCATAAGTTATGTTCAAATTATAATTGTCATATACCTTGAATATAACATTAAGGTGACGTCACAGTAAAGGTATATTAGAACAAGTTGACGAAGGCGGTAACGTCACTTGTCATAAACCCAACAGAAACATAAGAAATGAAAAGTCTTATTGCTTAGGACCTTGGTTTTGACATTTGACAATCTATCTGTCACTTGTCAATAACCTATAAGTTATGTTCAAATTATAATTGACATATACTTGCAAAAGCCTTAAATATGATATTACGGTGACGTCAGAGCTGTAGAATATTAGGACCAGTAGGTGTAGACTGTGAAGTCATTTGCCATGAACCCGGATATAATGTTGCAAAACCAATAAAAATATAGACTTTTATTGTTTAGGGTTTTGGTTTTGACATTTGACGTAGAAGTGACGTAAAGATTGCCGTGAACTCTTTTCATTGGTCAATTTAATTTCCGTAAACGTCAAAATGAACGTCAAGTTTATAAATTGTTATTGGAGTGTTTAATTGTCCTTGAAACCTGTTTAAATTTCAGAAACGTCTACGATGCAATCGGAAGGAGCTGAGGACACGCCCACCTGCCTAAAAACGCCGCCCATTGATAAAATGACTTTTTCCACTGCCAACGTTTTATCCCCCGAAAATTTAGTGAAAACGGAACCATTAAAGTGAGTCGATCAAGATTTGACTTTCCACTAGAGTCTTGTCAGTGCTTGTTGCTACTGAGAGCTCTCGCGCAAAAGTCAGGTGTAAAATGAAACTAACTTTTTAGGTCACAAAGGTTAAGGAACATAAACCTAGAAGACGACATCGAAAAGGTGGAGGTGGACTCGCAACAATCCTCATCGACCCCCAGCGAAAGTGACAAACCGGAGTTTATCCCGATCCCGGACTTCTCCTCGATCCCGGCAGAAAACCCCAATGAGTCAGTGAAAAACTGGCTGAACAAAATAAACGAGATCCAAAACAATGCCGCCCAAAAAAAGTCGAAGGTCGCTCAGAGCGTTTCTGCGCCTGCGCGTGTGGTCAAGTATCAAGACCTACCGTACATGGGGGAGATCACTTTGGATAACTCCAAACCGAGACGGGGCAGGAAGCCTAAGAAAGCCGACATTTGTCATCTGATTTACAAGAACTACGGCACGATATTCCCAGGCACGCCGAACCCTAACAGTTACCTGGAAAAACAGAGTCCGAGTCTGAAAAAAAACCTGGAAAAGGAAACGGAAGTCGTCAATAACAAAAGCGACGTCCAGAGCAAGATCATAAGCAGTCTGCTAGAGAAACGCTTGACCCAAGAAACAAGGAAGTCTGTTATGGTGAGTTTTATTTATAGAACACGCGTGTTAAAATTAGTTATCCGTCATTTTTAAAATTCAGTCTCGTGCCTCAACGAACCAACACGAGCCCCTGAATTTATGTATAAGGGACCTCAACCACTTAAAAATCGACCTTCTAAACAAATCCCCCACCCCAGAAGTGAAGTCTGAGCCGCATTCTGATGATGAGGTGGAACTGGTGACTGAAACGTCGTCCCCTTCACTGACCGTCAAGGGAGAACTGAGGTTTCCGTCCGTCACCCCCGACAGCACGTCCACCAGCAGCCCCTCGGACACTCCTAACACCCCCGAAGGACAACCCCCCGGAGGGTAAGTCAAACCTTAATTAAAGCCCATTAAAATATAAAATATTATCATTCTAAAACGGTTTAGATACGTTTATTGGCCCAATAACAACCTGTTCATCCATCCGATGGCCCTTCAGCAGCAACTAATGATGTACCAACGTCTGGCAGGCAATATGAACTATACGCTGCCAAGTCACAGCCCCAGACCTCCGCCCCCTGCTTCCACCAATCAACCCAAGTCAGAAGCCACCGAAAACTTACGAAAAATCGTACCGAAGTCTTCGAGACACCACCACAACCACCACCAACACGCCGACGTCAAGTCGAAAAGGAGCGCAAGTCTGAGCGAAAAGAATCCCGCAAAAAGGAAAAGATCCGCCATTTTTATACCCCCGATACCGACGGAGAATACCACGAATCCGGCCACCGAGGTGAGCATTTGCAAGTTCAAGTTCACCGGCGGTGCGAAGCCCAGTTTGCAGGAGAAGAAGATGCTCTCGGTGGATTCTGGCGGGAATTTCAGGTAAATTCCATTCATATCATGGTCGCACATAAGCCTAGTAGAAAGTCAAATCTTGCTAGTACCGGAAACTAGCTAAAACCAGTGCTGCCAACTGTCACGTGGTGACTTAAAAAGGGTTGTTTCTTGATTTCCAATAGATAACACTTCATAGCTAAACAAAAAAGTGCGTTTTGCCTCGTGGGAATTGTCAAAGATTGGATCTTCAAGCCCCGCAAAAAAAAACCGTTTATTATACGGCAATGTGTACCAATTAGGTCTGAAATAGAGGAAGAAAACAGTGTTGGAATGTTTTAGATCTGAACATTACAAGTACAGTTATGACCTGAAAAACGTGATTTTTTTCACTAGAAATGGAGTTATGGGCTAAGTTACCTGAAAGTGTCTTTTTCTGGAATAAGATCTTCAAAAACTTGTATAGAAAAAGCTTCTAATGCATGGATTTTCAATGGAAGTTGAAGAACAGTTTAAGCAATTATAACACAATCACTAAGTCAATCTAAGTACTAGAAGAGGAGTTTTGACCCAAGGTACCTGAAACTATTGTCCCTTCTTGGACCTGATTTTTAGAAACTTGGATCAAAGAGCTTCTAATGCATAGATTTTCATGATCTTTTTAATGGAAGTTAGAGAATAAACCAAGGTACCTTTTAACGTTAAAATTAAGCCAATCCAAGTATTAGGAGAGTAGTTATGACCCGAGATACCTAAACCTGTTGTCCCTCTTGGACATGATTTTCAAAAACTTGTATAAGAAAGCTTTTAATCTATGGATTTTCATGATTTTTTCTATGTGTTCCGTCAAAGCGGAATGGTTACTTATTTATATATATATTTTTTTCTTTATTAGGTCTTGTGTTTAAATATAATTAACATGAGCTTTATTGGTTTTAAATTCTAATCTTATTCTAATTACTTTCGCGGCCTTTTATCGCGTCATAGTGAGACAGCCTTATTCTTTGACCGAGAAGAGTCGCACGCATCACCAGGTAGTACTGCACCGAATTTGATGCAGTCAGGAGAAGCGCATAAACCTTGAACAAAATAGGTTGCTCTCAATATACACACATATTTTTCGCGAGTGAATTCCAAAGACATTAAGTGCCGGCACGTCTTTAAGCAAAACAACCCTCCGGAGGTGAACCTGTGGGACAAGCAGTTTGAATTGGATAGAAAAAGAAGCGACAGCAAGGTAGGCCACCACTTTAATAGGGTTGTCTTAACCGTCGTTATATTTCATTCCACCTATAAAAATACAGTCCACTATTCTAATTTTATATTTCTCCAACATTTTTGGTCACTTCGATCGCGGATTTGGATTTAAGATTTATTGCATATATTTAGCTAAAAATTACATCCAAAACGTGTCGTCAATAAATAACTAATGCATAAAAAACTCATGGTCAAACTGCTATCTTATCGGTAAACCTCATGTTAGAACTTTTTTTGGTAAAAGATAGAAATTCCGTTCTCGGGTCAATCTGATCATACCGTCTACCTGTCTCTCTCCTCACATCTAGCGTCTCGACGTTTCGCGTCGCGTTGCGCGTCAAGTACACCACGCACGGTGACGTCCGCTGTAGCGCCGCTGTCGATCGTCCGTCTTTTATATTGCTAGTGTCACGATTTTTATACAGAGTGAAATCAAGTCGGTTTCGTTGGCTTTACTTATTCATTTTCATACTCTTCGCGCGGACTTATAATTTGGTTTTCATTGTTGCCTCTTATAGTACTCTTACTTTATAGTTATACATCACCCTTTATTATATTTATATTAATATTTTATGACTTTTCGGTGAAAGATTTGGTAATTAATCTTATTACCCCCAAATATTAAGCCCCCTGGTTTGCCAATTCTTCTCTCTCTCTCTTTCTCTCTTTGTGATACTCATAGGCGATATTTGCCTCTCTCTTCTTATATATGGTATTATTTGTAATATTACTCATAATATCTCGCATAACTCCCTCAATTGTTTTGATTATATATTGTGACAGTTTCTCTCTATTTGCTATACCTTCTCAGAAATTTGTTGCAATTTAGTGTATCAAAACTATTTCATTTATATGGTCTCATCCATTTCTCCTTCTATTTAATGCTCTTAATATCTCTTGATCTCTCTATATCTCTGCTCTTGCGTGAACAATTTTATAACTAATTTAATCAACTATACCCTTCACGCTTAACGTATAAAATAAATATACAAAAATTAATCCATTTTTTTTTTGAATCTCTGAGTTTATAGCTCTATATCAATAGGTATAAGTAGCTTGGTTAATTTCACTTCATTAAGCATTTTTTACTGTTTAATCAAAATAAGAAAAATAATAAAACCCCTTTCTCATTTTGTCTAAAACTTTGTTTTTTGCTCAGTATTGCATTATCTCGGATTAAAATATTTTAATCCAAATTTAATTTTTCTTCTTTCGCTCTCGTTAATATGGCTGATAAAAAGCTAAGAGGCCTTATTGCTCAACGCGATAGTGCTGTTAGCCGCTTAGAAGAAATCAAAGTAGTTGCTGATAATGCCATTAATAATGTACGCCTTCATACACAGTTAAAAATTCGGGTCAAACACCTTGAAGGGATTGTTACTGAATTCAATAATCATCACGCCTCTATTTTAAATATTGTCGCTCAGGGTGATGATGATGATTTGGCGAATCAACAGGCTATTCGAAAACATTTTGATGAAAATTTTTATTCAATCCAAGCAACTTGCGCTGAATTGTTTGATAATACTGAGCAAGGGGCAGAAAGGGCAACCCCCAGTCATGTTAAATTACCTAAGCTGGAACTTAAAAAATTTAATGGCACTATAAAAAATTGGAAGACGTTTATTGACCTCTATGATTCTATTATTCACAATAATTCAAGTCTTTCCAATGTAGAAAAATTTACATATCTTTTAAATTCCTTAGAAGGACCCCCACTAAGCATTGTTCAGTGTACTCCTTTAACTGATAATAATTATAACATAGCTTATAATACATTGAAGGGTAGATATGAAAATAATCGATTAATTTCGGTTAGTCACTGGCGTGAGATTGAAAAGACTGTGAAGCTTTCTGATGAGCATGATGCAAAATCTCTTCAAACTCTATTAGATACATTTACTGAACACTTAACTGCAATTGAAAATATGGGTCACCCTGTCTCACAATGGGATTTCGTTTTATTTTACATGCTATTTGATCGCCTTGATTCAAGCACAGCCACGAGGTTCGAACTTGAGTGTGGTAAATCTCTAGACGAAATTCAAAATAAACACAAGCATTTTGAAATTTTATTAGACTTTCTTAAGAAGCAGTGTATCGCATTAGATACCGTCTCAAGCTCTTTTAAAGATGTAAAGCCTAGTACTTCTAAATATATAAAACAAACAGCAATGCCAAAGAGAACTTTTGTTGTTAGTGCTGCGTCATGTTACTTTTGCCACAAAAATAATCACTCAATTTATAAATGTTCAGAATTCTTAAGTAAAAATTCCCACGAAAGATATAAAATTGCAAAAACTAATAAATGGTGCACCAATTGCTTAGGTTTAAAACATAACTCGTTTAATTGCTCATCTCGTCGCCGCTGCGAAAAATGCTCCAAGCCTCATCATACCCTTTTGCACCGTGACTCCTTTGAAGGTTCTCAGCCACCTGCCGTTGAGCAGGAATCTTCTACAAACTGTGAGTACAGATCTCAACCTGTTGCCTTGACCAATATCAAACCACACAAAAATACTGAAAGCTCTGTTTTATTGGCCACGGCACAGATTCGGGTTCTGGATTCCCAGGGTCAATTTATCAATGCGCGAATCTTATTGGACAGCGCAAGTCAAGTGAATTTTATTACAAACAAATTATGTAAACGTTTGGGCCTAGTCAAACGACCTCTTTCCCTGTTTGTTAAAGGTTTAGGTGACACTGTCTCAAATGTCTCTCATGAAGTCACATGCACCTTCATGCCTAAAGGTTTTACAAACCCCAAATTTTCTCTAGATTTTGCCATAATTCCAAAAATATGCGAAAACCTTCCCTCTTCAGATTTACCCACAGATTGCTTCACTCAGTTTTCTCATCTCGAGCTGGCAGACGAAAGTTTTAATGTTTCGGGTCCTATTGACATGTTGGTTGGAGGTGATGTTTTTGGTTTTCTTGTGAAGCAAGGCCAGATATCGCAGTCCATAGATAAGCCTGTCGCTCTAAATACTAAGTTAGGGTGGATAATTATGGGTCGTGTGCCTCACCAGGAATCTATTTCTCGCTCAATTCCTAATAGCCTTTGCGCTACTGTGGGCTCCACACTTATGGATGTCGTTAAAAGATTTTGGCAACTGGAACAGATTCCTAATTACAGTCCTCATTCTCCTGATGAGGTTGCTGCAGAGGAATTTTTCCAGAGGACACATACTCGAAATTCCTCAGGAAGATATGTCCTTCAACTTCCTTTCAAAAATTTGGAACTGCCAGTTTTTGAAAATACTCGAGATATTGCTCTGCGCAGATTTTATTCTCTTGAGCGGCGTCTGGAGTCTAATCCCGAGCTCCATGATGAATATCGCGCTTTTATGCAGGATTTTCTTGACACTGGACATATGGAAATCCTACCCTCAAATATAGATATAAAAAACTCTTATTATATACCCCATCACTGTATTCTTCGTCCGGAAAGTTCAACCACAAAACTTCGTGTTGTTTTCGACGCCTCCGCGAAGGCTGCAAATAATATTTCTCTCAATGACACTTTGTTAGTCGGCCCCAAGCTTCAACAGGATATATTTCACTTGCTGTTAAAGTTTCGCATCCATGCTGTTGCATTCACTGCTGATATTAAGCAGATGTTTCGACAAATTCTCATAGATCAACCCTGTAGAAATTTTCAAAGAATTTTATGGAGGTTTTCAAAGTCTGATCGTGTGAGAGACTATCAACTGAATACCGTAACCTACGGTGTAGCTTCTTCACCATACCAAGCTATTAGAACTCTCACTCAACTTGCTAGGGATTATAAGTTTAAATTTCCTAGGGCATCTGAAGTCTTAGAGAATGAAATATTCGTGGATGACGTAGTTAGCGGTACTGATTCTATCGAATCAGCTCTTGCCCTTCAGCAAGAACTAATTTCGTTGCTTTCTCTTGGTGGCTTTGAATTGCGAAAATGGGCGAGTAATACGCCTTTATTAATATCTCATTTAGACACCTCTTTGACACAGTTGAACCCCCTTTCCTTTGATAAAGAGACTGATTCCATAGTCAAGATTTTAGGCTTGCAATGGAATCCTCTTAGTGATTCTTTTGTCTTTAAAATAGAATCTATAGTAAAACCATGTACAAAAAGAAACATTTTATCTGATTTGGCTCGTATTTTTGACCCTTTAGGATTTCTTTCTCCTGTTACTGTCTCTTTGAAAATAATTATTCAACAATTATGGTCATCTGGACTAGACTGGGACCAACCTGCTCCTAACTCTATTAAAGAATACTGGTCTTTATTTAAAGAAGGTATTTCTACCCTATCGAGCCTTTTATTACCTCGAAAGATTATCCCTTCCCAGATGAAATTGTGTGAGATGCACGGCTTCTGCGATAGCTCGGAAAAGGCGTATGCCGCTGTGGTCTATTTTCGCATAATTACTTATGATGATAACGTTCAGACGTATTTGCTATGTTCTAAGAGTAGAGTAGCTCCTCTTAAAACAACCTCGATTCCAAGGCTAGAGTTGTGCTCGGCTGTCTTATTGGCAGATTTAATGTCATCAGTTAAAGAAGCGCTTGCTCATTCTATAAATATTTCGTCATTGTTTGCATGGACTGATTCCACTGTAGCTTTAAGCTGGATAAAGTCTTCTCCCCATAAATGGACTACTTTTGTAAGTAACCGCGTATCGTATATTCAGGAAAAATTATCTGCGGATTGCTGGGCTCATGTTAAGTCGGAAAATAATCCCGCTGACTGTGCAACCAGAGGTCTTCTTCCCTCCGAGTTACTTCACCTCAAAAAATGGTGGGCTGGACCAGAATTCCTTACGTCTCATCTTACTGAATGGGTTAATGATCCCTGTATACTTGACGATAGTATAGACCTTGAAAAAAGAAGGATTGTTTTATTGACCTCGACTCCAGTAGTTAGCTTCTGGGATAATTTGATATCCAGATTCTCCTCTTTATCAAAGATTATTCGTATTGTTGCATATGTTTTACGTTTCTGTGCATATGTAAAGGCTCCAAAACTCGTTGACAATAAAGGTCATGTAACATTGGCAGAATTGGATAGAGCTCTCTTACTTTTAATCCGAGAAGTTCAGAAAGTTTCATTTGCTCAAGAAATGGCAGAACTTTCGAAATCCAATCCTAATCTAACAATATTACCGAAATATATTCGGAAGCTCTCTCCTTTTTTAGACAAGGATGGTGTTCTCAGGGTGGGCGGACGATTGAAGCACGCTTCACTTTCTTATAATCATAAACACCCCTGTCTATTGCCCAGTGATCATCGAATTACCTCTCTCATCATTGAACAAACTCACATTAAATATATGCACCCTGGTTTCCAAACTACCCAATTCCTACTCAGTCAACGCTTTTGGATTCCTTCTTCAAGAAGAATTATTAAAAAGGTTTTGTCTTCCTGCATGCGTTGCTTTAGGTGTAACCCTTCATCACAAATTCCTCTTATGGGTGATTTACCGTCCTTCAGAGTAAATCAAGTAAAATGTTTCACCAAAAGTGGTGTGGATTTTGGAGGGCCATACTTAATCACTATGGGCAAGCATCGTGGCAGCAAAACTTGTAAGGCTTATATTTGCCTTTTTGTCTGCTTGTGCACAAAGGCTCTTCACCTGGAACTGGTTACAGAGCTATCAAGCGATGCCTTTCTGGCCGCATTAAGGCGCTTTGTTTCTCGCCGAGGTCGTGTCACAGACATGTTTAGCGATTGTGGGACGAATTTTGTGGGTGCGTCAAAAGAGTTGATGCAAAATATGCGTAATGCATCGATCCACGAAGGCATAGTGTGGCATTTCAACCCCCCTTCAGCCCCAAATTTTGGTGGAATTTGGGAAGCTGGAATTAAGGCCGTAAAGGGCCATCTACATCGCGTAGTTGGTTCGCACATCCTCACCTATGAGGAGTTTAATACTGTCTTGACCTCAATAGAGGCAATCCTAAACTCTCGACCTCTCTGTTCATTAAGTAGCGACCCTAATGACTTAAACCCTTTGACCCCTAGTCATTTTTTGAATTTTGAACCCTTAAATACCTTCGTTGAATCCGACCTAACAGAGATTAAATTGGGTCGTCTTTCGCGCTGGCAACTTATTCAACGTATTCACCAGGATTTTTGGAAGAGGTGGCATAATGAATATTTACACACCCTTAATCAGAGGTCGAAGTGGTATGATACAAGTAAAGCCATTGAAGTTGATTCGTTGGTATTAATAAAGGAGGATAATGCTCCACCCCTTTCGTGGTTGTTGGGTCGTGTAATAGAATGTTTTCCAGGCAGGGATGGCATTACGCGTGTTGTAGCGGTAAAGACGCATAAGGGGATACTGCGCCGTCCTGTCTCGAAGTTATGTTCATTACCGAACAATTAGTTTTTCCTGCGGAAAATTTATATTTCGCGTTAGAATTCATGCTTTTTTTAATTTTTGCTCTTTTTTTTTACTTAAAATGTGGGACATTTTAGGTGGGCGGTATGTTCCGTCAAAGCGGAATGGTTACTTATTTATATATATATTTTTTTCTTTATTAGGTCTTGTGTTTAAATATAATTAACATGAGCTTTATTGGTTTTAAATTCTAATCTTATTCTAATTACTTTCGCGGCCTTTTATCGCGTCATAGTGAGACAGCCTTATTCTTTGACCGAGAAGAGTCGCACGCATCACCAGGTAGTACTGCACCGAATTTGATGCAGTCAGGAGAAGCGCATAAACCTTGAACAAAATAGGTTGCTCTCAATATACACACATATTTTTCGCGAGTGAATTCCAAAGACATTAAGTGCCGGCACGTCTTTAAGCAAAACAACCCTCCGGAGGTGAACCTGTGGGACAAGCAGTTTGAATTGGATAGAAAAAGAAGCGACAGCAAGGTAGGCCACCACTTTAATAGGGTTGTCTTAACCGTCGTTATATTTCATTCCACCTATAAAAATACAGTCCACTATTCTAATTTTATATTTCTCCAACACTATGAAAGCTGAAGAACTTTCCAAAGTACCTTTTAACACAAAAATGAAGCTAATCTACAGGCTAGAAGTCGAGTTATGTCGGGAAGAGAGTACCTGAGGTTTTTTTGGACATGATCTCATATAAACAAGCTTCTAATGCATGGATTTTCGTCATTTTTTCAGTGGAAGCAAGAGAACACTCCAAGGCACCTTTCAACACAAAAATGATACCAATCCGACTATTATAAATGGAGTTATGACCCGAGAGACACATAACTTTCGTGCCCAAATTATTGCAAATAATCTGCGAACTGTCAAATGTCACTTAAAGACAGTTGGCGGCACTGAAATTAGATTAGACAGCTTACGCCATTTGTCTTTTGTCGTCTGTCAAATTCATGACACGCGCAATGTGGGCTGCCTAAACAGCGGGACTTGAACACGTCAACTTTATTTATTTTACGCGTAATTATTATTAACGTAATGTACCCAAGTGGCTTTTCTATTAATTATATACTACTTTTTATAGAGCTACAGGTTCAAAGATAAGTTTATCTGGCAACAACGTGCCGTACTGCCAATTCGTTAATTTTGAGAATGCCTTGATCGTAATTAAAAATTTCCCTATTTTGCAAGCTCCTAATTTGTGTATTATGGGGTTACAGGGGTTTTGTGACAATATCGAAATCTGACAACAAGGCAGAGTCAAACTGGCGGATCCTATTGGTGGATCAAGTTGGCCAATTATTACCCAGCGGTGCCAAATTTATCGTTCAAGTCTGCTGCTTGGGCTGTCCAACCAACGTTGCCAAACTAAATTTCTTTTTTAATAAATCACTCGAAATTTATTTTATTTGTTGAATTATCAGGTACTACAGCGGCACGGGTGACAAAAGCATGCGCGGCTACGAGTTCTTCCCCAGAGAAACCCTACAGCAGCAAGTGACCAACACTCAAGGCTCCAGCACCGGGGCTTTTTTGCAAGCCAGCGGGGAGAAAATCTACCCCGCGCCGCCCCTGGAAATCACCGGCGGTACCTCGACCTCCGATTTCCTCCTCACCCCCGATTTGCCGGGATCGAGTCTCGCCTCGCCCCAATCGGATTGCGGCAGTACCGGCAGTCAGCAGCAACCACTTCTACGCAGCAACAAGAAGCGGAAATCGAGAAAGTCGATGCAAAGGGAGAAACTGGAGCAGACGTTTAAGGAAAAGGGTTTTCTGATCCAGACGCAGCAGCTGGAATCGGCCGAGGGGGCGACTTATTGTAAGTTCAGGCAGCTGAGGAAGTTCACCAGGTACCTGTTCCGTTCCTGGAAGGATTATTTGCCAGGAAACGTGCGGGAGTTGAGCGAGAACGAGCAGAGGGAGCTGCAAGGGGGTGACGGGGGACCAGTGGAGCTACCCACGGACGTTCTGGATATTTCCATGAAAACTGAAGATGTGCCGAGTTAGGGCATTTCTTGTACGATGAGATGACGTGTAAATGTTGAGTTTTTTAACAATTTTTAACCAAAGATGGCTATTGTGACATTTTTTTTTTCTAGTGTGATTGTAGGATAAAGACAATTTTGTACAGGGTCAACTGGTGCTAATAATATTTTTTTTTAGCCCTATGGGCTTACGTTAATTGTTTTTTTTTGTAAATATTTGTTATGTGTAATTTAATTTGGTCTAATCTAGTCGGTAGTTTAGGAACTTGTTTATGCCACTTAAGCGGTATAAAGTGCAGACTTTTCTTATTAATTGTTAATATTTAATAAACTTTTTTGTTCATATATGTTGGTTTTATTTTAATTAAGGAAACTCGATATTTTACTGACTGAAATGAATAAAAATATTGAATTTACTCTTCCAGGCAGTTGAGGCAAAAAATTTGAAAATTGAAAAAATCTCCAAATGAAAGAAAACTGCTACCATATATGAAGTATGGCAAAAGTTTCCATTTCACAAAAAGATTTTCCATTCCATAAATTTCATTATAAACAAAATCAGGTTTGTACTGATTTACCAAAGAGAAAACGCCATCGCTTACATAACCCAACTTAACCACCAATTATCAACTGTCATTTATTTCAAGTGTCTAATGTTCACATTTGGCGCTAAATTCAAATTATTTCAGGCACAGTAGTGAACAAATTCTTTTTTAAGTCAACCAGAGCTGTCATATGTCATAAATGTCAATTATCAAACGTCATTATCTTGATCAAGGCAAGAGAGCAGAGTAGGAAAATTCCAATTGTAGAACTGTCACTTTTAAGTCAACATAGAACTCCGGTGCCCCCTTTCTTGTCTAAGAAACTTGCTTGATTAAGCTTTTGCTATCTTTCCTTGTCTAAAAAATTGACAGATATGAATTATGACAAGTGACAATTCGTGACAGTTCCAGTACATCCTCATTTTAGCTCGTCAAAGAAACTGATAGATATTAATGACACTCGATCAGACTCCCTCCCGAAGATGCTAACATCGTTAGCGAAACACGTGTCGAGAGTAAAAATAAAGAGTTTTGGTTCGTGGTAAAACTGTCTCGTAATTTGAGGTTTTTTTCATAGGACGGACTCAAGTTAGCCACCCTCGAATATGCTTATAACCATGACCCAACGTTGCCAACATGTCAACTATTTAAATAAATCCAATTACTTTTGTTTGCTTTTCTAGTAATTTTCCGATTATTAAGTTGAAGTGTAACGGCGTCGGTTTCGCTGTGGCTGGCGTCCAGACGTCTGGCGTCTGGCTCCTCTCGATTTCCTCTGGCTCCCTTCGTTTCCAGATTGTGTGTTTTGACTCGCTCGGTGCAAGAGTAAAAGGGTGTTGATTTTTTTAGTGAAATTTTGTGGAAAAATGAGGAAGTTCTCACCGACGCTCTGGATTAGCTCGAAAACTTGGGCCATGATTATGGCCCTTAAGAACCTGGTATGTTTACTAAATATTTATTCTAAAAAAAGTTTTTTTTTTTTAATTTTGTTTCGGCGTTGTCAAATTGTGCCAAATTTTGTCAATAAACTAAGGAAAAGTTCTAGAGGTTTATTTATAAGCTAATTTGGATAATGGAATTTTTTTAGGCCCTGGGTATATGCATTATAATAGGCGGCAGCATCTGGCTGTCAAGTAACGAAGTCCTGGATACGTTTAAAACGTACTTTGCCTGCGGAGTTTTTATTGGAATTATTAACATTTTCGCCGGAATTATCCTGATTACTGCCCTGATACAGGTAAGAACAAATAATAATTAAATTAAAATCGAAGTTTGATCTCGCGACCTTAAATTGCCTTTGAAACGGGGCACATTCTAAGCCTACTGGCAACGTCGCATCACTTAGATTTAAGCCAGTTCAAATATAACCGCTCCCGCCATTAATATTTTAAAATTTTAATTTTTATTTTAGGGTAAAGAAAACATCGTGCTTCTATATCTCCTTATAGAGTTCGTCATCTTATTCACTCTGACAATATTTACGGCCATGAATAATTTGGACTTTGAGAATTTTTCGCCAACGTTTCTTATAGCGTTCCTCCTATGTAGTAAGTATATGGCAACATCGCGATTCGATATGCTGTCTATACACATTACCGTTAAACCTTGTTATATACTAGTTGGCAACCCTGGTCGGTAAATGTCAGAGAAAGGTGTGGAGACTGTTTTATGAACCACGATGTTGCCAAATTATTAGAGAGTAATATTCAACGCCATCAGGAAATATTTAGGTTAAATATTGGTTCACTCATAGGCATTTTTAAACACATTTTGACCACAAAGTTTCTTAAGCAATATCGGCAACCCTGACCTGTCTAGTGTCAAAAAATTTGTTAATTGTCGGCCATATTGTTTACAGTGTTGACTTTTAGTGCTTTCTTTTTATACAAATTTTAGTTATTCTTTTGAAAACTTCTTTCCTTTTGTGTAGTAAGGTTAATATTCTTACTACTGACAAAGGTCACTCATCCAGCCCTCATAAGCATTTTCCCATTTAGTTTGCACCTTTATATATTGGATGTAAGTTACACCTTGTTCTGCACGACTTGGCAACCCTGATCGGTTTGCTCTGCTGATAAATGTCAATTGTCAAAACTGTCAGCGAAAGGTGTATAGGCAGTTTTATTTACCACGCAGTTGCCAATTTATTAGCGAGCAAAATCGAACGTTACAATAAAATTTTTAGGTTAAGTATTAATTCACTCATAAGCATATTTAAAGTAAATACATTTTGGCAACAAAGCAATTGGGCAACCCTGGCCTATCATGTGAAAAATTTGACAATTGACGGCTATTTTGTGTACAGTTGTCAAATGCTTTCTCTATATACGAATATATAACGATTAATTATTGTTTAAAAAACTTTCGCATTTGGATATATTGTATATTGAATGTCAGTTACACAGTTTGAGTTTTGGCAACCCTGGCCGGCTTGCTCAGCCGATAAATGTCAATTGTCAAAACAGAAAAAATTGTAAAGACAGAATTAGGAACTGCGCTGTCGCCAATTTTTTAGCAAACAGTAGTTGCAATTGCTTTCTCTGTAAACAATTTTTTTTTTCCTTTTATGTAGTAAATATATTAATTGTTGACCTAAGTCACGTCGCTAGATGAATGACCAGAGGTCACTTAAGCTCACCTTGTTATACACGATTTGGCAACCTTGGTTGGTTTGCTCAACTGATAAATGTCAATTATTAAAAATGAGCAAAAACAAAATCTAACGTTTGCAGGTAATTTTTAGGTGAATTATTGGTTCATTCATACTACATGACATTTTAAAATTTAGACATTTTGGCAACAAAGGAAGTGGTCAACCCTGGCCTATTAAGTAAGAAACGTCATTTGTCAAAAATTTGACTATTGTCGGCCATTTTGTATATAGTGTTGACAAATGCTTTCTCTATGTATAATTATAAATTACTCTTTTAAACATTTCTTCTCTCTATATAGTAAGTATATTAGTTACTGCCATTCAGTCCTCATAAGTATTTTCCCCCCTTATGGGAGGTTCAATACACCGTCATATATGTACATTAAACGTCAAATGTGAAAAATTCGCCATTTTGTTGCGACGTTGCCACTATAAATTTATAAGCGTTTATGGTTTTTTTAGTTTCTCTTTGGATTGGACATTACAACGTCTACCTCTTCTACCTGGAGTTACAAAAATATAATAACAGTTCTGTGCAAGCTGGGGTGGAAGAAATCGCTTGCAATACTCACCCCAACCCTATGGAGTCGTTCCCTGAAAAATCTTTGGATACTACGACAGTTTAGAAGAAGAAGAAGTAGAAGAGAGTATATGTAGTATGTTGGTATCAACTACGTTACGGCTTATGCGCATGTTTATATTATTTGAAATATGCTTAAGAGAGTAAGAGTTTGCCAAGTGTTTGGCGGGTAAAATACACCGTTGCCAAGGTATTTCCGAAAAAGTGTGTCTCCTAGAAAAAATCTAGTACTCATAAGCAACATACTTTTGACAGACCTTTCTAGGATAAAACGGTTATATAGGGAGCATAATTAAAACTGTTTTACAAGCATTTTATATAGAATTTATTTATGTATGTACATACAGGTTATGTAATAAAAAATGGTAAATAAAACATAATATATAGTGGGTCAAAAATTGTAAATTTTTGAGAGGTTTTTTATTTCTTTGGGCTTTAAGGCGATTAGTAGGAAGTCTTTAAGAACCGTCGTCCAACTGAGCCAGCATAAACCTAAAATAAAAATTTGACTTATGCCAGTTTTTAGTGAAATAACACACCAAATCCTGTATATCGTTAATCCGATTAAAAACATTCTTTTCTAATAAAAAAAAATTAATTCATTTGAAATTTATTTACAATGATTTTTTTAAATAAAAAGCAGGGACTTATATCCTTTCTTAATCACATAACTCTCCATTTATACAACTTATTATCAAGTGTGATACCTCAATTTAAAGCTCAAGGATGAAGTGGATGGAATGTCATTTATTTTAAAAACGTTTTTTTTTCTTAAAAGAAAAAAAACTAGCCCTAAAAATACATTAATCAAGCCGTTTACCCTCCAGAGTGAGATCGAGTCCAAAAAACAACTTACCTAAAACCCCCAAATTACCAAAAAAAGGTAAGACGTTAAGGTTAGTAGTAGCTTTAGCCAGAGATTCTAACCAAAGGAAGCTTACTGTAGCAAACACCCCTAAGAATATACTCAACCATGGTAAGTACAGTAAAGGCAAATTCTTAAAAAAAATCTATAATCATTTTTTCTTTAACCTAATATTATATTACTACTTACGTATTTAAACCCTAAAAATAATAGATATATAAGGAGGGAGTGCCCAAGGTAGTGCACTAGTACGATTGCTAGTTCGTACACGCTAAAGGGATATTGCTCGTTTATTATATCGAAAATTGTTATAAGTAGTCCATAGCACGTAAGCACCTTAAAACAAAAGGAATAAATTAAATAAAGTACAAATTTAAAGTTGGCTTACCAAGTGCGTTAAGCCTACAAAGAGGATCTTGGACCTCCTCTCTGGATAAAGCAACATTTTTAGCCTACTTTAATTTTTAATTACATACTTTGACTCTGCAAAATGTATCCTAGCGTCAATATTTTCTGAGGTAATCACAGTTGAATATATAAACACAATTTTTAGACCGAATTGTTATTCACTTATCACTTATTACATGCAGTCGTAATGAATAAAAACCCTCCTACGCGTGTTTAATTAATAATTGTATCTAATCTTTTATTAAGTCTGATAATTAAATAAAGGTTTTAAAAGTGAAACTCCGAGTGGCATTTATTAGGTTTCTAACTTATGAGGCCCCTGTGTAGGTACTTTTATATTGAAATCTTGACTTGCTTTTTTGAAATTCCACTAAAGAAATCGTGCATACTAGTATTGGCAATTACCATTGTGACTTATAGCGGTTTGATAAGATACGTTTGTTTTGTCAGGCAAGAGATAAAAAATCACATCGATAAAAATGGATTATACTGTTTTGTACTATAAAGGGGGAGATTGGTTTTTTTAGCCAAATTGGTTATTAGATTTCAAATTATTTTTTTTTATTATAAAAAAAATATTCAGACAAATTTATTTACACCAATTAAAAGCCTCGTCCTTCAACTTCAAAATGAGGTATCACACATAATTCTAGATGGTATACAAGGTGAGTTATGTAACTAAATGAACCTAAGTGTCGGTTTTTAAATTTTTATAAAATTGTAAATAAATTTCAAGTTTATAATTTTTTTAAAGCACAAAAGAAAATATTCAGACAAATTTGCTAACACCAATTTTAAGCCTCATCCTTCAACTTTAAAATAAGGTATCACACTTAATCCTAAATGATATACAGGATGAGTCAGGTGACTAAGTATAGACACAAGTCCCATTGTTTAATTAAAAAAAAAATTGTATATTAATTTGAAGTTAAAGATTTTTTTTTAATTACAAAAACAAATATTAATACAGATTTTTTTAACACCAATTTTAAGCCTCATCTTCAGGCTTTAAAATGAGGTATCACACTTAGTTCTAGATGGTATACAAGGTGAGTTATGTGACTAAATGGACCCAAGTGTCAGTTTTTAAATTTTTATAAAATTGTAAATAAATTTCAAGTTTATAATTTTTTTAAAGCACAAAAGAAAATATTCAGACAAATTTGCTAACACCAATTTTAAGCCTCATTCTTCAACTTTAAAATGAGGTATCACACTTATTCCTAACTATAACACAGGATGAGTTATGTGACTAAGAATGGACATAACTCACGGCTTTAAATTGAAAAAAAAATTATATAGATTTAAAGTAAATAATTTTTTTTAAATTATAAAAACAAATATTCATACGGATTTTTTTATACCAATTTTAAGCCTCATCTTCAGGCTTTAAAATGAGGTATCACACTTAGTTCTAAATGGTATACAAGGTGAGTTATGTGACTAAGAATGGACACAAGTATCGTCTTTTAATTTTTTTTTAAATTGTAAATAAATTACAAGTATATAATTTTTTTTTAAAAGACAAAAATTCAGACAAATTTTTTACACCAATTTTAAGCCTCATCCTTCAACTTTAAAATAAGGTATCACACTTAATCCTAAGTGATATACAGGATAAGTCAGGTGACTAAGTATAGACACAAGTCCCATTGCTTAATTTAAAAAAAAATTGTATATTAATTTGAAGTTAAAGATTTTTTTTTATCACAAAAACAAATATTCAGACAATTTTTTTTGCACCAGTTTGAAGCCTCATCCTTCAACTTTAAAATGAGGTATCTATGACTAAGAATGGACATAACTCACGGCTTAAAATTGAAAAAAAAATGATATAGATTTAAAGTTAATTATTTTTTTTTATTATAAAAACAAATATTCATACGGATTTTTTTACACCAATTTTAAGCCTTATCTTCAGGCTTTAAAATGAGGTATCACACTTAGTTCTAGATGGTATACAAGGTGAGTTATGTGACTAAACGGACCCAAGTGTCGTCTTTTAATTTTTTTAAAAATTGTAAATAAATTTCAAGTTTATAATTTTTTTAAATCACAAAAGAAAATATTCAGACAAATTTGCTAACACCAATTTTAAGCCTCATCCTTCAACTTTAAAATAAGGTATTACACTTAATCCTAAATGATATACAGGATGAGTCAGGTGACTAAGTATAGACACAAGTCCCATTGTTTAATTTAAAAAAAAAATTATATTAATTTGAAGTTAAAGATTTTTTTTTAATTACAAAAACAAATATTCAGACAAAATTTTTTACACCAGTTTTAAGCCTCATCCTTCAACTTCAAAATGAGGTATCACACATAATTCTAGATGGTATACAAGCTGAGTTATGTGACTAAGAATGGACAGAAGTGTCGTCTTTTAATTTTTTTTTAAATTGTAAATAAATTAGAAGTATATAATTTTTTTTTTAAATGACAAAAGAAAAATTTCAGACAAATTTTTTACACCAATTTTAAGCCTCATCCTTCAACTTTAAAATAAGGTATCACACTTAATCCTAAGTGATATACAGGATGAGTCAGGTGACTAAGTATAGACACAAGTCCCATTGCTTAATTTTAAAAAAAATTGTATATTAATTTGAAGTTAAAGATTTTTTTTTTAAATTACAAAAACAAATATTCAGACAAATTTTTACACCAATTTTAAGCCTCATCCTTCAATTTTAAAATGAGGTATCACACTTATTCCTAACTATAACACAGGATGAGTTATGTGACTAAGAATGGACATAACTCACGGCTTTAAATTGAAAAAAAAATTATATAGATTTAAAGTAAATATCTTTTTTTTAATTATAAAAACAAATATTCATACAGATTTTTTTACACCAATTTTAAGCCTCATCTTCAGGCTTTAAAATGAGGTATCACACTTAGTTCTAGATGGTATACAAGGTGAGTTATGTGACTAAATGAACCCAAGTGTCGGTTTTTAAATTTTTATAAAATTGTAAATAAATTTCAAGTTTATAATTTTTTTTTAAAAGACAAAAATTCAGACAAATTTTTTACACCAATTTTAAGCCTCATCCTTCAACTTTAAAATAAGGTATCACACTTAATCCTAAGTGATATACAGGATAAGTCAGGTGGCTAGGTATAGACACAAGACCCATTGTTTAATTTTAAAAAAAATTGTATATTAATTTGAAGTTAAAGATTTTTTTTTAATTACAAAAACAAATATTCAGACAATTTTTTTTTGCACCAGTTTGAAGCCTCATCCTTCAACTTTAAAATGAGGTATCACACTTATTCTTAACTATAACACAGGATGAGTTATGTGACTAAGAATGGACATAACTCACGGCTTTAAATTGAAAAAAAATTAAATAGATTTAAAGTAAATATATTTTTTTAATTATAAAAACAAATATTCATACGGATTTTTTTACACCAATTTTAAGCCTCATCTTCAGGCTTTAAAATGAGGTATCACACTTAGTCCTAGATGGTAGACAAGGTGAGTTATGTGACTAAATGGAGCCAAGTGTCGGTTTTTAATTTTTTTTTAAATTGTAAATAAATTTCAAGTTTATAGTTTTTTTAAATCACAAAAGAAAATATTCAGACAAATTTGCTAACACCAATTTTAAGCCTCATCCTTCAACTTTAAAATGAGGTATCATACCTAATTCTAGATGGTATACATAGTGAGTTATGTGACTAAGAATGGACACAAGTATCATCTTTTAATTTTTTTTTTAATTGTAAATAAATTACAAGTATATAATTTTTTTTTAAAAGAAAAAAGAAAAAATTAAGACAAATTTTTTACACCAATTTTAAGCCTCATCCTTCAACTTTAAAATGAGGTATCACACTTAATCCTAAGTGATATACAGGATGAGTTAGGTGACTAAGTATAGACACAAGTCCCATTGTTTAATTTAAAAAAAAAATGTATATTAATTTGAAGTTAAAGATTTTTTTAAGTACAAAAACAAATATTCATACAATTTTTTTTACACCAGTTTGAAGCCTCATCCTTCAACTTTAAAATGAGGTATCACACTTATACCTAACTTTAACACAGGATGAGTTATGTGAGTAAGAATGGACATAACTCACGGCTTTAAATTGAAAAAAAAATTATATATTAATTTCAAGTTAAAGATTTTTTTTTAATTAGAAAAACAAATATTCAGCCAAATTTTTTTCCACCAGTTTTAAGCCTCATCCTTCAACTTTAAAATGAGGTATCACACTTATACCTAACTATAACACAGGATGAGTTATGTGACTAAGAATGAAAAACAGGACCAAATTATGGCCACAATACAATACAACTGCCCTACGTAAAAACCTCTAAATTAAGGAAATATTGTCTTTGGTCATCATGACGTAGGAAAAGCAACATAAGTAGAACATACACCCGCCGACTATATATACTAATTATGTATATGATAGACGTATTATTACTATCGCGACCGATTGACAAATTGGTCCAGTAGAGGTCGTTGGTACCGATATAGTACCCGATGAAGAAATCGCCATCGGTG
Organism: Anthonomus grandis grandis; assembly: GCF_022605725.1. Taxonomy (NCBI): domain Eukaryota; kingdom Metazoa; phylum Arthropoda; class Insecta; order Coleoptera; family Curculionidae; genus Anthonomus; species Anthonomus grandis. The sequence goes on along the minus strand of NC_065555.1, from coordinate 3,926,578 downwards.
TCGGTGTATCTTGGTCTAAAAATAGATTTTTTAAAAATGGACGCGCCAGACTGGCCTGAGACATCGTTTTATCAGTTCTGTAGTATTTTCCACCTTATCGCAGTTGAAGGATCCAGCATGGTGTTTACCATGCATGTATCCGCTATAAATAGTATTATAAGTTAAACTGTAATTATTTGCACTCCCTCCTTATCACCCTCACTGTTTTTTTTAAGGATTGTCCTTTTTTTTTAAGTGGGCGTGGCCTGTAGGATTCCTGGTTCGCTGCTTTAAAAATGGCGCCATCTTAGATATTTACGTCTAGGCAATGGTTTCACTGGATTTGACTGTACTATCAATAGTTTTCTCGAAATTGACCAACTTGCTTAAAAATGATATAAGGATACTTAAGGATATTGGTACTATTTCCTTATTAATTTTTTTCAGACAATTCAATTCTCAACATCAAAAATTTTTTGGCACTTTCAAAGAACATTGTTTTGTTTTTTTTATTTCTGGACCAACAAACCTCGCATACCGGATAAAGTTCGTGACGTAAGTGCAATTTTAAAGGGAACAACCTGTGAAATAGTTGGCACACTCGCATATTGTGTATTTTTCCTTTTATTTTACAACAACATTCTCGATTATTTAAATCAAACGTGGCCATTTACTCAAAACCGAAGTAGTGACGTTTGTTTGTCAAGATGGCGTCTCCGGTCGGCCATTTTGGCCCTGTTAGTGTTACGTCAACGGCGTCAAATCTGATGCGTGTGACGTAATGGCACTGACGTCAAGTTTATAAATCCCATAATTTTTATCCTCAACAAAAGCGAACGCTCATAAATACTTTTTTTTATATACTAAGAGGAACCAATTTAGAAAAAAAAAATGAATAATTCATCCAACAACAGCATTTAAAATAGATAATCGATCCGCGTATCAACATTCTCTCGACCAGCACCTAATAAAATGGAGGTCGTCAGATCAGTTCTTAAACTCCTGCGGGCAAGATAAGGAGTCTGCAGTATCCGACCCGTATGATGGTCGAGAGCCGATCTACAAGCGCGATCGTAGAGTTTCACCGTAGATCATCCGTAACCCTCGGAAGGGTGCAGAGTCGATCGTAAGGGCTCCACGCTTAGTTCTGTGATGTGCGAAAGTGAGCTACTTCCGGTGGAAAGTGTTGATAGTGAGAGTTTTCCGCTAGTTTCTATTGTTCATTTGTTTTTTCTGGAAGCGAGGGTTGGCTTTGTTCAAAAAGGTGAGGCCTGTATTCTGCTTTAATATATATATACTGAATTCATATCAGTTGTCTATTGTGAATGTGATGGCGACTGCCTTTAATTTAATTAATAAAATTAGCCAGTTTTATAATATTGTAATATATAAAAGCTTTATCAATTCAAAAATCGATTAATTAATAATTTAAATTTCCCGCTTAAACGGCCGTTCCCGATTATTACTCATAAACTGTCACTGGGGGTTTCGATAATTGGAACGTCAAAGCCGTTTGACAATAAAGCGTATGGGTGTGACTGAGAGGGACGATAATCCCGAAATTCCGACGATAAACGTCAAAGCTTAACTTTTTCCAACGATGTTTTATAGTACTAAAAGGGGTTTTTAGAATTTTCTCGATACAAATACGGAAACTTCAACGTTTCTTCTTTCAATAAAGACAATTTCCTTGGGACTTCAAGTTATTATAAGAGCGTAGGTAGCTCTTATTATGGGGCTCTCCCGCAGTGGAGTTTTCGCACAAAATTCAGACCGGTCGGACAAAAGTGTTTATAACTTTGGTTGTATTTGGGTTAGAGAAACGATGTTTACCTTTTTATAATCTAGCAATATGAGGCTTTAATTTGATTAGTTTCAAATTTTCATTTGTTTTTTTGTGTAGGACTAGGACGCCTTCAAAGTCAAAAAAAATTTTTTCTTCGATTTTGGTCAAGGAAATTCGATACAGGTCGCAACGGTTTCTTGAATATTATGAAATTTACTTAAAGTTAAATAATGTACTTACTTACTACATTATTTAACTTTTTAGCGGCACCCGCTAAAGCCAAATGGCTTATGAGCGGTTTGTAGCGTGTGATAAGCAGAATCTTTTGCAATTTCAACCGTACTTCTAAGTAAAACCGTTTTTGAGTTATGAATTTCTTAATATTTTTTGACTTTGGAAATTAATTGTGCGCACCCGGTATGTGATAGAAAAACCAAAACCGATCGAGCAGATGCGCCATTCATTTTACTATGACATACTAAAATTTCATTTTTTCGCTATTTTTAAAGTACCCTAAAAGTAATTTTTTTTCAAAAAAGTCCCAAGTACGAAAAATCGCTAAAAATCTACCCACACAAGAGCGACGTTCGAGTCACCTATGACCGGTGTTATTTATGGCCGGCGTCTCCATGGCAACGAAAACGGAGATTTTCGCCGAAAAAAGACCCTTTTTATAATCGAAATTTAACTACTAAAACCAATTGGAATCGGTCCAGAATTGATGTTAATCTGTTCCTAAGGCTTTACACTATTTTTCCATGTACAAATCATAAGGTAAAAACCTTTTTTTATACCCGAAATCATCGTCTGAAAATGGTCGATTTTGACGTCTACGCGCGATTTTAATGCGGACTTATACGGTGGTTTTGACAAAATGGCGTCAACGTGGACGAATCGGCTCGGACTTGTTTCCTAATTTCATTGATAAAATGCTTAAAATAGCTCAGAACTTCCTGAAATTGGTATTGAATTATTCGAGAGACTCTGGAGAATCCGAATATGTGCATATCTTTTACCAAATCGGGTTCTTTTAGCCGTGATAATTCGGCAACGTTTGACGTTTTAGTATTTGCCGTCTATTATTATAATATTCATGCGACACAGTGGTCTATACAAGGCATTTTACTAGACAAAAATTACAACACAGTGGGTCCTAATGATAAAAAAAAAATCTAATCGGGATTTAATGGGTATTATTATTTTACGTGGTAATTCTTTTTTTTTTTAACTTTTTTGGTATTTGCCCGATTTGAATGAAATTTGGTATTTGGGTTTGGTTTAGGGTATAATTATTAATTTTTTACAAATTTTTAAAATATTGGGTTTTAGGGTCATGTGACTACCAACACTTTTTTCCTATGGGTCCGATTTGATTGAAATTTTGTATTTGGAGTTTATTTAAATATTAACACATAGTTAGATTCGAGCGGAGCTCTTATCACATCATGGTTCTGTGAAGCATGATACCCCAAAAACCATAGACTCAAAGCTTGTAAGACATATAACGCGGTGAGTAGCGTTGTCGGAGCAACTGCTCAACAATCTTCAATGGTTATTTCGACTTAAATTGTATTTAAAAAACTTTCTACTGATCAAAATTAAGGAAAATTTCTACTGGTCCCAACTGATCAAAGTACGAGCGAAAAGGCAAATTAAGGGCTGCACTATTTAAATAAATCAGCTTGACAAATGTCAAACTTCCAAAGGTAACTTTTTAGTTTATTTATTACGATGAGTGAAACAAGGAGCTCGTTGTTTGGCACGTTCAACACACACGTTCGCGAACTATGCGTATGGGTGCGACTGAGACGGACAATATTCCGATTGACGTTAAAATAACCTGTTTTTAATTAGCGTTTTGTGGTAAAATAAAGACCTTTTACCATGTTCTTGATACTTCAAAGTTTGTTTTGTCAATAGAGATAATTTCCTTGGGACTTCAAAATATTTTAAACGCACTTTCTATAAAATCCAAATTAAGGGCCGCATCATTTGAATCTCGGCTCAGTGTTGCCAAATTATATGTATGTTGGGCATAATAGTACAAGTTCCCACGAAATAATAGTACAGTAGGTATAAAAAATAGTAGATTTTTCATTGCATATAAGATACGGTTATTTAACTTTTACCCAAGGACGGCAAAAATAGAACAAGTACTAAACTATGAAAGAAAGTATTTGTTATACTAAAATACTTTCAATAAAATTGTTCTACATATTCTTGCATAATTCTGTTTTCGTCAAATTAAGCAGGAAAAGGAAACTCTATTTATGTCATTAATATTTTATTTACTTTCTTCTCTTCGGCATCGCTAAACTACAAGTCATGAAGTGATTCGACTAAGTCGAGGCTTCCCTAAGCATTTATCTGTCTTTGTTTATCGCATAAGAATAGAACGAGATAGTTATGACCACTATTATGGTCTTCATGATTATTCTTTCACTTTATGAAGAGTTTATTTTTTTAACACGAAAAAAAAAGCATATTATACATTTTTTAAGATTTTTACATACATAGTACATAATGTTTAATAATAGTACACATACTATTATAATAATACGGTTGGCAACACTGTCTCAACTTGACAAATGTCAAACTTCCAAAGGCAACTTTACAGTTTATTTATTACAATGAGTGAAACAAGGAACTCATTTTTTGGCACGTCAGACACACGCGTTCGCTAAACATGCTTATGGGTGCGACTGAGACAAACAATATGCCGATGGATGTTAAAATCGACGGTTTTTAAATAACATTTTATGGTACAATAAAGACTTTTTATCGTTTCCTTAGTACATATATGAAAAACTCCTAAGTTTCTTTTGTCAATAAATGCGACTTCTAAGGGAGTTAAAGTTATTTTTAAGTCGATTTGCCATGACATTTTCAAGTAAAATTCCCTCTCTATTATTCCAAATTCAGCTTGATACGTCAAACTTCCATAGGTGACTTTGCAGTTCATCAATGTTAATATTTTTGGTCGTCAAACACGTTTGTCTATTAAGTATTTTGGTGCGAGTGAGACGGACAATATCTGATGAAAAACGTCAAATCTACAGTATTTAGTGTACCCTCTCCATTGCTCCTTCCACAGGTGACTTCGCATTTTGTTTGTTATCTTCAACAATGAGTGGAACAAGGACAAGCACGTTTGGGTTTGTTTTTGTATCCCAACACAGCGGTTTCCAAAATGTTCAACGTTCTATTTCCGTTTTTTTTTTTCAATTTAATTTAATTTAACGTGACGATAACGTAACGCCAATCTATAAATACCCCCCGAAGTAATGTTCATAACGTGGCTTCTAATATCGTCGTTTAATTTTAGATCGAAGACATTTTTAATCGGGAGGTTATCTGTAACGGAGCTGATTCCGTCGGCAGGGGTCATTTACTAAATAAATCGAATGCCTTGAAAAGTATTGTATTGTTTTTGTCGTTTGTTTTGAAAGTATGTAATGTATATATGTATATAGGAAAATGTGGGCATTTTTGGCGGGTATCCCTCGTCCAGGGAGGTATTTAGGTCATTTATATGGAACAATAATAATGTAAGAATGAAAAAGCGCCAAAACGTTCGAAAATTGCCGGAGATACCCGAGAAAACCCGACTTTGATTTTTTATTTTTTTCTGACCTTATTGAAGTAAAATTTAAACAGGCACGTTTCCCCCTCCACGAGATGGCGTTATCAAATTTGATATTCGACGTTTCGTCTTTGAGGCTGCGTCATCAACTTTGTTTTTTCAAATGCGGACCTGCATTTTTTATTTTCGAATTTGAACGCCCTTGATCGCCTGAAAATAATAACGTATCACACTTTGCAAAAAACTTTAATCTTCTGGGCGCATTTTACCATCTCTCTCTTGCCTATTATCTTGCTCATAAGTCTGCCTTTGTTCAATTCATTGTCAAGCTGACATATACAGACTTATGGCTGAAACCGTGTACTAGAGAGAGATGACCCGATTAATTTTCTTTTAAGGTCAAATTTCTTCAAAAAATTTCAGTTTTTGGATAGGTGTGATACATCATTATTTTCAAAAGAAAAAGACCTTTCAAAATAAATTAAAAAAAAATTCAGGTCCGTATTCAAAAAAACTAAGTTGACGATGCACGCCTGAAGACGAAACGTCGAATTTATAATTCAATTACGTCATTTTGTAGAGGAGAAAAAGTGACTATGGGAAAGTGCTATTTATTTTTTAAATACCCCTTTAAATAAGCTCGGAAAAAACTAAAAACTAAATTATCAATTTTTCAAATATTTTGGCGCCAATTTTATACATTACGATTAATGCGAGTTTGCTTAATAATAGCCCCAAGCCGAGCTGATATACATTATCATCCGTTTAATCATCCATTTGTTTTGCCTAATGCCTAATTAAGTTAATGTTAAATATAAACAAATTATTTGTCTATATTAATTAATTAGATTAATTGAACTGTTTATTTGTTGCCTAATTAACATCGAAATAAGTCTATAAAAAAGCCGGACCTTTGCACCTGAAGACCATGCATTGATTTATTTATTATAAACATCATCTACTCATCGCTCTCTAATACACTATTTCTTATATGAGTTTGTCTTTGTTCAACGCGTTTTCTTATGTACATTGCGTTTATTAAGGCATAAAAATAACTAATTGCTTTCTAACTTACAATGAGTTGAACAAAGCCGGACTTGGCTAAAGTAGTGTATTAGAGAAAGATGGTTGCCATCATTGTAAGTGTGACACGAATTCATGTCATTTTGTAGAGGGGGAAAAGAAAGTCATTTATTTTTATAGTCCACTGATTAGCACCAAATTTGGCGCCAATTTTCCCTTCTATATTTCAGATGTGCCGAAAATACTTGAAAATCACATTCGTACTATGGCTGTGCATCCGACTGTGGCTGTGCGACTGCGCCCATCTAGATGATATTTCGAGGCTGCGACAGGAAAATGGGGCCACCAACAAGTACTACTGCGGCAAGTACCTTACCGAAGCGTTGGCAACACTGTGCGAGGGAAACTATCAAACGTTAAGACCAGGTTAGATCCGCAGAAATTCAATGTATTGAAATAGCGATTAATAACTCCAAAACGGTTTTATTTACGAGGAAACTTGTATTGACCTTTTTGGTGAAGAAACTCATCGGCTTTCATATGAAACTAAAATCAGTTAAATCCTTACATTACTCGTTGAAATATTTGGATTTTTGCAAAGCCTTTGATAGTATCAAGATTTTTTCAGTGCACTGAAATAGCGCTCAATAACTCCAAAATGGTTGTAGTTACAAAGAAACTTGTCAGAACCTTTTGGGTAAAGAGATCCGTCAGCTTTAATATGAAACTAAAATCAGCAAAATCGGTGCATAAGTTTTTAAAATATTTGGATTTTTTTGGATATCTTGACTTTTAGTGCATCGATTTTGGTCATTTCTTCAAATATGACTAAAAGGTCTTCAGTATACTTCATAAATGAATAATTTTTAAATTTTGACTACCAGAACCTAAGATATTCACTTGTCAATGAGTGACAAAGTTTTTTGCTTCTTACAGGCACTCCTTGAATAAGAATTTCAATATCTTGACTTTTAGTGCATCGATTTTAGTCTTTTTTTTAAATATGAGTAAAAAGGTCTTCAGAATAGTTCATAAATGAATAATTTTTAAATTTTGACTACCAGAACCTAAGATATTCACTTGTCAATAAGTTACAAAGTATTTTGCTTCTTACAGGCACTCCAGGAATAAAAATTGCAATATCTTGACTTTTAGTGCATGGATTTTAGTCTTTTTTTCAAATATGAGTAAAAAGGTCTTCAGAATAGTTCATAAATGACTAATTTTTAAATTTTGACTACCAGAACCTAAGATATTCACTTGTCAATAAGTGACAAAGTTTTTTACTTCTTACAGGCACTCCTGGAATAAAAATTGCAATATCTTGACTTGTAGTGCATCCATTTTAGTCATTTCTTCGAATATGACTAACAAAGACTTTAGGATAGTTTATAAATCAATAAATTTTAAGTTTTGAATACGAGAGTCCGAGATATTCACTTGTCAATAAGTGACAAAGTTTTTTGCTTCTTACAGGCACTCCTGGAATAAAAATTGCAATATCTTGACTTGTAGTACATCGATTTTAGTCATTTTTTCGAATATGACTAACAAAGACTTTAGGATAGTTTATAAATCAATAAATTTTAAGTTTTGAGTACGAGAGTCCGAGATATTCACTTGTCAATAAGTGACAATGTTTTTTGCTTCTTACAGGCACTCCTGGAATAAAAATTGCAATATCTTGACTTGTAGTGCATCGATTTTAGTTATTTCTTCGAATATGACTAACAAAGACTTTAGCATAGTTTATAAATCAATGAGTTTTAAATTTTGAGTACGAGAGTCCGAGATATTCACTTGTCAATAAGTGACAAAGTTTTTTGCTTCTTACAGGCACTCCTGGAATAAAAATTGCAATATCTTGACTTGTAGTGCATCGATTTTAGTCATTTCTTCGAATATGACTAACAAAGACTTTAGAATAGTTTATAAATCAATAAATTTTAAGTTTTGAGTACGAGAATCCGAGATATTCACTTGTCATTAAGTGACAAAGTTTTTTGCTTCTTACAGGCACTCCTGGAATAAAAATTGCAATATCTTGACTTGTAGTGCATCGATTTTAGTCATTTCTTCGAATATGACTAACAAAGACTTTAGAATAGTTTATAAATCAATAAATTTTAAGTTTTGAGTACGAGAATCCGAGATATTCACTTGTCATTAAGTGACAAAGTTTTTTGCTTCTTACAGGCACTCCTGGAATAAAAATTGCAATATCTTGACTTGTAGTGCATCGATTTTAGTCATTTCTTCAAATATGACTAACAAAGACTTTAGGATAGTTTATAAATCAATAAGTTTTAAATTTTGAGTACAAGAGTCCGAGATATTCACTTGTCAATAAGTGATAAAGTTTTTTGCTTCTTACAGGTACTCCTGGAATAAAAATTGCAATATCTTGACTTGTAATGCATCGATTTTAGTCATTTCTTCAAATATGACTAACAAAGACTTTAGGATAGTTTATAAATCAATAAGTTTTAAATTTTGAGTACGAGAGTCCGAGATATTCACTTGTCAATAAGTGATAAAGTTTTTTGCTTCTTACAGGCACTCCTGGAATAAAAATTGCAATATCTTGACTTGTAGTGCATCGATTTTAGTCATTTCTTCAAATATGACTAACAAAGACTTTAGGATAGTTTATAAATCAATAAGTTTTAAATTTTGAGTACGAGAGTCCGAGATATTCACTTGTCAATAAGTGATAAAGTTTTTTGCTTCTTACAGGTACTCCTGGAATAAAAATTGCAATATCTTGACTTGTAATGCATCGATTTTAGTCATTTCTTCAAATATGACTAACAAAGACTTTAGGATAGTTTATAAATCAATAAGTTTTAAATTTTGAGTACGAGAGTCCGAGATATTCACTTGTCAATAAGTGATAAAGTTTTTTGCTTCTTACAGGTACTCCTGGAATAAAAATTGCAATATCTTGACTTGTAGTGCATCGATTTTAGTCATTTCTTCAAATATGACTAACAAAGACTTTAGGATAGTTTATAAATCAATAAGTTTTAAATTTTGAGTACGAGAGTCCGAGATATTCACTTGTCAATAAGTGATAAAGTTTTTTGCTTCTTACAGGTACTTCTGGAATAAAAATTGCAATATCTTGACTTGTAATGCATCGATTTTAGTCATTTCTTCAAATATGACTAACAAAGACTTTAGGATAGTTTATAAATCAATAAGTTTTAAATTTTGAGTACGAGAGTCCGAGATATTCACTTGTCAATAAGTGATAAAGTTTTTTGCTTCTTACTCCTGGAATAAAAATTGCAATATCTTGACTTGTAGTGCATCGATTTTAGTCATTTCTTTAAATATGAGTAAAAAGGTCTTCAGGATAGTTCATAAATTAATAACTTTTAAATTTTGACTACAAGAATCCAAGATATTCACTTCAGTCAATAAGTTTCTTACAGTCACTCCTGGAATAAGAAATTTAATATGTTGACTTTATGCGAATATATTCCAGTAATAAATAAATCTAATTATTTCCAGTTCGTATCCATAAAAAGAGCTACTGGAAGTCCCAACTGTACACCGACCTACAATCAGACTCTCCGTATCAAAACCTGGGTAGAAGAAGAAGAAGAAGAGTCACCAGGGGGGTGTACAACGAATGCTGCGAGAAACCCTGCTCCATTGATCAGCTGATGATGTATTGCGCGGCGCCTGCGTCCTCCGTATGAAGGGACACGTGATCCTTACCGTGATAATAATCGTTATCACGCCGGTGATAATTCTTATGTGTGAAGTGCTGTGAAAATTATCAGGCCTAAAATTGGGGCAAAGAATGGGGAGGATATATAGGTATATTATGGTTCACCGTGGCCATTTTTGATCTGCAAATTAAAAATATACGGGTGGTAAGTGATGATGAAGGTAAAAAAATTATTAGTGAGATTTTGATAGAAGTAATTTAGAATAATTTAATGTTGATGGTGCCGCGGCTATACAATTTGTGCGGACGGAAATTCATAATGGGCGCCAAATTTAAAGTTCCGAAATGTCATTTACACACAAGAGATGTGATTAAAAGTGATGTTATGTCAACAGTAAAGGTGAGCAATTCGAATTATTATTGAAATTCTTATCGTACTGACTTAGTGATTTTTATTATTATTCGTACTAAGTCTAACTCATATAAGACGATGAAATATTGTACCGACGGTCACTTTATTTTAGCAGTTGAATTTAATTAAATACGGCTTTTTCTAACAAGAATTAATTCAACTCCAAGTCACGGCACTCAAATATATTGAAATATAAGGTCAAAGGATTGCATAGCTTCAAAATGTTATTCACGCAGTTGAGAACTGGAATTTTCTTAAACTAGAAGAGAAATGATAGACAAAACCCCGTATAGTTTATTCCAGGAATACGAGGGCGGCTCAATAAGTCCGTGACTTTTTGGGATAAATATATAAAGAGTTATTTTATTTTTCAACATAGTCTCCTTTGAGTTCTATACACTTAGTCCAACGTTCCTCCAATTTTTTGCGGCACTGGCGGCTAAATCTGGAGAATAGGGCGAATGAGGAAGTAATTCGTAACCTAATTCATGGATTTTTGCCATGGAAACTGCACATGTGTGGACCCTTGAAAAGAACTTTTTTTTTTGGCCAAATGTGGTCTTTTTTCTTTCAGTTACTCATTGAATCTATCCAACAAGTTGGTATAATATTCTCCATTGATTGTTTTCCCCTTTTGAAGATAGTCAATGTGGATTATACCGCGTGCATCCCGAAAAACGGTCGCCATGACTTTATTGGTTGACAAACCCACCTTCGGTTGCAGTTATTTAGATGGATTAATTAAGTCGCTTATGAAATTTCAGATTTCATAAGAATTTTTGGTGGATGAATTCCAAGATGCAATTATTATTGTTTTATTGTGTGCGATTTCCAATTTATACGATTCTTCAAATTAAATTGTTTATTCGAGGAATTTCTTATTTTTACCAACCGATATCTATAATATAGAGTATATGGAAAACAAAGTGAACGACATTTCAATAGATAATAATATATGTTGCAGAATAATTCAGTTTATTATGGACGTAGTTTATGGAATTTTAATCGGATCCGCGTGGCATTACGTCGTTTCGGACCTGACTGCATTTATAAATTATTATTGATAAACGGGTTTTACGGTATCTTAAAAGTCAAATTCCGCCCGTGATGAACCTTGGAAACGGACCAAATATTTTGTGATAAGGCGGATTTTTTTTTCGTCTTATCACAAATGCCTTTTTTTGTTTGTTCGAAATAATCGAGTACCGTCCCGTGCTAGGTAGTAGTAGGGTTTTTTAATTTTAAATCAAATTGTATATGGGCACTATCAACGTTAATTAAATAGCAGACAGCCCTTTTGTGAAGGGTCTGCCTAAAGTGTCTCTAGGCTATAAGAAATTATTCGTGATCAACGTACACCAACTCAAGAAATTTAAATGCTGTGAAATTTTTGCTATTTCGTAGGTTAGCTTATAGGAATTTATTATAATTATTTTTGTTTGTTTGTTATTTCGTTTGTATATATTATGTTTTGTTATGTGATAAGGTTTAAATAATTGTTCGTAATTTTCAAGTGAGGGTGAGACTTTTAAAATGTTGTTCTTAGAAAATGCCTCCTTACAAAACTATTCACAGTTCGGAAATATCATATTTTATATTATATAATGTTATTTGAAATAACCTTGCCTAATTAAATATTATCAGGGGGTTTTGGTATGATTATTTAACATTATTCGCGATAACTCGCAATTAAAAAAAAACCACACAAAAAGTTCAACTTTGAACCGTGAAAGGTCAAAGGACATTTCTATCGCTAACCCAATTAAATTAGAGATTTGCCAATTTTTTTTTCTTGTCGTTATTTTTTTTTTAAATGATTTTGTAACTAATGATCTATTTTTGTGATATGTCAAGGTCCATATTTACTAGTTTTAACTTATTTCAATATAGATAACGGAGGTTACACGATTGATAAAAATACATTTTCTGCACATTGTGATAACATAACTATTTTTGATGTTTCTATTTTAAATTGAACAGGGTGAATAAGTGAAGTAGTAGTTTAAAGTGAGTTCATCCTGTAAAGGCTTAATAATTTTTTTTATATACAGAAATACAAAGGATATCTATAGGAAGTCGCGTGTATATTTCAGTACAGAGATCTATTAGAATCTTTGATGTGCCGCGAATAGTCCGTGTGCCGGTGTTGCTTGTATGGTCACATGGCATGCAGGTTTGATGAGTCATAAAGTTATATTTCAACCTATATTTAATCATTCCATTAAATAAATAATATATATGAGGATTTCGATAATTTTTAAGCGAAAACTTGACATTAATAATTATCTAAAAATAAGCTTCAAATCAGCGTTTTAATAAAAAATTTGCAGCTCGCAGCAGAAATGAGATAATGGAATGAATCAAAAATCGAAATGTTTAGAATACATCAAAGATTACAAGGAACAGTATGTAAACAGAATTATTCCCCTTAATTTTCCTACAGGGTCTTTTGAAATTACGAGAAAAAACAACAGTTTGTTTTACTCCTGCATAATATAGCCTAATCGAAAAATGCTACTTTACAAAATGATTTTAAAAAATCACAACAAATGTATCTAAAAACTGATGGCAAAATCGTGAGAATCTGATAAAAAATTTATAAAACATCAAACTTGGCCAATATTTCAGGGTGGCGGAATTTTGTGCCGGCGAGTGTAGGTATTTCCTTTTTTTGGGTATTGAGATTTATTTGGTGGTTATTATTAACGGGGATTTTGGCTGCCACATTCAATGTCCTTCATTATTGTTTTTTTTTAAATTTCTCTATATTTAGTACCAGCATCTTTTGATAAAAAGTAATTATGTAGTCAGAAAAGTGGAAGTATAAATAAACTTTTAGATTAAAAATCATCTAGTTGTCTAGATCTTATGCGTGTAAAAGACACAAGTTTTACTTATAAAAAAACACACTTTACATCCTGAATGTAATATTTATTAATTTGTTTGCCTAATATTTAGTTATTGTGCATAATAGAAGAGATTAGATGAAAATTAACTAAAATAAATGCTTATACTAAAAACTAAAAATCTTATACAAAACACTACATTTTAAGTATACTGGATCCTAAAACTACAGCGAGGTTACTATAAATACTTTTTTTATAAATACTTTTATAAATTTAACCACTCATTTGAATCTGGCCCAAAGAGTTCATACAATTTTTTAAACTCTGTTTTTTTTCCATTGTTCTTTAGCAGTTTCTTCCATTAAGGAAGGAAACAGCTTCTCTGTTGCCGCTATGGATTCCAACTTCATCTCGCACTGAAGCATATGAATACTAAAACAGATTTAAAAAATGTACACGAGTAGCAGAAATAATTTTTAAATTTAATTAATAACAATAAATTTATAATAATTTTTTTTTAAATAATTACAACTCAGATGTAAAATAGCCTTTTTTCTTTCAGTGAGTTATGAAAGAAGTAGTCTTGCCTTTCTGGGACAGGACAAGTGTCGCAATAACTGTAAAAAAAATTATTAAACTGGTTTTAGTATCTCTGTAAGACAAATCATGGAGAAAAAACTGGAAAAAACAAAATTTTAAACTTATTTAATTAGGGTGAATGCGCCTATTCTCGACCAGTTAACGTAAATCTCACCACTAATTTAAGAATGCTGACATTTAGTTTTTTAAATATTTGATTTGTATTTATTAAAACTATCTACAAAATATTAATTATATTTATCGTTTCAAGAAATATTATTAACAACGACCACATTTAGCCTAGTTTTCGACCGGCGGTCGAGAGAACCGGATTTATGTGGTCTATTTATTGACCATAATATAAAAACCATTTTAAATAAATAAATCAATCAGGTTTGTTTCTAAATTTATTATAAGTATTTATAAAATAATGTAAAAATAATACATAAATTTACAAAAAAAATTGGTACTTCTTTGGCTATTGAAAAACTAAGTAAATGCATATGCATATATAAATAAAAATGAGTAAAATATACTTAAGAAAAGAGTAAGAACAGTTAAATTATAATTAGCGCAACAACTAAAATGTAAGCGTTATTATGTACAAAACAAACAAGTATATTCTCTATCAGAAATGTCATCATAAGATAGTCCAATGAAGTCTGTACATTTCATGTGGTACCACCTAGAACACTTATCACATCCGACATTTTTTTCATCTTCCTCTTCAGTATCACTTATTAAATCTTCATTGCAAGATGAACATTGCAGATGCCCTCGTTCAATTATTAAGTTATTATCATTTTCTTTTTCAAACTCTTCTGGTTGTTGAAGAGAGTTTTCGTCTTTCTTTCCTGCCTTCTTTTTCACAATTTTATTTTTATTTTTCATTTGCCTGTCCTCTCGCTTCCTTTTTATATCTTCCTCTTTTTGTCGCTTCTCATCTTCTTGTTTTGTTAACTTTAGTCTCCAAGCTTGAGAAGAAATTGCACTGGGAAACTTATCCTTTACATTCCTATTCTTACCTCTGTTTTCTACTGGCTTGGGGTATGACCAATGATTATCCAAGATGGATTTTAATCGCATTGCTTTGGGAGGATGCTGAATGTCAGATATTGTTACTGACGCGCTTACATCATTAATTACGCATTTATTAGATATATTGCCGTTAACTTCAATAACATTATTATTACCCGCTGTATTTTCTGTGTTTGTTTTATCTGTTAAGGCAAGGGAACTTCTCGCCGGATAGTCATTCTCAATCGGTGATTCATTTTCTTCAGACACAAATTCTACGATAGGTGCACGATCATTATTTTTTCGAGTTTTCGCCTATATCTTGAGCTTCAGGTTCAGTTATAGCAATGGCTTCTAAATTGTTTTCCAGTGTTACAGCATCGAATGGAACTATTGTAATGTCTTGCAAACTAACAATGTCTCCTACCTGAATTTGATTTTGTTCTGTTTGTAGCCTATTTGCGTCTCCTTCAGCAGATTTAATTTCGTTCAATATCACTTCAACATTAATGCCATACTCTGTCAAGGAAGGAGCTAATTTTAAAATTACCTTTATTGCTGCCATCAATTCTGCAGGTGTAACATCTTCTTCGATATTTACTATATCTAAATTCACGGTTTGTTCCTGTATATTTTTTACACATTTGGTATAATCAACATTACGACTATTTACTACCAATACCTCCTATATGCAAAAACCAGAATTGAAGATAGGAGGTATTAAACACTTACAGGTATAAAACACTTACATCGGCAGGCTGTAACATGTGTGTCGTATTGGGTGGCAAGGCATACAGCACGATTTGATTTTGGTCGCAATATTCAGATAAAGCCAAAGTCATATGCGACTTGTGACCATCAATAAACAATATGACTGGACGTTGTATCTCTTTCTTGTCGAGCCACTCTTTCTTGTCGAGCGCCTTAACATCCAATCGGTTGGCATGCTTTGAATAACGGCCTTTGGAAGACGAATATATGGAAACACATTAATGGTGGGCATATTGCTCCATCAGCCGAGAAAACAATCAAAACTGTCAAATTTTCTTTATCATTTCCCGTTTTCACTTGATTAAGTTTCTCCAAACTTTTGGAGCTAAAACTTTTTCACTTTTTGGACAAATAGCAAATCTACTCTCGTCTCCATTAAATATACGGCTAGGATCATGCAAAACATCTGTGAAATTATTATCCTTCAAATATGTTTGCAGATCGTTAAACCAGGCCCTAACGTATTCTTCGGTAACAATAGCTGTGGCCTTGTTAATTCCTTCAGCTTCTCTTGAGGATAGCTCTGGGTGTCTTTTTAAAAACTGTTTGTACCATTTTTGACCTGGTCGCCCATTTTTAAAAAAATTTTGCTTTGTCAATGGCAATTTTTTCTACGGTATCAAGGAGATCTGCTTCTTTTAATGGAAATCCACATTTAGCTATTTTAATAACCCAGTCTGTAATCCTTTTCTCTACTTCTACAGTCAAAATGGGATCTGGTCCAGTTTTTCTTCGAGCTCCTAATACTCTTCCGTGCAATCTATCTATGAGCGTTGTTTTTGGAATATTATATTGTCTACTGGCCTCTTTTTTTCAGATGCTTTGTTTTAATTGCGTTTAATGCAATCTCTAATTGCTCTGCAGAGTACTGAAACAGTTTTCTTTTTATTTTAGTTTTTTGAAGCTTAGCAGCGGAAAGTTGCCCTGTGTTAGATTTTTTAGGCGCCGGCATCTGCAACAATAGGTATAGCATATTAATATATTATGTTACCTATAATATTGACATATTTGCTCAAATTCGACTCAAAATCAAAAAATTGATTTTGTTCATTCATGATAATTTTTTTTATTAATTAATCAATAAAATATAAATTCAGGATTGGTGGTCGAAAAAACTAAATTTCGAATACCATTTCTCGACCACTCAAAAATGACGCGAAATATTTAAAAAAGGATCGAACTATCAGGGTGGTCGAACAATGTCATAAAAAGAAAAGGAACATAAGGAGAAAGCATAAGTTAAAAAAAAAGACGCTATATTTTAAACGAATTAATCCATTTCTCTACCACCCCGGTCGAGAATTGGAAATTCGTTAATCTGATGTTCGACCACCTTGATTTTCACAAAAAATGCAAAAGTAAAAATGCTTTTTTTATAAAAACTAAGTAAGAAGGGTCTTCTTTTACCTTACATCGAAAAACATATTAGTTAAAGATAAAGCATGATGATCTACTTACTATTTATTAATGAGTATAACACTAGAAAATCACTAAAATCTTGGGTACTTACACGTGCAACTGGCAAATTTACAACGTCGGTAATGGCTGACTGTTTTAAGCAGAGATTGCTCGGGAAATTTAAAAATCTCTATTACGGATGGTCGAAAACGGGAATAAGGATTATGAAAATAGATAACGAGTTCGGTTCTTGTTTTTTATTGTTTTATACATAAATGGTCGGCACTGGTCGGCAAACTGGCGCATTCACCCTAATAAAAATATGTTTTTTTTACTATGACAAAAACAGGACTTTTTCCCAGAGAATGGAGGACGGAGCAGTCTTTATTGTGTCGCTGATGGACAACAGGGCAGTAAGCTGAAAAAACAAAACTATAAACTTGTTTAATTAATAAAAATATATTTTTCTTACTATGGCAAAAAAGAGACTTTTACCCAAAAAATGAAAATCATACATCAATCATAAATGTATCATACCATGTTTCCGCTAAATAATATATGAATCTTTCTTCCTCCCAAACTTTTTTAATTTTCTCCAAATATTCTATATGCCACTTGACAATTCCATTACAGCAGCTCTTTTGTTAACCATCTTAAGCTTAAATCCAAGTTTTATCAGGTATCTCCATTACAAGGTTGAGACTGAGAAATGTTTGTCCCTTGCCGATAAGGTAGAGATGGTTAGTCAAGTCCCTTTGATTGTCCTGCGTCTTTCCTTTTTTTCTGTCTTTAACCCCTTTTTTTACAAAATAGCATATTGTACTATAGAGAATCCCTGTTAAAAATGCTGTTTTTTTGCAACAATCATTTGTGAACTGAGGATCATTCCTTAAATTGTTATAGACAAATAGATATATTGGTTTCTCGTCTGTACTCTGTATTTAAACAATTACATTTTAAAATTGCTTGACTTTCCCCTGTAGCTTCTACTTCCCTTGATTCTTTTTATTCCTCAACAGAAAATGAACTATGTAAGTTTAATTCACTATCCAGATCACTCTTATTGTTTTCATCACAAATGTTTGTTGTCTTTCTTGTGCGCCATAAGCAGGCATAAATACTTTCCTCTTCATTTGCCAAATTTTCCTGCCTATTTTCCCAGGGTCGAAACATTTTAGGTCTTACGTATATATAATTAATAATATTTAATTATTATAAGTGACTAGTGAGAGTATATTTGACTTTTTTTGCTTTTGTTAAGACCGTGGAAGTGTACAGTGAACTGAAAAGTTTATAATTGTATAACTTTATAACTACTTAATAACTTTACATTATATAACATCGAAAAATGTCTAAAAAAACGAAGTGATGCATAAAGATCCGGCATCTATCAAATTAATGGAACTTGCTGTTTCTGGATACAAGGTACCTAGCCAAAAAACAATAAGCGAGAGTCTTATGTCAAAAAGTTATGAAAAAATTGAAGCACAACTTATTTCCGTCGAATATGTAAGTGTAACTACAGACTCCTGGACTTCAATAAATAATGATAATTTTACTGCACTGTCCAAAGGTTGTTTTGCTCATTCAATTAACCTTCTAGTCCAAAATGGTTTGAAGAAAATTTCAGACCTTTTAAATAAAATTAAGGCGATAGTAACGTTTTTCAAACAAAGTTCTTCGGCGTTAGCAAAGCTAAAAGAAATTCAGAAGCAAATGGGGCTTCCTGAACTTAAATTAAAGCGAGACGTCGTAACCCGGTGGAATTCCACTCTAGATATGGTAGAAAGGGTGGTTACTATAAAAAATGCCCTGATTTCCACTTTAGCCCTTGTAAACGAAGAATTAAATACAGTTTCCGCCACAGATCGGGCTATGTTAGAAAAGTTGACAGACATATTGCGAATTTTTCAAGAAATCACAGAAGAAATCAGTGCTGAGAAAAACGTTACTATTTCAAAAAATGTAGTCCTTGTTTATGCAATGTATCAGCATATCCAAACCTTTTACACGCAGGAAGATATAGAGCCAGAACTTAGGGTGGTACTTCATGTTTTCCGAGAACATTTTTTTAAAAGATTTGGAAATATTGAAGACATGGACATATTAGCCGAGTCAACCGTTTTAGATCCTCGGTTTAAAAAATTTGGATTTAAAGATGATAGAAAATATGCCAACACAGTTGCGAATCTTGCCTCATATTTTTTCTCTAAAAATGTACTTCAACCCATAGAAAATCAGGAAGCACCTTCAACAACTCCATCAGAAAAAAAATCATCCATGTGGTCCATGTTTGATGAAATTGTTGAAAAATTGGCATCTGAAAAAAATCGAACTTCGGCCGTTATTATCGAATTCGACAGATATTTAGGCGAACCCCTTCTCAACCGAAAGGAAGACCCATTAAAGTGGTGGCACAGCATAAGGAAGACTGTAATTATTTAAGCTGTGGTGGTGGTATGAACGTCGCCATGTATATCCCACGATTTATCGATTTATGAAAAGTCGACTATTTATTCCTGCAACGTCAGTTCCGTGCGAACTTATTTTTTCAAAAGCAGGACAAGTCTTAAAAGAAAAAGGTGCACAGCTGAAATCTAAAAAAGTTTCCCAAATTTTATTTCCTAACAGCAATCTTTAGTAGTTTTAATATTAGTTATTACTTAGGTTAGTTATTCATGTGTTTGAATACCAACTTAGTTGTTCAAACAACTATGACTCATAATTAAGTTTTGAAAAAACTTTATTTTTTGTTTTAAAATTTAAAAAGCCTTTTAAGTTGTTTAAATAAAAATTTCATTCAGTTGTTATCACTTTTTGGATAAATAAAAACTGTTTTATTTGTCCTTTTTTAATTGTATTAAGTTTATTTATTTAGATGTTTAAATTTGTTTAAATTGACGAATTAAACGTCTAAAAGGCTGAAAACTATGTATTTTATCATGTTTTCCTCATTCGAATAATTTTTAGAAGGTTAAAATTGTTCATTCTAGTTATTCTACTATAAAAGTAAACGTGAACTACTGTGAACTAGTGAACTAGTTCAATGAACTATTCTGGATTATGAACGAGACCGAGTGAACTAGTTCACGTAAATGTTCCCCTAGTTCACTCTACGTCTCACCCTAGTTCACTCTAGGATAAAGAGAGATACACAATCGCACTTGTACAGCCTAAAGTAGGAATCGCCAGAACGCAGGTGTTTTATCTTTAGACTAGCTAAAAAGAGGTGAGAAGTCTGTGAGTGCTGAGGGTGTGTTTGAGGGTGTCCGCGGTCAAATTTTTTTATATTATTTTCTTTCTAAAAATGGACATTTTCGAAAGAAAAATAAAAAATAGCGTAAAACATGGGGTTTTACGTATATTTAAAATGATTTCTTCATAGACAAACCATATAAAATTTTGCCATTTGAACATGTATATTATGCGACGATAAATACGACATAGGCGCACGGACTAAATAGTGCGGCATCTGCGACACATCAAAGATTCTAATCTGCACTGGACTACACCCACACAAATTAATAATAAAAACTTATTAAGCCTTAGATGCAATAAATTAGGGTTGATCTTTTATTAAAAGCAAAATCGATTACGGACCTAGTTTGAAGGTTATACTATATATTTCTTATTAGATCTCATTAGGTTTTAAATATTCTAGAGATGTGCGCGTAAATGAACTATTATTGCTGTAAATTAGATAACGTTCCAGGCATCCACTATCATCCAGTTTATTCTTTATTGACCATGTGATAATATTGTAAAAAAAAAAACATGGTGGCTGCCTTGAATTAGCTTTATTGTGATGAATTTGGGTTGTAGTGATTGAACTTGAAATAGTGATACATTTTTAGCTATAAGTAATCAAATATATGATTTATTTAATATGACCTGGTTTTTTATTGGGATATCCGTTTAAAAAGATCAGTCTCTTCTCTTGCCTTGGACGTTTAAAAGCTCAACAACTAAGTTGGAGGAGTTGAATCTCACTTATTAAAACAAAGTGAAGAGACCACTGCTCCACTTAATCAATAGAACTTACTTATACTCCTTGGATATCGGATCTGCAGTCGCCATCTAATGGAAGAGTTAGATCTGGCAATTGCTAACATATGCTTAGACCTACACCTTCCACCTGATGGCAAAAGCTTCCTAATAGCTTAAAGGATTCCTTCTATCACAATTCAAAAAAGCGATATTAATATGCTGCTATCAAAAAAGTAATCTCTTACCCTTCGTATAGTAGTAACTCACTACTCACCTGACTGACTACATAAGATTGATTAGATGACGGGCCACGTAGACTCACCTTAGAATGATCGAGATAATGTTATTTCAAAATTTTTGAGAGCAAAATAAACTGTACTATTTATCTTATCTTAAGTAGGCTTTCGGAAAACACATCGTATTTAATTACTACGGCTTAAAGTTATAAAATTTTTTCTAAAGTAAACATCACGACTTGGAGACATAAAAGATAGAGACTTACATAGACAGATAAAATTAGAAATTATCGAGGGTTTTATCATTATTGAACCTAATATAGATTTGGATGATGTAATTTTAAGATATCTAGAGGGTTTGGCCATTAAATGTTTCGATCGCTATGCAGATGCGCATGCTCCAAGTACTTGCTAAAAAAGGAGAATTTCAACATATTTCTGAGTATTCTGTTTTTTGTTTCTTGAGAATATTCTTATTAGTCTTTGAGATGTTGGAATTTTTGAAGTAAGTGCTCCATGAAGATACATCCTCTTCCTCGGACATTAAAAAGGCAGATATTCAAAGAAATTTAACTGAAATGCTTTGGACCTTAATTAATGTTCATAAAGAATGTTCTACTGAGTACACTCTTTTTTATTTCATAAGAATATTCGTTTTAGTTTTGGAGATATTTTACTTTGAAGTGAATGTTTCTGAAACCTTGATGATGATTCTATCCCCTAAAAAAAGCGGATATTCTAGAAATTTTTTAATTGAATTGCTTTGGACCTTATACTATTTGTTAAGAACATTCTTGTGAATAGTCTATTTTTTACTTCATTAAAATATTCAAATAAACCTTGGAGATATTGGACTTTAAAGTAAGTGTTCACCTTGAAGATGATTCCTTCTCCTCGGACACTACGACTTGAAAAGGCAAATATTCAGGAAATTTTAAGCCAAATTGCTTCGGACCTTGAATAATATGTGTTAAGAATATTCCGCTGAGTATTCTTTTTTTTATTTTATAAAAATATTCCCATTAGTCTTGGAGATATTGGAGTTTGAAGTGAGCGCTCATCTAATGATGATTCTGTCTCCTAAAAAAGCGGATATTCCAAAAATTTTTATTTGAATTCCTTTGGACCTTATACTATTTGTTAAGAACATTCTTGTCAATAGTCTGCTTTTTACTTCATTAAAATATTTAAATTAGCCTTGGAGATATTGCACTTTAAAGTAAGTGCTCACCTTGAGGATGATTCCTTCTCCTGGGACACCACGACTTGAAAAGGCGAATATTCAGGAAATTTTAAGCCAAATTGCTTCGGACCTTGAATAATATGTGTTAAGAATATTCCACTGAGTATTCTCGTTTTTATTTTATGAAAATATTCCCATTAGTCTTGGAGATATTGGAGTTTGAAGTGAGCGCTCATCTAATGATGATTCTGTCTCCTAAAAAAGCGAATATTCCGGAAATTTTTAACTGAATTGCTTTGGACCTTAAACATTATTTATTTAGAACATTCTTGTGAATATTTTGTTTTTTTACTTTATTATAATATTCCTATGAGCCTTGGAGATATTGGACTTTAAAGTAAGTGCTCACCTTGAAGATGATTCCTTGTCCTGGGACACCGCGACTTGAAAAGGCGAATATTCCAAAAGTTTTAACCCAAATTGCTTCGGACCTTGAATAATATTTGTTAAGAATATTCCACTGAGTATTCTCTTTTTTATTTTATGAAAATATTCCTATTAGTCTTAGAGATATTGGACTTTGAAGTGAGCGCTCATCTAATGATGATTCTGTCTCCTAAAAAAGCGGATATTCCGGAAATTTTTAATTGAATTGCTTTGGACCTTGAACATTATTTATTTAGAACATTCTTGTGAATATTTTGTTTTTTACTTCATTATAATATTTCTATGAGCCTTGGAGATATTGGACTTTAAAGTAAGTGCTCACCTTGAAGATGATTCCTTGTCCTGGGACACCGCGACTTGAAAAGGCGAATATTCCAAAAGTTTTAACCCAAATTGCTTCGGACCTTGAATAATATTTGTTAAGAATATTCCACTGAGTATTCTCTTTTTTATTTTATGAAAATATTCCTATTAGTCTTGGAGATATTGGAGTTTGCAGTGAGTGCTCATCTAATGATGATTCTGTCTCCTAAAAAAGCGGATATTCCAGAAATTTTTAATTGAAGTGCTTTGGACCTTTAACATTATTTATTTAGAACATTCTAGTGAATATTTTGTTTTTCACTTCATTATAATATTCCTATGAGCCTTGGAGATATTGGACTTTAAAGTAAGTGTTCACCTTGAAGATGATTCCTTCTCCTCGGACACCGCGACTTGAAAAAGCGAATATTCCAGACATTTTAAGCCAAATTGCTTCGGAATTTAAATAATATTTGTTTAGAATATCCCACTGAGTATTCTTTTTTTTATTTTATGAAAATATTTCCATTAGTCTTGGAGATATTGGAGTTTGAAGTGAGTACTCATCTAATGATGATTCTGTCTCCTAAAATAGCGAATATTCCGGAATTTTTTAACTGAATTGCTTTGGACCTTAAACATTATTTATTTAGAACATTCTTGTGAATATTTTGTTTTTTACTTCATTATAATATTCCTATGAGCCTTGGAGATATTGGACTTTAAAGTAAGGGCTCACCTTGAAGGTGATTCCTTCTCCTGGGACACCACGACTTGAAAAGGCGAATATTCAGGAAATTTTAAGCCAAATTGCTTCGGACTTTGAATATTATTTGTTTAGAATATTCCACTGAGTATTCTCTTTTTTATTTTATGAAAATATTCCCATTAGTCTTGGAGATATTGGAGTTTGAAGTGAGGGCTCACTTTGAAGATGATTCCTTCTCCTCGGACATCGCGACTTGAAAAAGCAAATATTCCAGAAATTTTAAGCCAAATTGCTTCGGACCTTAAATAATATTTGTTAAGAATATTGCACTGAGTATTCCCTTTTTTATTTTATGAAAATATTCCTATTAGTCTTGGATATATTGGACTTTAAAGTAAGTGCTCACCTTGAAGATGATTCCTTCTCCTCGGACACCGCGACTTGAAAAAGCGGTTATTCCAGAAATTTTTAAGCGAATTGCTTTAAACCACGATCAACATATGAGAATATTCCTATTAGTCTTGCAACTATTAAACTTTGAATGGAGTGTTCCCTTGGAAAATGATTCTTTCTCCTGGAGCACCACGACCTGTAAAGGCGAATATTCCGGAAATTTTAAGCCAAATTGCTTCGGACCTTAAATAATATTTGTTAAGAATATTCTACTGAATATTCTCTTTTTTATTTTATGAGAATATTCTTATTAGTTTTGGAGATATGGGACTTTAAAATGAGTACTCACTTTGATGATGAATCTTTCTTCTCGAGCTCCACGGCTTGTAAACCAGATATTCTAAAAAAATTTAACCAAATTGCTTTGGATCTTGAATAATATTTGTTGAGAATATTCTTCTAAATATTCTCTTGTTGATTTCATGAGAACATTCTAATTAGTCTTGCTGAGATTGAATTTTGAAATGAGTGCTAACCTTAAAAATGGTAACTAAGATTTAAACAAACGGTTATTACAGAAACTGATTTGTGCTCTAAATAAACCTTCTACGAGAATATTCAAACTAATTTCTTAGTATTTTTCATCTTGAAGTGAGATGGGTAATTTCTGTGAATTTCCAAAATATGAAATAATAATTCTCATTTCCCTGGAAAATGTACATATTGACGTCGCGAATAAATATTTAATTAAAGATAAACTCGCGCCATAATAAAATAGGGTTCGTCCCCATTGAGTGCACCTGATACCATAAATTGTGCTAAAATTAACATTTTTCAAAAAAAAATATTAATGCTTACCCAAAAATGCATCCAAAAAAAAAGGCCATGATGACCAACCGTAACTCACAAATTCACAAAAAAAAAAGAAACGAAAAAGATCGTCATTAACGGAGTAACATCCTATCGAAAAATTGACAAATAAGTGGATTATGCCGGTAGTATTTATACATTTTATACCTCACCTCTCCCATGTTGATATATCAGTATCGATAAGATTTTTTTTTCGAAACCTGGAAATGCTAAAAACGTGTATTTATTGATAGGAGATCCGATATGACATACAGGTGTACGCGAAACTAACATGATAAGAACGTATTTTTCAATTTTGGTAGTACCGGTCATTTGTAACGAATGTCACAGGTACCGAGAAGTTCATGTTCAGTCGCGTCATCAGATGTCAAAGAATTGACATTAACATTTAGGCATGACGTCATCAAATGCCTGCCGGCTTAAACCAGTTCAGGTGACGTCATCTTACCATAGACAAATTGTGATTGCTGACATTGACAGGTTACAGATGACACACTTCGTAATTAAAGTTAATAAATATTTTAATTGAGTTTTATTGCTCCATATTGTATAATAACCTGAAACGTTATAAAAAAAGGTTAAAATAAACCAATAATTGTATATGTGACAAATTGTTTATCTTGTTCGGATCCCGGTGCTGTTTGCACAGTTTAAGAGGTTCCTTATCGCTTTTCGAGTTTTGTAAGTCACTGTACCTGTTATGTTACGTTATCCGTGAGACACGTAACACTTACATAAGAATATAAATAAGTTATTTGAAAAAACTGCATTAAGCCATAATTTGACAGATGACAGTTGAATGCCAATGGTATTTGACGTGTGCAGCCAGAAGACAATGAATCTTCTTATAATAACTCATATTATGTTTGTTTTATGTACCTAAACCTACCTAACCGTTATCGCGATTTTTAAAATTATCATTATTTGTATGTTATACAGGTGCGCTGATAATTCTTGTGAAACGCAAACATATTCCTGGATATCCATATCTCTAGCATGTGAAAATGTATGGACGTGACGTCACCGGATCTACGTTAATTAATAATGTAATGTGCCATAACATCTTAGAAAGTCAACAAGGGCTTTCGCTGAAGATTTGACAGCTGTACTTGGTTAACTTTTTACAGTAAACGTCAATAAGTGCGGTGATAAATGACAGATGACGTTGACATCTGTCATTGGGTTGAAATAAACGCAACGTCATAGACTGCTAGATTTGTCACAGTCAAATAATGTAAGCTCAAAAAATACAGTAATATTATGACTCAACTGCCTGGAATACAAAAATCTCTCATTCATAATATATTCTCATCTCAGTCTTAGGCAATTTCCAAAAGATCCAAGCAGTAAAATAGAATAAGTGCTATATAAATACATTGTTTAATTTTTCGTTTATTTTTGCTCCATTAGCATTTCTTTCCAAATGCTGGAATATTCACCAGAGGTACCAAACAATTTCCAAACCGCTTTTAATATGGGAAGCGTTTTGCTGACCCAATATCCAGAATATTAAAAAAAACATAAAATTAGAGCTTTATTGCAGTACACAAAAAATAAAAAAGACGTCTCGGTACATTCACAGAATCTGTAGCTTAATTGCCTAAAATTGGAAAATCGCTATACTCTTAACTGCCTAGACTATTGGAAACTAAAACTGGACTGGATGGATAATTCACTTACCTCAATAAAATCATGCTTCGACGGCCTGGAATAAGAAAATTACTAAAACACCTGGAATTGGTGACACATTTGTTGATGGCTTAACTGCTTAATAAATTCTGCCTGAAATAAGGCAACAAATTGGTTTTTCAGCATGAAAGAGGACATACATTTATCATCATCATCTTTGACAGCCTACAGAAAATTCCCTTTTAAAAATATTAACTTGGAATATACTTTTGAACAAAAACTAAAGTTTTTCGAACAAGTTAAGGTAATTTTAAGCAAATTTGGACCATTTTTGAGGAAATTATGATGGTTTTTGTACCGGGTGTCAAAAAATTGAGAACATTTTTACCATCATGTTTGATAGCCTGTATTAATTCCCTATTAATATTATTAACTTGTAATAGACTGTTAGATTTATTAGTGTGCAAAAGGAAGACGTGACTTCAGCAGATCTACGAAAATTATTAATCTAATACTTACACCATAACATCTTAGAAAAACCAGAGCGTCGTCTTAAGATTTGATAGCTGCCACATTTAACGGTGAACAGTGTCAACAGGTGCGGTGACAATTGACAGATGACGTTGACAGACGTCGTCATTATATTGAAACAAACGCACCAGCATAGACTGCTAGATCAGTCCCTGTGAAAAATGAAAAAATTAACTTCAATAAATCTACCAGAACTATAAATATTATATACACTCGAAGATTTGACAGTTTTAACGGTAAACAGTGTCAATAGATGCGGTGACAAATGACGTTGACAGCTGTCAGATATTTGAGTTCGTTTAACCGTATACGAAAACAAATCAAAAGTCCGCCGCGTTTTTAATCAATCAAACGGTATAATTGTAATTTTAAAGTCAAAAGCGACCGCGAGTCACGTGCCGCCCGACCACAAAGGGGCTGTTTACAAATTATTCCTTTAGAGTTGGCAAAAAGGGTTGACAGCTTCCATTGTGTTGTCCACAAATGGGGGTGGTCCAATTATATACATGAGGAGCGGTTCTGGATGTAAGAATAATCCTTCGGAAGGTACGTTTCAATCGTCCTATATATTATTTACCAAAATCAATAAAAATTTAGGTTAACCTTGATATGTTTGTACTAATCAAGCAATCAATTTTCTCGGTACCGTAATATTGATTAAGAAACCATTCCTATGTTTGTTTTTCCTGATAAAAGCTAATATTATTTTTAGATTTTTCGAAACTAGGTGCTCTTATCGGCACTTAAAAAATTCGGTTTTATTACGTAACGCGCCATTTCGAAACCGACGTTTCATAATAATTAATTTATTTCACTAATTATATCAAATAATTGGTATAAATTTAAAAAAAACTCATTAATGCCTCGGCTATCGGTCAAACAGAATCCTAACAGTCATGTCATTTTTTGACAACTGACACGCGTGCATACTTCACCTGTCAATTGTCATCTTGAATTAAGGCAGTCTCCGCTGGCAAACAATAAAAAAATTCGACTTTTGACTAATTTTTAATATAATTAATTATTAATTTATTTCACTAATTATATCAAATAATTGATATAAATTTAAAAAAACTCATTAAAGCCTCGGCTATCGGTAAAACAGAATCCCAACAGTCATGTCATTTTTTGACAACTGACACGCGTGCATACGTCACCTGTCAATTGTCATCTTGAATTAAGGCGGGTCTCCACTGGCACGCAATAAAAAAAATCGACTTTTGACTAATTTTTAATATAATTAATTATTAATTTATTTCACTAATTAGATCAAATAATTGATATAAATTTAAAAAAACTCATTAAAGCCTCAGCTATCGGTCAAACAGAATCCTAACAGTCATGTAATTTTTTGACAACTGACACGCAAACATACGTCACCTGTCAATTGTCATCTTGAATTAAGGCAGTCTCCACTGGCAAACAATAAAAAAAATCGACTTTTGACTAATTTTTAATATAATTAGTGAAATAAATGAAATAAATAATTAATTATTAATTTATATCACTAATTATATCAAATAATTGATATAAATTAAGAAAAACTCATTAAAGCCTCGGCTATCGGTAAAACACTGCATAAAACATCGGTAAAACTGACACGCGTGCATACGTCACCTGTCAATTGTCATCTTGAATTAAGGCGGGTCTCCACTGGCACGCAATAAAAAAAATCGACTTTTGACTAAATTTTAATATAATTAGTGAAATAAATTAATAATGAATTTATTTCACTAATTATATTAAATAATTAATATAAATAAAAAAAAACTCATTAAAGCCTCGGCTATCGGTAAAACAGAATCCTAACAGTCATGTCATTTTTTGACAACTGACACGCGTGCATACTTCACCTGTCATATGTCATCTTAAATTAAGAGAGTCTCCACTGCCAAACAATAAAAAAAATCGACTTTTGACTAATTTTTAATATAATTAATTATTAATTTATTTCACTAATTATATGAAATAATTGATATAAATTTAAAAAAACTCATTAAAGCCTCGGCTATCGGCAAAACAGAATCCTAACAGTCATGTAATTTTTTGACAACTGACACGCAAACATACGTCACCTGTCAATTGTCATCTTGAATTAAGGCGGGTCTCCACGGGCACGCAATAAAAAAAATCGACTTTTGACTCATTTTTAATATAATTAATTATTAATTTTTTTCACTAATTATATGAAATAATTGATATAAATTTTAAAAAACTCATTAAAGCCTCGGTTATCGGTAAAACAGAATCCTAACAGGCATGTCATTTTTTGACAACTGACACGCGTGCATCCGTCACCTGTCAATTGTCATCTAAGGCGGGTCTCCACGGGCACGCAATAAAAAAAATCGACTTTTGACTAATTTTTAATATAATTAATTATTAATTTATTTCACTAATTATATCAAATAATTGGTGTGAATTTAAAAAAAAACTCATTATAGCCCCGACTATCGGTAAAACAGAATCCTAACAGTCATGTCATTTTTTGACATCTGACACGCGTGCATACATCATCTGTCAATTGTCATCTTGAATTAAGGCAGTCTCCACTGGCACGCAATAAAAAAATCGACTTTTGACTAATTTTTAATATAATTAATTATTAATTTATT
This sequence comes from Anthonomus grandis grandis, assembly GCF_022605725.1. Classification (NCBI taxonomy): domain Eukaryota; kingdom Metazoa; phylum Arthropoda; class Insecta; order Coleoptera; family Curculionidae; genus Anthonomus; species Anthonomus grandis. Next base: position 3,896,602 of record NC_065555.1, on the reverse strand, counting down.
TCACTAATTATATCAAATAATTGATATAAATAAAAGAAAACTCATTAAAGCCTCGGCTATCGGTAAAACAGAATCCTAACAGTCATGTAATTTTTTGACAACTGACACACGTGCATACGTCAACTGTCAATTGTCATCTTGAATTAAGGCGGGTCTCCACTGGCACGCAATAAAAAAAATCGACTCTTGACTCATTTTTAATATAATTAATTATTAATTTATTTCACTAATTATATGAAATAATTGACATAAATTTTAAAAAACTCATTAAAGCCTCGGTTATCGGTAAAACAGAATCCTAACAGGCATGTCATTTTTTGACAACTGACACGCGTGCATCCGTCACCTGTCAATTGTCATCTAAGGCGGGTCTCCACGGGCACGCAATAAAAAAAATCGACTTTTGACTAATTTTTAATATAATTAATTATTAATTTATTTCACTAATTATATCAAATAATTGATATAAATTTTAAAAAAAACTCATTATAGCCTCGACTATCGGTAAAACAGAATGCTAACAGTCATGTCATTTTTTGACAACTGACACGCGTGCATACATCATCTGTCAATTGTCATCTTGAATTAAGGCAGTCTCCACTGGCACGCAATAAAAAAAATCGACTTTTGACTAATTTTTAATATAATTAATTATTAATTTATTTCACTAATTATATCAAATAATTGATATAAATAAAAGAAAACTCATTAAAGCCTCGGCTATCGGTAAAACAGAATCCTAACAGTCATGTAATTTTTTGACAACTGACACACGTGCATACGTCAACTGTCAATTGTCATCTTGAATTAAGGCGGGTCTCCACTGGCACGCAATAAAAAAAATCGACTCTTGACTCATTTTTAATATAATTAATTATTAATTTATTTCACTAATTATATGAAATAATTGATATAAATTTTAAAAAACTCATTAAAGCCTCGGTTATCGGTAAAACAGAATCCTAACAGGCATGTCATTTTTTGACAACTGACACGCGTGCATACGTCACCTGTCAATTGTCATCTTGAATTAAGGCGGGTCTCCACGGGCACGCAATAAAAAAAATCGACTTTTGACTAATTTTTAATATAATTAATTATTAATTTATTTCACTAATTATATCAAATAATTGATATAAATTTTAAAAAAAACTCATTATAGCCTCGACTATCGGTAAAACAGAATGCTAACAGTCATGTCATTTTTTGACAACTGACACGCGTGCATACGTCACCTGTCAATTGTCATCTTGAATTAAGGCGGGTCTCCACTGGCATGCAATTAAAAAAAATCGACTAATCATTAGATATTCCTAAAAAAAAGGTAAAATCTTCAACTTTTAACGAGGTAGTTCTTCAAAATTCTACAGTTTTCTTTTTAGTTTTACCACTCACCCCCCGCCTTCCCACCCAACGGGCTCATAAATCAAAATAATCCCGTTATGGCAAAAGTGAAACTACATAATATATATCGACCCGGGGGTGGAACTTTCGAAAATACACCCCGGATTGGCCGACACTCGCTGAGGGGGTGTGTGCCTTAAGGGTTGCAAGGATGCTGTGCCGCCTCCATCCGGTTCAGTTACCGAAGTTTCGGGCTGTTTGACGGTTCGGCGAGTGCACGACACCTTTTCGTATTTTAAGTGTTTTAATAGGCAAGTATTTATGGGTATTTTCCCTTTGTTCTTTCACCTTTTCAGATCATCAGACGTCCGTTCATTGCATGTCATATTCTTCACAGTCCGTGTAAATATAAAAATCATTTTCCATGAAAATCCAGCTTAAATATCACTTTGCTCTAAGTTGGTGTAATAATCAGGACAATAATAATATAAGAAAAAACATTCAAATTCGAGTCAGATTTTACAATGACAAGTGACGTTTAACGGTGAGTTTTCATGAGCATAGCAATTGACAAGAAAAATGGTTTCTTTATTGAAGAAAACAGCATTTTATATATGTATATTCATATACATATATTTTTTTTGTATACAGTGTATTATTATTATTATTATTATTATTATTATTATTATTATTATTATTATTATTATTATTATTATACTACGGGCCGAGGAGGGGAACGAGGTAGGCAGTGGGGAGTTTCCTCTCTATATTAGAATAATATTGAATTGTTGACAAACTATAAATTTAATGTCAAATTACGCACTGCACTTTTTACGCACTAGTACGCACTAGTGCGTAAAAGTGAAACTTTACACACCCTGGGAAGTGTGTAAAGTGAGCACTTTACGCACGGTAGTAGAAACATTTTTTTTTAGTTGTAGAGTGCATTTTCAATGAAATGTTATATATTACAAAAAAAATTAGTTGGTCAGTGTAGTTTTTTAAAAAAGGCTTCATATTAGCGAAAAATTTACTTTTTAATTATTTTTTTGTTGGGGAATGTATTTTCTACAAAATGCTCCATCTTCCATGTTTTTCCTAAATCATTGGTCTGGAGTAATTTTTTGATCTCTTCCAGGCATTTGACGTTATTTTTAGCCTTCCAGGAATTTTGAATTAATTTCATGGAAATCCAGCCTAATTCTTTGGTCTGTTAGTGTCACTTTAATATTAATATAAAAACAGGACCGTAATAGGATAAGAACTTATTTAATTAAAAAGAGTGATTTTTAAGCAATACTTACTTAATATTTTGTACCTAAAAATACGGTTCTGAACTCACTGTCATTTGTCAAAAATCTTGGTGAAAAATTACGTTTAAGGGTAAGTTTTCTTACAAGTGAACATAAAAAATGTGTCTAAGGGTTGAATTAGCAAAGTTACCAATACTTTGCTTTAGAATTGACGTAGATGCGTCAAAATCCAGCCTAATCCATTGTCATTTTGACGTTGATGTAAAAGTCAGAGCCGCATCAAATATTTTATACAAAAATTTAATTATTTCATAATAGACAATAAAAACAACCAAATACAGTTCTGATATTAATATTACTTTTCAAAAATGTTGATAGCTCATTTGTCACGTGAAAATCCGGCCTAATTTTTATCTGTCACTGACACTTTCTTCCATGACGTTGCCATAAAAACACAGGACTGTATTCTGGTTTATTTCATTATAAATGTGATATTTGCACAGTAATTTATTTAAATTATAATGGCAAAATAAATATTTACACGTGTCTACTGTCACTTGTCAAAAATCCTAAAGGCAATAAATGAGCCTTAAGGCTGTGTTTCCATGAGAACCTATTTTATAAATCCTCACTGACAACTGCTCCCAACCGAAAAACCGCAATAAACAAGGCATCGAATCATCATCAGAATCTACTTCTTATGTTTTATAAATAACCAATAAGCCATAATTTCATAACCGTTGACACCCGAAGCCGATACACCAGCTAAATAATTCAGGAAAATGCGAAAAATATGGGGCCACTTACGTATAATATGTAGAATCGACCGTAGTCCCGAGGGGTGAAGGGCACGTGCGTCAAGTTAACACCCCCGAATTACTACGCGATCAATCATGGGGAAAATTATAATTTGATAAGCGCGGTCTTGGGGGGGTGCGGACGCTTATCTGTGGGAAAATAACGTTACAAGTTGATTATGAAACGCAACTACTATTGAAGTGCCTTTTCACGATATTATTTTCTCCACAAGATGGCGCCCATCCGCCATTTCGAAAACCTAACGCGCCAATAGTTATGCACCTCCTGAGGGAGAAATACCCTTAAAACAACTTAAATTTTTCCAGATTTGCCAAAATTAAGGTCCTACAGTTTTGGCAGCACTCCAACTCCAACTCGAGCGATAATGACATGATGAACGAAAACAGGGAAGTTCTGCAGACGATCACGTCTTGTAATAACGTCGTTACTAAAAAAAAGTAAGTAGAACTTCCGCCGGCACGCCATCTGTGAACCGAAAATCAATTAATTCTAGAGAGAAAACCAGCGATATGTCGATGCTGAGCAGAGAAGAGCGCAGGAGGCGCAGAAGGGCGACTCAGAAGTATCGAACCGCCCACGCTACAAGAGAGAGGATCCGCGTGGAGGCCTTCAATGTGGCATTCGCCGAGCTCAGAAAACTCCTGCCCACCCTGCCTCCTGATAAGAAACTTTCCAAAATCGAAATTTTAAGGCTGGCCATTTGTTACATTGCTTATTTGAATCACGTATTGAAATCTTAAAGAGTGTTCCTCTAGGTGCCCCTATCTATATCTAGTCATCGTCTAGTCACGGCTTTGTGTATATTATTGTAATCTTTGTAAATAAATTTTTGTTTTTAAGTGAGTTTGTCTCATTAAAAATGTCCTGTGGACAGTCCAATGGACGTACTCCCAGTAAACGTCAAATATCTCTTAAATTATTAAAGCTAAAATAGCGAATTTAATTGCGTTGTATCAGGAAAGCGTTGGACTATAAATCTTATTTAGAGAGTAAAGTGATTCAAGTAATAGTTTTCAAGTTATCCAGCTCGAAGTCCAGTTGACGGTCTCTTGAACTCCTTAACCAATTTACTCCTACTTAAACTAGAAGAACTCAAAAACTATTGAAGATAGAGACATGAAATAAACTGCGCTGTATTAACGCAATATAGTACTATAAATTTTGTTAAGAGTGTAAAATGATACATGTAAAAGTTTCCTAGTTATCTGGCTCCAAGTCCAGTGGATAGATTCGCGAACGCCTTAGCGAACTTACTACCACTAAAACTAAAATAACTCAAAGACTATTAAAGGTGGAGATATGAAATCAATTGCGTTGTAATAAGAAAATATAATGCTAAAAACTTTATTAAAAGTAAAAAATTATCCATGGAAAAATTTCCAAGTTATCTAGCTCCGAGTCCAGTGGACAATTTCTTGAACTCCTTAGTGAACTTACTACCACTAAAGCTAACATAACTCAAAGACTATCAAAGATAGAGATATGAAACAAGTTGCGTTGTAATAAGAAAATATAATGCTAAAAACTCTATTTAAAGTAAAAAATGATTCATGAAAAAGTTTCCAAGTTATCTAGCTCCAAGTCCAGTGGACAGTTTCTTGAACGCCTTAGCAAACTTACTAACACTTAAGCTAAAATAACTCAAAAATTATTTAAGATAGAGATATGAAATAAATTGCGTTGTAATAAAAAAATATAATGCTAAAAACTTTATTAAAAGTAAAATATGATTCATGGAAAAGTTTCCAGGTTATCCGGCTTCAAGCCCAGTAGACGGTGTCTCAAGCTCCTTAGCCAACTTACTCCCACTAAAACTCAAATTACTCAAAGACTATTAAAGATAGAGATATGGAATAAACTGCGTTGTAATAAAAAAATATAATGCTTAAAATTTTATAAAAAGTAAAAAATGATCCATAGAAAAGTTTCCAAGTTATCTGGCTCCAAGTCCAGTGGACAGTTTTTTGAACTCCTTAGCGAACTTGCTACCACTAAAGCTAACATAACTCAAGGACTATCAAAGATAGAGATATGAAACACATTGCGTTGTAATAAGAAAATATAATGCTAAAAAATTTATTAAAAGTAAAAAATTATCCATGGAAAAATTTCCAAGTTATCTAGCTCCGAGTCCAGTGGACAGTTTCTTGAACTCCTTAGTGAACTTACTACCACTAAAGTTAACATAACTCAAAGACTATCAAAGATAGAGATATGAAACAAGTTGCGTTGTAATAAGAAAATATAATGCTAAAAACTCTATTTAAAGTAAAAAATGATTCATGAAAAAGTTTCCAAGTTATCTAGCTCCAAGTCCAGTGGACAGTTTCTTGAACGCCTTAGCAAACTTACTAACACTTAAGCTAAAATAACTCAAAAATTATTTAAGATAGAGATATGAAATAAATTGCGTTGTAATAAAAAAATATAATGCTAAAAACTTTATTAAAAGTAAAATATGATCCATGGAAAAGTTTCCAAGTTATCTGGCTCCAAATCCAGTGGACAGTTTTTTGAACTCCTTAGCGAACTTGCTACCACTAAAGCTAAAATAACTCGAAGACTATTAAAGATGGAGATATAAAATAAATTGCGTTGTAGTAAGAAAATATAATGCTTAAAACTTTATTAAAAGTAGAAAGTGATCCATGGAAAAGTTTCCAAGTTATCCGGCTTCAAGCCCGGTGGACGGTGTCTCAAGCTCCTTAGCCAACTTACTCCCACTAAAACTGAAATAACTAAAAGGCTATTTAACATATAAACTATGCTATAAATATTGGTTATAGTATAAAATGATCCGAAGAATAATTTCGCTAGTAACCAAAGGCTACTAACTCCAATTAAGAGCCATTGAACGGACTGCGAGTATTTATTTGCAACTGAGTGAATTTTTAGTTACTCGTGACCACTTTCGTGCGTTGTTGCTAAATGTAGAGACCATAAAGTTCCAAGAAGTTTTATCATACCCATGGTTATCCCTGTATACCCTTTATAGAAGCCAATGTATAACAAATACACGAAAACGAGCAAGAAAAATATTTTCGCTTCTGGCTCGATATTCCCGGGGGATGCAGATTTACTGCGAAAGGGCCCCAGATGTTCCCGGAGGCCGCTTATTTAATTTTAACGCTTACAGGTTCGACGCCAGATGGGTCTGCAAATATCTACGTTATTTGCCAATTATCGTGTGACTGTTTTTGCTATTTTCACGTAAAAGTTTCAAACGACAAACCTCGCGCATTATTGTTGTAAAAATACACAAATATGTATGTAATCTTAACACGTATATGGCATTCGGTTTATTTGCCAAGCACCTATAAAATGATGTTTGTTTTAATTGGAAGAAAGATAAAGTGGAGATTAAATTGGAACTTTTCTTTTTGGTATTTTTTGTTATACATTTTCTAATAGACGTAATATATGTTGCAATGTTTACTTGCCTTTATACATTCACAAGTGTTTGCCAACACATTCCGATCATTTTTTTGATTCATTATGTTTTAAAAATAAAAAACATATAAGCATCTGCAACTTATGCACTAACATATGGACCCAGATAAATCAAAGGTTCTTCTATACGTATAATCCCGGGCAACAATACAACATGCCATGTTCCTCCCTGAATTGTTTGCAAGTCATTTACAAGGGCTTAAGGTGTCAAAATATAAAAAGATAAATGACACCTAAAACTTAAAAAATGATATTTTAGGCAAACAGTCCACCCTCGTTTGCCACCCCTCCTCCCCCAAGCTAATCTTGAACATATGCAAGACATAGGTAAGTAGTATATAAAAGGTATATTTATTTACATATACATAAACTAGGCAAGAAGATATGTGAAACATGGAAAAATTGCCAATACAGCTGATTTAAAGTCTCCTTAAGGCATTAACAAAGGGGTGGTTTTATAATTGGTCACGGCACATCCCCTTTGTCAGGGTGACACTGGAGTCGTTTAAGGGATTATCCGAACGTGATTTGTTATCGCCGGGATTCCCGGGGGTACGAGAGAGGTGGATGAAACAGGTGTTTAAATTGTTTCAAATGGGGAGGGGGTGAGCGCAACACACCCTACATAATATGGATTACTTCCCTAATTATTTTTTATATATTGTTTTTAGGTATTAGGCGCGTGTAAGTTCGATGTGTATGGGGCTCTTATATATACGGCTAATTTTGTGTTTATAATTAAAGTTTATCTACGATAATGTAAAGGGCATGATATTAACTCCTCATACTTTTTATTGGTAAAATTACCAGCTTCTTACGTATTTAAGGAGAAGTAGTTTTCAAGCCCTAAAAACTCGAAAAAAAAAACATAAATTTTCAAATTTAAAACAAACGTCATGAAGTTTGACACTTGACTTTGACAGTGTTGAATGTTCCGACGTTGCCGTTCGTTATAAGCGATTTTTATACTTCGCTAGTAATGTTCTTAAATTTCTTACAAACGCCTCTTCAAATTAAGAATAATATGGAATAAAAATTGGAAACTTTATATGAACAAAACAGTCTTTTCTAGACAAAATTAAATGATTTGGGAAATATGTCATAACCGCGCTAATAGGACAAAAGTCAATGTCAAACTTTTAGGTTAATAAATCTTTTGTTTATCTTTATTTATTACAGAGTGTCGGACATACAGATTGAGAAACAAGGGTCTGTTACTTTTTATGATCGAACTTCTAGAGGGCACTACTTACAGCACTATTGCGATAAATAACTTGGCTGCCCTGTATACAACAACTGACGAAAAATCTGTGACCGAAGAAAAGTGTCTAAAGTTAATAGTTTGCAAAATATCTAAGCTTAAACTGTATATGTAAGCTTAAAAAACTTTCTGATAATTATTTAAATTTAATTCAAACGTCATGACATTGCTTTTACCGATAAGATAATAAATTGTTCCGACGTTGCCTTTTCGAGAAAAATTCAATGATTTGCGAACTATGGCATCACCGCGCTAATAACCCATTAGGACAAACGTCAACTGTCAATGTCATATTTTTAGGTTAATTATTGTTTTGTTTATTATTTTACGTATATTATTGTAAATTTTATGATCTATAAGTCTAAAAAAACATTCTGAAAGTTTGAAATTCACGCCCTGTATTGAGTTCGATTTTAACAGCACTATTGCCACCGGTAATAACAAATTTTTCCAACGTTGCCATTTATTCGAAGCACATTTCCCGTTATTACTCATATTGTTGATTTAATCTTAAAATGCACCTTTGAATTATTAATAATCTGATGAAAGAAAATAATCGTTTATGTATACAGAAATAGTTATTTTTTTAAAAACACTTCACCGAAATATACGTTATAATAAACCGTTCGGCAAACGTCAATTTCAATGTAACTTTTTAGGTTATGTATCGTTGTTTTTAATTTTCTTATACTCCAATTAAGATATTTGCATTGTTTTTGCTATTAAATTAATAAATAAATGTTTAAAATTATAAGAGGTAAGTGCTTTTTCATTTGCAATTATTATTCACTTAAGTTAATATAATAAATCAGTCCGACCTTTAGTCACAATTACATAAAAGAAGCATTAGGTAAAGTCCAGTGCAACGATATATTAGAATGGTCACCCGTCAAAACACCAGCATTCCACCTGCCAAAAAATGTCATCCACCTTCTATTTACATTGTTTGACAAGTAAAATGCTGGTGTTTTGACGGGTGACCATTCTAATATATCGTTGCACTTGACTTTATATATATCTACAACAATTATATTAATCATATTATAGTCATAAGAACCTAATTATTTACACTACCCTTGACTTGACCTTCATAATTTCATAGAACGAATTTGCGCATGCGACAGTTACTGGTTCAAACTGGTTCTGTAACTCCTTGGTTATCATTTTTATTGGCCATCCTTATCAGGAATGTCTTATCATATAAAAGTCGGACACAATGCAATATACCTATATTGCGTACAGCTCACAGTAGACCCCCAAGTTAAATTACTAAAAAACAGGCACTAGACCGAAGTAGTTTTTTAAATGGTCCATCGAACATCGGATCCCAATTTCACGGGGGTCGGAATACAATAGTGGCACGTGTGAAATTCAATTGTGTGTAGGGTGTCATTACACGCGTTAAGGGTGTCAGATGGGGCGGCGATATCGAATAAGTTATAGATGAGCCCTTAATCTTATTACAGAAAGACTCTTTTTTTTTTGTTCTATCAGCTCACGCAAATCTCTGGTGTAAACGTTTCCCTTGGTTTTCTATTGGGGTGTCTTAGCGCCATCTGGTTATTAGACTGTAAGGATTTGTTCGAGTATCCTTTGAGAGATGTCGCTACGGTTTGCCCAGCCTTCTAGACCGCGAGATTTAAACATAGCGCCATCTTTATTCGAATCTTGAAAAGTATAAAAAGGGAGTGTTCCTATCACCATTTTGTTACAATACCGACGGATTTGAGAAATCAAAGGCCAAATTAATTCCTTAGTTTGTATATTTTTAGGCATAACATGTAAAAATCTATACTCTAGAGAAAAAAATTATAAAAAACATACTGAAGCCCCTAAATACATACATATATTTTTGTTTAGAACTTTTAATCTATAATACATTGTAACATGTAGTAAGAAATTGTGTATTTGACTTTTTTTGTATAATTTTATATAACGATATGATATACATACTTTTAGAATACAAGCAAGCATTAAATAACAGTATATTTTTTTTAATAATATCACTCTCTCCTTAAATTATCTAGTCTCGCTTGAAGATCAGCATCTGCATCTGAGACCCCACCATTACCACCTGAAACAAATATTAACTTATGACATTTGTCTCCACATTTATTATCACAACACTTGCCTGCAACTGCTGCTGCTGCAGCAGGTTGCTTACTCCCTGCAGGTAGTGCTCCAGCTGTCTGAGGCAAACCGGATAATGTATCGGTTAATTGAAGACCAAGTTCATCCAGCACTTGATTTACGACTGCATCACTACAAAACAATTGCATTATAATTAAAATTTATTGTTTTATGTTTGTCAAACCTTTCTTCTTCATCGTCATCCCCTTCCATAGCATCGTCAATGGCATCATTCATGATTTCCTCTTTCATATCCATGATTTCCGACTGTTTCTCAAACTCTTGCAATATCCTTTGGATTTGTGGAAGGTTTAATTGTCTGTTCATGCTTGCCATAGCTCTAGTGACACCTACAAGTCAAAGAGAATATAGTTTTAAAGACTTAATCAAGTAGTTAGATAAAATAAACTTGGAAGCTAACCATTAAGAAGTTAGAATGATAGTACATACCTTTCATTGCTTGCGCCATGGCATTTTGAGAGCGTAAAGTTTGAATTTTCAAGGAAACAGCCTGAATGTTGGCCTTCATGAGCATGAATTTCTTGACGTAGCGTCTGGTTCTTACCAAGTCTTTTGCCATAATTTTAACAGCATCCTGAAACAAACAACAGGCAACAAACCCTAATATGGAAATATGATACATCATTGACAATCATGGAGAAAATATTTGTGTTGTTTATTATTTATAATTCAAATTTTATAGATTTGCCATAAGGAATAACTCTTAATATTTAATTCTGTAAATATTACTACCATTAATCATATAATCAATAACTATAATTAATTTTCTTAAGATATATTCAAATTGAATGATTATTTTTTATTTGCATATAAGCATGATTCCTAGTATAAGTTGTTTTTTGTATACCTTCCAATTAATAAATGCTTTCCAAGGTAAAAAAATTGGAATTATGGCAATATTTATCATGTAAACAAGAGTAAAAGAAATTAAAACTTCTGAAGGTTAAGTGGGAGTTATTATTGTTAACTTTACATCATTCATAAACTCGATCAAGATCACATTGAGATTACACTGAACATAATAAGTTGGCAAAGCACAAGAAAGTTAGCCCTTCTAAAATTATAGGGCACAGATATATATATTCAAACAAGAACCTGTAATCTTCAATTGGCAAACTAGAAATCTTAATTAATATGAATTTGGATGGTTACCATTTGGCCCTCCTTAGCCAGCTTCTTTATATCATTAATGACTTTTTTCTCTTGCTGTTCCATTTTTTGCTTTTCTCTGTCCAAGTCTCTCATGGCCTTGTTCAACGCCCTTTGGTTTTTGCGAAGCATTTCTTCGGGTGTTAACTTTTTTCCAAATAGCCACTCCATTTTTATAATAATATTTATGTTAATTAATTTAGTGGTTGGGGCAACACTAGAAGTGCCCAGATTATTTTGTAAGTGCTGTTTTTCACTACGAACTTGCAGTTTTGATATTCTTATTGTTATTAGCTGCTCAGTGAAATTTATTACTAAATATGACTCATATTTTTATTATTTTCACTTGACGAAATGTTTATATTTTTTTTATGAAGTGTCAATGTCAAAGTTGACATGACAGCGTTGACGATCACGTGTGATGGCTGTCAAAGCAATCGACCAATCGGGATCTAACAGCGTTGCCAATACCAGAAATTTATACGTATATCAATGAGTTTTTTAACTATAATGGGCTTAACTAACTTATAATGGGCATTATTTTAAAATTGAAATAGTACATTTTTACAATAATTAATGATAAAATAATTAATAGTCTTAATAGTTGATATATGTCCTTAAAATAGTTTTTAGTTCTATTCCTTTTTTCTAACGGTATTTTTTTTGGTAAAAGTATTGGCAACACTGTACACATTCCACCGACCATTCAGAGACGCTTTCGCTTATGTCGTCATCGGTTGAAAGATAAACGTCACCTCATGCAAATTCCCAATTGTCAAAGATAGTCAGCTGACTGTCTTGTGATAGATTTTCATCTTTTCCATAAATTTTAACATCGTCTTGTGAGTTTTGTGGGTGAGGTGATAAGGATAACAAGTAAGTCGGTTAATAAGTTAATCAATTTTCCTTATAAGCATTCAACGGGTTAAAATTTTCACTTTAAAACAGCACTTGAACTCGCTATTGATCTGCGCTCTGCTTGGGTTGACTGCCATCGATTTCAAAGAAAAAAAATCCAATTCTTAGCTGTGAGGTACCCGTTTTTGTATTATTACTACCGTTATCCCCCCTAAGAGCAACCCTTTAATTAAATAATTATTGGTCATTTCATATTAGTTCATGTTTTCCATGTAGGCGTAGTCAGTCAATCTTACAGTTCGGGTCACAATTACACTAGTGCGGCAAACGATTTTCTACAGCTAGCTTATCGGCGGGGCAAGTCAAGTGACTTTGCCGCTCGCTTAAACTTGTGGGCGCGACATTCGTATTTGATTCACGTGACTTCGATTTAATTGCAGGGTAGAATTGGTATTTTAAGGTTTTTCTTCTAATTTTGTAGACCTCAAAATGTCGAAGCTACCGAAAATTGGAGATGAAGAAAGGGAGGGAGAATATGGATACGTCCATATGGTCTCAGGTCCAGGTAATTTGTGGTTTTATCCTCAAATTTTAAGGCATTTAAACGAAAAATTTCATTACTTTTAGTCGTTACCGCGGAAAAAATGAGCGGATCCGCTATGTACGAGTTGGTGAGGGTCGGTTACAATGAACTTGTCGGAGAAATTATCCGTTTGGAGGGTGACATGGCTACAATTCAAGTAAGTAACTACATATGAAATACCCCAATACTATACGGCATAATTAATTTTAATAAATTGGTCATAGGACTTTAAATGAAAAACCATAATAATGTCAGGTCACATGATTGTTTGGTAACAATTAGACTAAACATGAATTATGTAAACTCTTAATATAAATGCAAGAGTTGATGCAGAACATTTGATTTAACAACTCATATCATCACTGATAATGCAGTTCATTTCGGAGGAATATATAGCACCATGTTTCTGTAGGACATTATTAGCAAATAAATGACCTCAATGTTCCTGGAATATTCATAGTAATCTTCTATAAGAACATTATTTTCTTCAGGTATATGAAGAAACCTCAGGTGTAACAGTAGGCGACCCTGTCCTAAGAACGGGCAAACCTCTGTCAGTAGAACTGGGACCTGGTATCATGGGTTCCATTTTTGATGGTATCCAACGTCCCTTAAAAGACATTAACGACTTGACCCAGTCCATTTACATCCCCAAGGGTGTAAATGTGCCATGTCTATCCAGGACAGCCCAGTGGGAGTTCAATCCCGTCCACATCAAGGTAATAACTGATCCTTTGATTTGTTACAGTTCCTTGATTGCTGAATGTTTTTTTTTTGCAGATGGGTTCTCATTTGACCGGAGGCGACATCTATGGTATGGTCCATGAAAACACTTTGGTGAAACACAAAATGATTTTGCCTCCAAAGGCAAAGGGTACTGTGACATATATCGCCGAGGCAGGCAACTATACTGTGGACGTAAGTGGCAAAAAATCGTAATTTTTTTTTGGAAAATGGTGATTTAGGTATCCGACTAATTTAAATGGAGAATCTGTATACAAATTTTCAAATGTGTAAGTTGAGTAGTTTTTGAGTTATGGACGGTTTTTGAAATTTTCATGAAATAAAATCATCCTGAAATAAAATAATTTTTTTTCAAAATTTTGATTTTTTTTTGAAAAATGCCGAAATAGGTGTCCAAGGAATTTAAATGGAGAATCTGTATACAAAAATTCAAATGTGTAGGTTAAGTAGTTTTTGAGTTAAGGACGATTTTTGGAATTTTCATGAAATACAATCATCCTGAAATTAAATAATTCTTTTTTTCAAAATTTAATTTTTTTTTTGAAAAACGTTGGAATAGGTGTCCGATTAATTTAAATAGAGAATCTATATACAAATTTTCAATTGTGTAAGTTGAGTAGTTTTTGAGTTATGGACGGTTTTTGAAATTTTCATGAAATAAAATCATTATGAAATAAAATAATTTTTTCCCTAAATACTACATATTTTTTTCAAAAACCCTGAAATAGGTGTCCAATTAATTTAAATGGAGAATCTGTATACGAATTTTCAAACGTCCAAGTTCAGTAGTTTTTGAGTTATGAATGGTTTTTCCAAAAAAATCATGTTGGTCTATAGGATACTATAAAATAAGTAATGCCTTATTTTAGGAGTACTATACAAATTTTTTTTAATATATATTGCATCAAACTATGAAATAGTACACATTTAATTTTGATTATCTTAGGATGTGGTACTTGAGACCGAATTCGACGGAGAACGCACCAAATACACCATGTTGCAAGTGTGGCCCGTACGTCAACCGAGACCTGTGAGCGAAAAATTGCCGGCCAACCACCCACTGCTCACCGGACAACGTGTACTCGATTCACTTTTCCCGTAAGTACTTAACACATCATAACGCATATAATATAAAAGGGGTTAAAACTATCCACTTTCATTGTAGCTGTGTACAAGGAGGTACCACCGCCATCCCCGGCGCTTTCGGTTGCGGTAAAACCGTAATTTCACAGGCCTTGTCCAAATATTCCAACTCCGATGTCATCATTTACGTCGGTTGCGGTGAAAGAGGTAAGCAGGACAACTCCCTCCTGGAAACTTAGGTTCACGTTAAATAAAAACAAAAGTAAAAACTTTAGGTCAGGGTCTTTTTAAACATATGTGTATATAGTTTCTTAAAAAGCTCCTATCGGAGCATCATCAGGCCTAGACAACACTGACTTGAAGTTTTTTTTGTCTGGTCTCTTGGAGAAAGAATGGATGATATGTTTCAAACGATTTTCAGGTAACGAAATGTCTGAAGTACTACGTGACTTCCCGGAGTTAACGGTCGAAATCGACGGTGCCACCGAATCTATCATGAAACGTACCGCTTTGGTGGCGAACACCTCAAACATGCCCGTGGCCGCCCGTGAGGCCTCCATTTACACCGGAATCACTTTGTCCGAGTATTTCCGTGATATGGGTTACAACGTTTCGATGATGGCCGACTCCACCTCACGTTGGGCCGAAGCCTTAAGAGAAATTTCAGGTAAGACTTCAATTATAGTCAATTAAATACGTGGACGTTTCGAGCAATATGTGCGATGTGGACGAAAGTGAATTTTGTTCTTCTATAAACTCATTGAAAATTAAAAATACGTCTGATTGGGACAATGTTTAAACTGCGACTATTAAAGAAATTAAATAATTAAACCGGTGCCTTTTTTAATAAACTTAAAATCTTAATTTCTTAAAATCGGGTCAATTTAAACTATATAAATTGAGAGAGAAAGACCAAATCTAAGAGATGTGTCAACAATGAGATCCAAAATTTTTACGTGATTCGAAAATGTGAGAGTAGTATTATTAAGCTCAATATTAAGTGTATTTTCTATGTTGGTTGCGACCCGCAAACAATAGAACTTTAGTTTTAAGAGGGTTTATCTGCAAATTATGTTCACTGGAGAAATTCATTATCTGCTCCAAATCAAAATCATGTATATACATTTTTATGTTGTAATTATTATAAAATTTTAAAGCTAATTATTGTAGTTTGAAATTTCAAATAGGCGTTTTATTACACAGAAAAAAGATGGAGAAAATTTGCCTAATAAATATTTATTTGAATAAACCATTTTTTTTTCAACTAAACTGCGTATGTTTTAGGTAAAAAATATTTATTTTATTTGAATAATTAAGAATGTTTGATGTCTTTGGAAAATTTGTTTGCTGTATTTTTCCAGTAACTCTTTTATGTCAAATAAATAATTATTTATATGAAATATATTTGAAATCAAAATAGATCTAAATATATATTTTTCTGTTGCAAGCCGTCTGATTTTGTGGCAAATATTTATTTATTTGCGTCGCAGACTTCTTAAAAAAAGAAGGGGGTGAAACTGGCAAAGCACTCAAAGCAGGTTGTTCGTATACGTCGCGTCGTGTCGTATTGGTAGAGTCGCCAACGCGCTATGCATAGTACAGGGTACAGGCAGACGCTACTCCCGATCCCGCATTAAAATAAAATGTGTTTTCACTCTTTTTGTCGTATATATAGTGATTATATAAAATATATATATGATGGAGGACCTCTTGAATGATTGGAAATTAAGTCATTTATGGCCTGTATTTAGAGGTAAGTAGATTTATTACTAATATATAATATTATGTATCTTATGTAGGTATATTGGCTGATGCAATTTTCATTAAAATAGGTACTTTATTTGGGATTTTCTATTGAATAATTTATTAAGTATATTTATCTTAGTAATTTGGCGGTATGACTCTGTCCACATACCTATTATTAGCGCATATTTTATTTGCACGCGAGTGCAGTTGCCCGAACGACGCGTAGCGAGTTCTGCAGAGTTATGCATTAGAATATTACACATCAAACTGAACCTGTTATTATTCTCGTCAAAAATGACCCGCCCACGACATCATCCGAATCATCACTAAGCCTACCCAGTACCATCACCGTTGATTCAGATTTTTCGTATTCATCCAGAACAAATGAGAATGAAAAAATAAATGTACTAGAAATTTTTCAAAAAGACGTTATAGGCGAGGCACTTTTGTCTAAGGCTAAGAGGACATCTTTAAACAATTTGGACCGTGACCGAATATCAGACATACTAATCACATACTTGTTAAACAGACGCAAAAAAGTAGATCATGAAATATTATGTTTTTTCATTTGAAAGTTAGTAATAATAGTAGCATAAAACAATATTATTTTGATGCTTCTAAAGCCTCTTGTTTTGCCTACTATATAGTTCTTATACGTAAGGTAAAAACCGTTGAAGTACTTATATTTTTATTCCAAAAAAAAATATTTTTTTTGGCTGAATTTGTTATAGCCCCATTATGTATAAGTATATGATAGACCTTTGTTTATTTCTATATCTTCCAAAGAAGTTTTAAGTTTTTTTTTGTTGTGGCTTAATTTTTTATAGCCTTATTTATATAAGTGTAGAACTTGTTCATTTTTATACCAAAGAAATTAATTTTTTTTTGTTGTGGCTTAATTTTTTAATTTTTATATAGCCTTAATTATACTTATATAATAAGTAAGAGTTTTTGTTTTTGTTCAATAATAAAAATGTGTTCTACCCAAAAGGTGTTTTTTTTTCTGTTTTTACTTGTATTTCATCAGAGCGTAAAATTCACGTTCCTAAAAAAATGATGTTTTTTAAAGATATAAGGCAAACTATATAAGTCTACACTACGTACATAAATCCAAAAAAAATGTAACAAAGCTTAAGTATTCATTGCTTTAAAATTTAGGATCTTTTAAACGAATTGTAAACCAATTTGTTTAAAATTTCTTAAATTTTAAAGTTAATGAATATTTTTGCTTCGCCACTTCTTATTTAAGTCAGTGTATTTATATCAAATAAATATGTGTGACAAACAAACAATAATAATGTTTGTGTTAAATATATATTTGGTTGCGTAAAATATTAATCAAATAATGGCAAATAAAACTTATTTACTTGAAAAAAATATTTATTTGGGAGAAATAACCTAGGGTTTTAAATTAAATAAATAAGAACAGTCCCCCAAATAAATGTATAGTTGGTAAAACTAAATAATTTATTTAACCGGAATAATCAGTGTGTCTAAATAAAAATAGGGTTTCTTGTCTTAAAAAAATATTTGTTTGCTTCAAATAATTTAAAAAAATATTTTGAAATAATTATCATATTTCATTTAAACACACAGTTGTTTGGCATATACCAATTAAATATTTATTTGCAGGGACTCCAAATTTATTTAAGAGAAGCGTTTCGTTTTTTCTGTGTATTATTATTACATGAAGATTCTGTTTTTAGGTCGTTTGGCTGAAATGCCCGCCGATTCCGGTTATCCCGCTTACTTGGGAGCACGTTTGGCCTCGTTCTACGAACGTGCCGGTCGCGTTAAGTGTTTAGGTAATCCGGACAGAGAGGGCTCCGTGTCCATCGTAGGCGCAGTATCGCCACCTGGTGGTGACTTCTCAGATCCCGTCACTTCCGCCACTTTGGGTATCGTACAGGTACGAAATTGGTTTTTACCTATTATTACGATTGTTTCAAGTATGATTCCCGCTCTAGGTGTTCTGGGGTTTGGACAAAAAGTTGGCCCAACGCAAGCATTTCCCTTCGGTCAACTGGCTGATTTCTTATTCCAAATATATGCGCGCCCTGGACGATTTCTACGACAAGAACTTCCCGGAGTTTGTGGCTTTGAGGACGAAAGTTAAGGAAATCTTACAGGTTAGCCGACAGTGCTAAAGTTCAATTAGTTTTTTTTAATAACTCATTTTGGCCCTTTTAGGAAGAGGAAGATTTGTCCGAAATCGTACAGCTGGTAGGTAAGGCCTCCCTGGCCGAAGGCGATAAGATCACTCTCGAGGTTGCCAAATTGCTTAAGGAAGATTTCTTGCAACAGAACTCCTATTCTGCCTACGATAGGTTCTGTCCCTTCTATAAAACAGTCGGTAAGTTACTAATTAAAACATTCCGGGTAGTTTTTTTGGGCTTTTCTTGTAAGAAAATCGCTTGAATTGTAGTTCAGTACTAAAACTGACTTTAAATGCCTGAAAAGAATCAGTATAAGAAACGGCCTCTACAAATCCTTTTTTTTTTTTTAGGTATGTTAAAGAACATGATCGGTCTGTACGATATGGCCAGACACGCCGTCGAAAGTACGGCCCAATCGGAGAACAAAATCACTTGGGCCGTAATTAGGGATTCGATGAGTAACATCTTGTACCAGCTGAGCAGTATGAAGTTCAAAGATCCGGTCAAAGATGGCGAGGCTAAAATTAAGGCCGACTACGATCAACTGTACGAGGACATCCAGCAGGCGTTCAGGAATTTGGAAGATTAAAACGGTTCAAGTTAGAATTAAGTCTCCTCCTCCTCCTCACTGTCTTGGTTTATTAATTATTGAGAAAAATGGTTGAACCACCAAAATTTCACGATATTATTGTACAATAATAATTGTTGTAGCCATCTTAGTAGATTTCTATGTTATAATGTTAATATATATATATATATATATATGCGGCAGAGGTGAGGGTAGAACTACTACATACGTTAATCTTTACGATTCCCTTCATTCCATTTATGTTTAAGAAACATTTTATTTTATTGTACAAACGGTGCTTTATAACTTTTATTCCAGTATTATCAGTTTCAACTTTTACTCGCCAACCAAAATATAATAATTACATACACAACTTACTGTATATTGTACATCGGTTTATGTTTTACCATTTTTATTTTTCAAATTGTATAAATGTATAATGCGTAAAAATCTATTATTTTATTTTAGATAGTTAAGTGTAGTGCAATTTATTGTTCTATTTTGAACAAGAATAAAAGCATTATTGTTCCATGTTAGATGGATTTATTTTTTTTTTGTTTTTTTTTTCTACTTAATAACCGAAAAAATGTGGCAAATTCATTGATTTATTTAGGTTATATAACACGTTTTTAAATTTTAAAAAACTTAGGCGTCTGTGATTTTCAGAAAACCTCATAATTTCTTTATTATTACAGGTAAAGACGTTTCAAAGACTAACTTAGGTAAAATGAATAACCTAACTTTTATGCATCAATAAAACAAACCTACAAATCAATGGTTTTTAAATCATAATTTGTCTTTCTGCTAATTTTTATAATTCGATGGTTTGGTTCCAAATGTGGCTATCTTCAAAAATTGTATTTTTGAGCTATTTACATAGCCTTGTTGAAAATAAGGATTTCTAATAGTTCCAAAAGGGGCTATATCGATAAATTTAAATTTGGCGCCAAAATTGGCAATTTGAAAAGTGTCTATCTACTCTTCAAATTATTTTATGAGGTCCAAATATGTTTAAAATCACATAGCTACTTTTGGAACTGTGAAAATATATTTTTGTGAATTCCAAATAGTAACACCACAGAAAAAGATAAGAGAGGCGGTTATGGTACCTCTAAAATATCAGAAGATGCAGTAAATTTTTTAAAACAACATATTCAGAAATTTCCTACAGTCTCTTTCATCGATTAAAAGTTTTAATCTATCATTCCATAAGCCTCGAAAGGATCAATGTCCAACATGTACAGCGTATGAATCTGCTAACACGGAAATCAAAGTAAATTTGCTGCAAAACTATGAAGACACATTAAAAATAAAGAAAGAGCCAGATAGGAAAAAACTTTGGATAAGTAAGGATGCAGCAAAGGAAAATCCTAAAGAAATACATTCCGCCAACTTTGATTTGCAACAAGTATTGTATGTGCCAACAGATCTCACTAACCCCATTCTTTTTTACAAGACGAAGTTAGCCACATACAATTTCACTATTTTTAACTGTGGAGATTATTCTGGAAAATGCTACATGTGGTCTGAAGTAGAAGGTTCACGTGGCCCATGCGAAAAATAGCATCTTGTTTATTCCACCACCTCAAAAGTCTTTCTACATCAATTCAAAATATAAGGCTCTTTAGTGACACATGTGGAGGCCAAAATAAAAATCAATTTGTTGCCGCTATTTTTATTTATGCCGTACAAGTTTTACCGATAGAGGTCATTGACCAAAAGTTCCTGGTTTCAGGACACAGCCAAATGGAATGCGATTCAATGCACGCAAGAATTGAAATAGCATCCAAAAATGTCCCAGTTTATTTGCCGCATGAATGGGTAACCAACCATTGCTCGGAATGCAAAAAAAATTACCCTAAGGTACGAATTTTTTCAAAAAAAAAGACATAGCTTTTGTTGACTGGAAAACCCTGGCAAAGCTAATTATGATCAACCGAAACAAGGATCAAAATGGGAATGTGGTTAATTGGCATCATATTAAGTGGATTAGGTATGAAAAGGCATTCCCTTTTACAATGAAAATTAAAACAGATTTTGATGAAGATTTTCGCAGAAGTATAATGATTCTTCCACACAGAGGAAGACGAGTGATAGTTGCTTCCATGGAAAAATATCTCAAACCCTTACACGAGGAAAATTTCAGCATTAAAGCTGAAACATTTAAAAGAAATTTGCAATTCTGGAAGTGTCCCAGATGACTGCCGGCTCTTTTTTACAAGTTTGCTAAGTAGTGACGAAACCATTGATGAGGATGAAACGGTGGTTCAAGATGTAAATGACCCTGAGGGCGAAGACTTTTTCTTACAATAATGTTATTAATAATTATTTTTATCTTTCATTATTATGTTTAGAATTGGTTCTTTAAGTTTATAGCTTTTCGCATCACTACAACTTTGAGAAAGTATTATGTGCCAAATATGGCTATCTGCATTTTTCCTGTTTAAATTAGTTATTATTTATGTTTTTCGAAAATCTGGGTCATTATAAGATTTTTTTTTAAATTTTATTCAAATAAAAAATATATAAATAAAAAGATGAGTTTTATTAAAATGTGTTTTTTTATAGATTTGATAATGCCTATTAAACTTCATTTTGTGTTTCCTAAATATAAAGCATTTTGTAGATACCTACATATGGAAACACACCATCGAATTAATATATAATTCAAGTGATTTTCAAAAAACCCCATCATTTCTTTACTATTAGAGATACATATGTAATTCAAAGACTGGCACATTCTCCAGTTAATAAACTAATTTTTATTCATCAATAGATAAATTTGAGAAATCAATAGTTTTTGAGAAAACCACAATTTGTCTTTTGTGTTAATTTTTATATTACAAAGATACTTGCCGAAAATTTTTTTACTATTGGTAAAGGAGGTAGTTTTTACTATTCGTCCAGGTGATTCAAAGACTGACACGTTCTCCAATTAATAAAGTAACTTTTATGCAACAATAAATAAATTTTAAACATCAAGAGTTTTTGAGAAAAATTGCTTTTACAAAACTCTTTTTTTACTATTAGATATAGACATGCGACATAAATATATTTCTTTACTATTGAATGTAGAAACGTAATTCAATACTTTTAAACTCTTGAAAAAAAATAATTTCAACAAAAAAACGTACTTTACTTCGATATTTTACAACAAGCACAAATTGATTTCAACTCTATGGAATAAACAATTATTATATTTGATTTTAATTGCTTGAAAGTTGTACATCATAACTTCAAATTCCAGGAGGAAACAAGAAAACTTTCCTGATTTTTTTTTAAATCTAGAAGTGCAACCTGAAGGATATTGTTCTATCTGAAGGAAATACAATATAACTTCAACTGCTTGGAAGAATCACATTTGATTATTACAGTCTAAAGTAAACACGAATTAATTTCAATTGCATGAAAGTTAATCAGCCTGAAGGTAATTAAAGATACCTGCAAGAAATCAATTTGTCTTGGAATATACACAAATTATTTGCAAGTATTTCTGTACCAGAGAGGTAAACAGTCGTAACTCCATTTTTACTCGATATGGAGTTAATAGCATTTTCGAACTGAACTTCTTCAATTTTATATTATGGTAAAAGATAGTAAGTCCTGCGTTGTAGGTTGCCTGTATTTTCAGTTTTGAAAATGTAGTATCTCCACATATCAGTGGGGTAAAGAAACGTATCTCCTGACAACTGCCCCAGCCAGAACCGCAATATTATTATGATGCTCAGTTATCTGTGGCTACTAAAAATTTGTCCAAACTTGAAAATACACATGGAAGCTGATCACGTACACGCTCTTATTGAAAGGACTTTAAAAAAGCAACCAACCATGGAAATATGTACTCCTTAGGACTGGCAATAATTAATAAGATCCACAGGCGCAACTGTTATAAAACTAGATATTTCTGATTTTAAACATGTTGACTATTTGTATAGTCTACATGTAATATAATATCTATAATCATTTTATTAATAAAAAGAAAATAATGATATCTAAAGAAAATTTTGATATCTAAAGTTGTATATTTTCAAATTAAAGTTGATCATCGTAGCACTATATTTTACAAACTGAAATTTAACGATGAAGAGTTTAAAACTTTAAATGTGACCAGATCTGTTCGAAATCCAATGCCACTGCCCAATGAATTGCCTAGTCTGTGCAGTAACTCAAAGGGAATAACAAAGAAAAAACATGATTTTTTAATAAAAAGTTTGGAGTGGGTTTCTAAGCAATTTCATAATTTTTTTAAAAATCTTCCGATTTCTAAAGCAAAAGGCCAACATAGTTCCGATGAAGAAGATAGCGATTGATTTTTTATCTTCTATGAATCGCAATTTATTTGTTTAATAAATTTTTTTTAAAGAAACATTTTTTGTAAAGAAATTTTTGTACATTAATAATGTTAACCTAAAGAAATAAAATTGGTTGTGCAACATAAAGCTTAAATTTTTATGATTACCTGTTTTTTCAAATAGGAGTAAAAAGTCGTAAGTTCAAAATTAAGATACAGTTTCTAAATTAAAATTTAAATACAAATTCAAATAAATTAAAAATAGTGGTTAATAAAAACCGTCATAACGATAAGTTAAATACCCCAATTACACTTTCGTACAATGCAGAATAATCACTCAAATCTTAAAGGGAATTAAGATAACAACTTATTTTCCTTATTATTTTAAATATTGCTTTTATGGACATACCATTGTTTACCTCTCCGCTATAGATTTGGATATTCGATTAAGAAATTGCTTCAATTGCCTAGAATAAACACAAATCGATTGTAATCTACTTACCTACAAAAGAAGATCACAGAGGTGAAAAAGTGAAGCAAATGAGATAACCTTGATAGAGACGTAAAGTTGTGTAAAGACGACGACGTACAAAAAGAGAAGATCAGAAAAAGGTATGTGAAAATAGGCTTTAAGAAATCTTATGGGCACTAACACCGTTAAATTTGAATAAAAAACTTTCATATTTAACGATGTTTTAAATTAAAAAGAAATAAGCGAAATAGACCTCAAGAACTTACAGTTCAGGTCCCGGAGGGCCCGATCGTATTCCAATATCAAGTTAACTTCTATTTTGGTTAGAAAGTTTTTTTGGCTCTCAAAGTTTCTATTTTTTTAAAAATAGAAAACTAATGAGTTTTCAATTGGGTAGACAGTTGTCAGATAAAAGATAAATATGTGATTTAAATCATGCATCAACATATAAATATAAGAAAAAATCAGTAGTTTTTGAGAACAATCACAATTTACCTCTTTTCCCAATTTTTTTACGTTTCAAGTGATTTAAAAAAAAACTCATCATTTCATTACGGATTTATTAAGGTTACATAACAATACTCTTACCCTATGCACCGAATACCTTAAAATAAACGGCATTACATCATATTAAAATCAAAATTAGACACGTCGTCGAATTGATTGGGCTGCCCCCCTTGGGCGTTGGACATTGATTGTTGACCCATTTGCCCTCTGCCGTTATTACCCAACTGTTGTTGCATGCTGTTTAGTATCTGTTGCCTATACTGCGGTTGCTAAAAACAATCAAATCAAAAATTGCCTGAAGAATTATCCATAAAAATGGGTCGAAACTTTGCTGTGAGGGGATTTCAGGATTACTTACTTGTTGCAGGAGATGTCTTAGTCCGGGATTGTTGGTCATTACCGGTCTGATCATTCGTTGTTGTTGCGGATTGTTCGGTTGGGGCACTTGTGGGTTACCTTGGGCCGCCATGCGTTGCTGTTGGTAATTATAAATGTTAAACTATATTTCGTCCAAAAAGTCCCTTATTTGATCTTTATTTATTGCTTTTGCTCAAACTTGTTAATTAGAGTCATGTAGCAACAATTCATCTTGGCAACGTGGCACTACTCTTTTTGTACGTGAAGAATTAAAAGGGAGGGTATAAGTTTTGTTCTATTGTAGAATTATAGATTTCTTCTCTCGACTTCATAGAATAAACTAATCTTTTGTCGGTATAGTGAGTCATTTTATTGCGTGGTACCGTCCCACAAAACTTACCTCTAAAATCTTCGCATACTGCATTTCCGTATGCTGAGCGGCCTGCAAAGCTTCCTGCAAGTGCGAGGTCTTCATATGACTGATCCTCTCCAACTGGGTTTTGTATTGTTGCTCCTGCTGCTGGGCCGCCTCCAAAGTCTGCTTTAACTTGTTGATTTTTTCCAGGTTTTGTTGTCTTTCGACTTGCAGTTGATTCTCGAACGGGGCCCTCTGCACCGGCTGTCCCATCATTCCCGGTTGCATGTTCGGTTGATTTTGGCCTAAAACGACCAGAGAACTTGAGGCAAAAAATTAAATATACCTTAAGTTGCAAGAGTGACTGTGTGTGTACACGTAGATCTAATTAAATGTGTATATTGCTTTCGTATAATAAATAGCCCTCATCAGTACTACCTAAAAGCTGTACAAGTAAACTTCATAGAACTTAAAGAGCTTCACTAAAATTATCAAATTTACGGGTCAAAATTTAACAGAAAACTAAAGGGGTAAAATATCTTGACAAAATACACTACTAACGTACGTCACAATTTAAAATTAGCAAAACTTACATAATTTAAAAGTTCAAACATAGACAATAATAACCATTAGTTAAAAGACTATATACATATACAGAACGGTTAATAAAATCATGTGTTGTGATAAAAGTGAGTCATTTAACGATAATCTGATGAATGATTTTGACATTATTTGGAATTGTTGTAAAAATACCTTTATTAGTTCCTTTCTTAGTTCCAACAGGGATTGAACTCATAACCCCTGTTCTATAAATTAACGATCCGTGTCAACTAAAGGTTCTGAGTTCGATCCCAGCTAAGACGACGTTTTATTGTGTTTGATGTTAGTTTTTTCAAGGTATTTTTAATTTTCGACCCTTTTACAATGTTTTTAGGACTGATGACGTTCCGGCTTAGAGCGAAACTCGTGTAGTTGATTAAACTGATTCCTTGAGGCCAAATAGATGAGGTATTTTTGTCGGGCAGGTCTTATAGAAGGTATATGAAATAATTTTTTTATATAATTATTACAAGCCTTAGAAAAATCTCAATATTTTGAATACTCACGTAACGATTTGATTGATTTTAGTTTCATATAAAAGCCAATGAGTTTTTTTTATCAAAAAGGTCCTTACAAGTTTCCTTGTAAATAAAACAGTTCCCAAGTTATTGAGTAGTCTTGAAACCTCCCTATAAGGATTTGATTGATTTTAGTATTACATAAAAGCCATTGATTTTTTTTTATCAAAAATCAAGTTATTGAGTAATTTTTTAATACTATAAAAAAATCTTGATATTGTCAAAGGTTTTGCAAAAATCTATATATCTTGAAAACCCCTGTAACGATCTGATTGATTTAAGTTTTATATGAGAGCCAATGAGTTTCTTTACCAAAGAGCTCTTCACAAGTTTTCTTGTAAATACAACAGTTGCCAAGTTATTGAGTAATGTTTTAATGGATTGAAAAAATCTGCACAGATAACATCAAAGGCTTCACAAAAATCCAAATATTTCAAAACCCCTGGAAGGATTTGATTTATTTTACTTTCGTATAAAAGCAGATGGGTTTCTTTCACAACTTCACAACTTTCCTTGTAAAAACAATAGTTTCTAACTTATTAAGTAGTTTTTCCATGGATTGAACAAATCTTAATATTATCAAAGGCCTTACAAGAATCGAAATATCTTGAAAACTTATTTAACGATTTTGTTGGTTTCAGCTTCATATGAAAGCCGAAGAGTATCTTTATCAAAAAGGTCCTTAAAAGTTTGCTTGTAAATGCAAGTTTCGAAGTTATTGAGTGGTTTTTTAATGAATTAAAGAAATCTTGATGCCATCAAAGGCTTTACAAAAATCTATATATCCTGAAAACCCCTATACCGATTTAATTAATTCTAGTTTCATATGAAAACCGATAAGACTATTCACCAAAAAGACCCTAACAAGTTTCCTCGTAAATACAATCGTTTTGGAATTATTGGGTAGTTTTAATCAATTGGATTGAAAAAAAAAATTGCTACTTTTGCTACTACCTTGTTGCCCCACATTTTGCCCCATCATGCCGCCCGGTTGTCCGATCGGATTCCCCGGTTGCCCGATTTGACCCATCGTATTACCCGGTTGACCCGGTTGCCCGATATTGCCACCCGGTTGATTAAGAGACTGACCGGACTGGTTGATTGGTTGTCCCTGTTGTCCCATGGCGGCACTCGGGGGTCCTAAACTGGAACCCGCTTGACCTGAAAAGCATTTATAGGTTAGGGTGTTACTGATATGGAGCCAGAAGACTAGAGAATTTAGACTCTAAGCTGTTGTACCTTGGGGATTTAAATTTTGCGTGATCTGTCCGCCCCCCATTGACATCGTATTGGTTTGCGATATCATCATGCCTTGCTGGGCGTTTTGCTGTGACGTCACCGGATTATTACCGGCGGTGCCCATCGTTCCCATGGGTAGTTGGGATCCCGGTTGGCCGGGGTTCATTGGCTGACCATTGCCACCCTGAAACTTCGAGTTAAAATACCCAGAAAGTGTATTACAGTGATTTGTCACTCGCCTGTCTCATTTGGGTGGATTTTTGTTGCTGGATCACTTTACGTAGACGATCGACGAACGCCCCTTGATCGTTCGGTATGAAGCCCAAATACGCTTTTTTGTCGTTTGTGTAAAGCAGGATTAAGACTTTTATGTCGCAGGCTGCGGGGTTTGGGTTACTAGTGAAATGGACACAACCAGCCTATGAATCAAAAGCAATTGAATGGATTCTAATGAAATCTTGACTACAAAAATCATGTTCTAGTAATTACAATGTGTCCTTATTAAATAAGTCTAGTGGAGGACTTACGAATCCGGAATTCATGACCCTCGTCAACGATTCCAAGGCTTCACACTGCGAGGGATGAAACAGCACCGATTTCGAATTTTTTAAGTAAGAACCGCCAATGTTGCCGATCAGCTGTTTGGGCATCAGCTGCATTATCAGTTTCTGTGGCCAACCGTCTGCCTTCCTAATAAATCAATGAATAAAAACCCGCCTTTAACCTCACAATTTTTAACATACATTTCGGGTTCACCGTCTTTACATGTAGAAGAGACCTGACAGGGAACGTGTTTAGTGACTTTCTGTTGATCGGTGGGATTTTTCGGTTTTTCGATCCATTCCAACACGCCGTGCCATATGGTGTGTCTCTCTCTCGCTCCCATTTGTTGCGAGGGTGGTTGTGAACTCTGGAAATTATTTTTTTAAAAATTCAACTTTCCAGGGTTTTGGGGGATTTTTTATTATGTGTCTGGGTTTACAGTATAAAGAACATTTGCAAAGAATATTCTTTTGAATATCATGCTTTTTATTTCATGAAAATATTCCCACTAGTTTTTGAGATATTGGAGTTTAAAGTGAATGGTCATCTTGAAGATCAAAAATCGTTGTTGGACACTATCACCTTAACGTGCCGAAATGTTTGATAATTTGGACTACTCCTCAAACTGGTTTGTACCATAAAAAATATTCGCATAGCATATTCTCCTGAAAATCATGCTTTTTGTTTCATAAGAATATTCCTACTAGATTTTCAGATATTGGAGTCATAAATGAGTA
Source organism: Anthonomus grandis grandis (assembly GCF_022605725.1). Lineage (NCBI taxonomy): Eukaryota > Metazoa > Arthropoda > Insecta > Coleoptera > Curculionidae > Anthonomus > Anthonomus grandis. The sequence goes on along the minus strand of NC_065555.1, from coordinate 3,867,818 downwards.
GTTACCTTAAACATGCAGGTGCCGATAACTCTTAACCTATTTCTCAATAAGGTTTATACCATGAACAACATTTGCAAACAATATTCTTTCGAATATCATGCCTTTTGTTTCATGAAAATATTCCAACTAGTTTTTGAGATATTGGACTTTAAAATGAGTGGTCACCTTGCAAATCAAAAATCGTTCTTGGGCATTATCACCTAAAAGTGCCAATAACTCTTAACCTATTCTTCGGAGAGGTTTATACCATGAACAACATTTGCAAAGAATATTCTTCCGAATATCATGCCTTTTGTTTCATACAAATATTCCAACTAGTTTTTGAGATATTGGAGTTTAAGTGGTCACCTTATAGATCAAAAATCGTTCTTGGGCACTATAATCTAAAAGTGTAATCGCTAATGCTTTAACTATTTCTCGGAGTAGTTCATACCATATAGAACATTTACAAAGAATATGTGTGACGTTATTTTAACATAATTTTTTGGGCGATCCTTCCATTTGATTGGCCTTGGAAGAGGCAACTTCTAAACCTCAACTGCCTGGAAGAAATAAACTGGCGATTTTAAGCGATCTGTTAATGTACCATCTTCCAGTGTTCATCAGTTGCTTACGAAAAAGAACTAACCTAGTTTAAATGATTTTTGCTTTTAAATAATTCACAAAACATACACAAGGCCACCCTATAATCTACAACGTGAATAAATAAATTTAAAAAAAGTACTATTTGACCCACCTGGGCTTGCGAAGTAATCACCGGATTGTTCTGCGACACTTGGGGCATCGAGGTGGGCAACTGACCCGGGTTTTGGCCCATCGAGGGCTGAATGTTCTGCTGGGGGTTTAGGATTTTGTTGATTGGCGAGTTTGCGTTGACTAAAACAACAAACACAAACGTTTCTTTTATAATATATCACAAAATTTTCCAGTACGCCCCCTTACTTTGCCCGAATTGATTGACATTAACCCCACCGGTAGCTATGGAGGGCGGTTGGTTCAGTTGGGCTATTAGGGCACTACCTCCGCTTGTTGTATTCACTTGGGGCTGACTGGAATTCACTTGGGGCATGTAGGGGCGCGGCTGTTGGGTCGGGGGCGGCATTTGCCAACCGGGTCTTACACCAGCTAAATTTTGCATATTTTTTTTATTGATTTTAAGAATACATTCTTAGGTTTACCTGTGGCGGCATGGTAACCGGGTGGAGCGGGCATTGGGAGTCCCATGGGGCCCATGGGACCCATTTGATTAGGCTGCATGATTCTTCCCACTAATTACAAATGTGATAATTATAAAACTAGTACAGGCATTTTTAGGATAGTTTATGTAAAGTTTTAAAGAAATTCATAAGGAATAATTTGTTATATTAAGGATTCTTGTACCTCAAGAACTTCTGAGTGTATATTTTTTTAAGGAGTGCAGGAATCCCTGAGGAACAATTTCATAAATGAAACATCATTTTATAGCTAAAATATTGAACTGCACCAATTTTAGTTACAAGTAAAGTTTGTTTGAGGAGCACTTAATTTCACAAAAATCGAACTTTGTCTAAGAGAAAAACCCTTAGGGGAATTTCCAGAAGGTTTTCACTAAAACCCGAGTGATCACAAGTTTTTTTTTTACCTTGTGGATGATTTGGTGACCTATAAGCGGGACTCTGACCCATGCCACTGGAAACTGTAGGAGAGTTATTTCCAATCATATTCGGATTCTGTGGGGTTCCTAGTTGGGTGTTGGCATGTATGGGACTATCATTGCCAGGTAGCGGACTGGGCATTGAAGCTACCGGCATACATGATACTGGCTGTGCCTGATTATTAACACTTCCAGGAGGTGGGCTCACTGGTCTTTCTTTTAGACTTTTAAGTGTAAAATGAGTAAATGTTTTAAGGTATTTAAACAATAATTATTCCCTTACCTGTAGCCTTTTAATAATACTAAATGTCTTGGGTCTTTGGCGTAATTTTTCGTTTGTGAAGATGACAAATCTCCTCCAGCCTTTTCAAATAATTTATATAAAGGGGGGATTTTTCTCGGTGATATCACTGTCAGATTAATACTTTTCTAAAATAAATGTTTAAACCCACGAATGGATAATCAAATATTGTCATTCCACTTACTTCCAGCAAAATCGAAGCCAATTGCTCACAATTCTTTCCTGAATACATCTGGCATTCCAATACAGGCATCATGTAAGGAGGAGAGTTGCAAATTAAAATCAAATGTTTCTGTACAACAATATTTGGGTCCCTTTTTGGTTGGAGCTCCTCGAAGCAACACAAAGCTGTCGCCAAGCCTTCTGCTATGTTACCATGAGATTCACCTTTGCCACCAATAAGCCTAAAAAAAAATGTTTAAAAAAGCCCTAAACAGATAAAAAGAAAATATTCACTCTAATCTATCGATTGAAGCCAAAACTTTCGACGGACTAGTAAATGGCCCAAAAGTGTCTGTAGCCAAATTGGGTAGACAGTCAGCGGCTTGATAAGTAACAATGCCATAAAAAGAACTTGAATTCTCCGAGGCTAGAACTGTGTCATCTATGCTACCTTGGTTAAAATATCTACAATATTACACAGTTTTTAAGATATATATATATATATATTTTATAGAGGCTTCTTACTCTAAGGAAGGAATAATATAGTTAGTTTTTATGTCAGAAATGTAGGCCCCATTTACTGCGGTGGCTTCGATAAGGAAGACCACGTCGGCTTGCAGGCAATGCTCCGGGGGGCACACGACCATTTTAAACGTTTATAAGGAAGAAGTGCACTATTAATTATAGTTGTTACTAATTTAATTCGATGATGAAATGGACATTATTTTATTGTTTTTGTTTTTCAAGAGTTTGTTTTTTTAGTTTAGTTTTTTTACTGTCAGAATTGACAGCTGACAGCAACCGTCAAAACTTTAACAGGAGAACGAACGGTTGCATAGTCGAACGCTCCCCAAAACTGTCAACCAGACAGATGTTTCTTGCGTAACAACCGACCATGGACGTCACAAATTTTTTAACGGTCGGTTGAAAAATACGCGGTTTTTGCACCATTCTTTTTAATTAGTTAGTGGTTACTTTTTAAGTTTTATTATTTAAACAAAAAAAACTGTTTGTTATTTGTGTTACTTTCATAGTTTACTGTTTTATAAATATGTCCTTTAGCAAAGCGAAAATTATAAGATTTAACGACACACGTAAGTATTCCCCAGCAAAGTTCCTTTGTTGTCTGCTTTTAAGGTCGGGATTTCTATTAATTCTTATAATTTATCCAGCCAACAGCAGCCTCACTAAAGGCAAAGCCCTGGAAAAGGCCAGGAAACATGGAAATCGTAGCTGCAGCCCCACAAACTCTGAGAATGGCTCAGTTAAAAGTGTACCCAGCAACTTTAAGACTGTAAGTGGGTATCAGTTTAATTTTATAAGTAATATGGCTTAATATACACTCAGTTATTTAAATAAGTGAATTTTTAGAAGTAATTTAATCTACTAAAAACCTGCTTTAAAGACCTCATTTTGTACTCCTAACAGAATGTTACAGTTCTATGCTACTTATCGATGAAACATAACCTCATTTATAGCAACAACTCTACAAATGCCTTTTACTTTGTTTATGCTATATTTGATATATCAGCTTAATATTCTTGATTATATTTAAGTTCATACTAGTGATAACTGCCAGATTTTAGAATAAATTGGCTCAGTTAAAAGTGTCCCAAGCAACTTGAAGACTAAGTTGGTTTCAGTTTAATTTGTCAAGTGGTATGGCTAAATTTACACTCAGTAATATAAATAATTGAATTTATAGAGTGCTTCTCTTTAATCTACTTTAAACCTGCTTTAAAGGTCATATTTTTTAGCCCCAACAAAGTGTTACAGTTTAACCATTTGCCGATGAAACATAACCTCATTTATAGCAACAACTCTGCAAGTGTTGCCTTTTACTTTGATTATTCTATATTTCATAAATATGTTTAAATTGTATTAATAGCAGTTTATGGGGTTATGTTTTGTCAAATAGCTAATTTAAATTTTCAAAATATTACATACCAAAAAATGGTACGCCAGTTAAAAAAAAAGGGAAATTTTTCAATGTTTCACCAACCATTTTAGCCAACTTTACCAAAGAAAACCAAAACAGTCACATCAGCGACAAAAACTATGACCCCAAACGACTTATTCAATAATGATCTCAAAGCTTTAAAAGAAAAAAGTGCAGAATGTGAAAACAAGACTGTATACATTCACAAGCTGTCCGAGGAGCTGGACAAGTTGAAACTTGAAATTGACAGTTTAAAAAAGGACAAAGAGACACTGGCCAGAGAGCATCAAAACGAGATGCAAAACTTGGAGTGCGAAATGCTGGAGTTAATGTCCAAATTGCAAAAACTCTCTGAAGAGTCTATAGTAAAGGAAAAAGAAGCCGAGGAGGTACTGCGGAAAGAAGTGGAAGGCCTGAAGAAGTCCCATGAGTATAAAGTCGGCCAGGTGGTCTTGGACTATGAAATTAAACTGAAGGACTTGAGGGAGACTAATGAGAAGGATGTAAAAGAGAAATTGGAAAAGCTCGAACAACATTGGAATGAAAAAGTGAGTATTTTTGCAATATTTATTAAATATATTAATTTATTAATTTATGTTCCGCTGGGTTAAGAGATTCTTGTAAACCTCTCTTTATATCTCAAAAAATCCTAACTCTTTTTTCTCTTTTTATCTTAGAAACAGCTACTCTTATTCATAAATGTCCTAAACCTCCCTCTAACCATATAACGTCTAGTCATATAACGCCATCCCTGGCGGTCATATGACTCGCCAGGTTAACGATTTTCCCTTACCAATCCCTACATCCTCCCTCACCAAGAACTCACTTATATACCTTAGCAAAAAAATTTACAACCATGTTCCTCTATGTATCAGACAAATTTTAGAAGTTAAGAGATTCAAAAAGGAATTAAAATCACTTTTATTATCCAGGGCATATTATAGCCTTGACGATTTTTTCAATGATACCTTTTAACCTGTGCTCTGATATCATTTTAGTGTTTTAGTTTTGTTTCCTGTTAAATAATTTAATTTACTTCTTCTAAATTCTGTTATATTGACAGCTTTACTTATTTTTTAATGAAATTTATCAAAAAGATGCTTTTTTTTTTTCTCAATCTGTTTTGTTATGATTAATTTTGGTAATGTGTGTGTAAATGTTATGGTAAAATGTTTTAGATGTTATGTTTGTTTGAAATTTGAAATTTAAAGTGAATTTGGAATTTTTTAGTTTTTAGGATGCTTGTACACAAGATTTTGTTGTCTTACGTAATATAGCACATTTTCTTTCTTTCTTTCTTATTATTATTGTAGCTGGAAAACAAGGAAGCAGAATCCGCGGCCATTCTCAAAGAATGCCAAGAGATCAGCGAATACAGCATAATCCAATGTGAACTGGAAAAAAAAGAGATTCAAAAGTTATTAGACAAAGAAAGAATGTCTGGTGAGACCTTAAAAATAAAATATGACAAATTATTGGAAAGCAAACAGGAGCTAGAAGCCAGTTGGGAAACCAAGCTACAAGAAATGAACGATAAAATTGAAAAACTGACTGGTATCATTAAGGAAAAGGATGAAGTATTGGCCAAACTGCAGGTGGAAGTGAAAGCCTATCAAGTGACCATCAGCAGTTCTCAAGTCACAATCGAAGTGCTGAAGAGGAGATTGATCGATTCCGATAGAGATGTGGAACAATTGAAACTGGAACTTTCTAAGTGAGTATGAAGAGTTTATAGACTTAAAAAAATTATTATAAAGGTATATAAAACTGCCTGTAAAAAAACCACTGCAACATAAAAAATTATACTTTAATTGCCTTAAATGTTCATTCCTTAATTTGAAGGCCATTTGGCTCCATGTTAAAAACTTTTAAAGGCATTTTTACCTGAAAATCCTGGAACATTTACAGAATCCATAATTTACAGGGCCAAGATAAAGATCGACTGTCTGAAGAACATGAAAAAATTACATTACAGCATGTTTTTTCATTTCTTCCAGGCAGTTGAGGAATTAAAAAACCCTCGGTCTCTTGATTATAATCATGATACATGTAAAGCGTGTTGAAAGATGTAAACAAGAAACTTACTTTAAGGCAGAGGTACTGAAACAATGGGTCATGCCTTCATTTGAACCTATGATAAGGACCATTTTATCCTTGAATACCGTGAATATTTTCGGATGTTTTTCATGCAAAACCAAATAATAATAAGCCTTTAATAATAATAAGCCTTTATTTCCAACAGGCAACTTGCCCAATAACAGGAAACAGTTGCAAAACAATGAAAAATATAGTTAAAAAAAAAAACACACACAAACAAACCTAAAAGAATGAAAAGAAAAGAAAAAGAGTAAAGTAAAGTCACATTCTCAAAAGTTATACAAAAAATTAGAATAAATAACTATTAATATGATATAAAAACCCAATTATAAAAGATTAACAAGATAATCACATGTTCAACAAAATTAAATTAAATTAACTACAATATACCTAGTAACTATAACTTAAACACATGGGCCCTAATCCCAAGAGTAATGATCCACCAAGATATCGATAATCACATGAACCGGAGAGAAATTTATATCGCACATGTGACAGATCCGATTAAATATAGCGCATATTGTATATAGTGGCGATTTTTGAAAAAAAATAAAGAGAAATGTCGAGTTGAAATTTATGTAAAAGTTCCTCAAGGCATTCTGACACTGTCTTGTTAAGAGTACCTTCAAGGGCAGAAAGAATTGAGTAAAAACCGATCGATTTTTTTTACCTAAGATTCAATGCTGTTATTGGTGTTTATTAAAGTGATCTGCTTATGGAACTTGGTACATATAACAAAGCGTTTGCTGATAATACGGAACAAGGATAGACCTCTTGGAAAACATGAAAAAACTGCATTACAGTAACCTTTGTATTTCTTCCAGGCAGTTGAAGGATTTTCGTGTTTATTCTTCAACTTTCAGGGAGAAATAAAAAACTGCATTGTTCATTCTGGGTAGTTGAAGAAAGAATAAAAACTGCCTGGAATAAATTAAAGATTATTAACCTTCTTGAAGACTCTTCTGAAAAACTGCATTCTTACAGTTTCCTAATTCATTCAGACAGTTGGTGAAAAAAACCAGGAAAATGCCTCGACATCCTGGAATAAATTTTCATCATGTTATCATTTTCTATTTCTTTCAGGCAGTTGAAGGAAATATACAAAAGCACCTCAACTGCCTATTAAAAAATTACTCTAAATACTTGTAAGAAAGTTGAACATTTTTGGATGTCTGGAATAAAACTGAAATTCACTCTGGAGTCCTGGAACATATAAAAAATGATCGTAAATGCCTGGAAGAAGCTTAAAATTGCTTCAGAAAGCCTAAATACATAAAACTTTCTTTTAAAAATGTATGGCTTTAATTTTACTCATTACGTCATTCTTTTCCTTTGTAGGTGTGAAGCTAAACTTTTAGACTATGAGAGTAAGCACTTCCACTTGACCGAGCAGCTAAAAGAGTCCCAACAATGCGTGGAAGACCTGGAATTCCAGTTTAATTCCAGTTGTGCCCTAAGCCAGGGCTCTATCAATAAAATTAAAGAAAAACTCATTGACCAAGTGGATGATCTTAAGGAGCAAGTGAAAGACTATTCCAAAAAGGTCTGAATTAATTTAATTTTTTGTTACCTCTCATTATTATTAATAATTAAAACAAATTGTTTGCAGATAGACACCGAGGCCCGCCTAAAGAACGAAATAATGCAGCAACTGAACGACAACATGGAAACGATGAAGAAAATCAACAGTGAACTAAAAAAAGCGGAAGAGGCCATGGATATTTTAAGCGAAGAGAACGACTTGCTAAAAGAGGAAGTGGAAGCCAAAGATAAAATCATCGAAGTGCTGAGACAAACGTTAAAGGAAAAGGAAGAAATCAACAAGGAACTAAACGATAAATTTCTATTTTACAAAGACGTTATGGAGGAGTACGAACAAGAGGCCTCGGAAAGTTCGCAAACCCGGAAGAAGTACATAGAAATCAGTGGCAAGTACGACTCTTTGCTGCAGGATTTCGAAACGGTGGAAATGGAAAATAGACGGTACAAGAGCGAGATGGAGAGCGTGACGAGGAAGCTGGAGCATCTGCTGACCGTGCAGGAGCAGTTCGAGAAGGTTAAGAAGGACAAAGATATTTTAGAGAGCGAGAATTTGTTTTATAAAACGAAGGTAAGTTGGGTATTGTCGAGCATCAATGAACAGTTTGTCCCTACCTATAAATTACCTCTTCCTCAACGTTGCCAAATTACAAATCAATCAGTACTAAACACCTTGAAAAAAAAAACGTTTGTCTTTAATAATTGTTTTAATCCAGGATTGTAGGCAAAACTCTTATTCGTTTTTTTTTTCAGTTGGAGGAACAAAAACTGAAAAAACACTACAAACTGGCGACAAAAGACAAGGAAAATATCGGCAGTCCGAACCGTTCTATTGTAGAGAGCCCCAATCGGGGCTCCCCCTTCCGTGAGCGAAACTAACCACGTTTTTTTTATATTTTCACTTTAATTAATGCTAGTGCATAAGGTTGCGGTAAGTATCGAAGAAAATCAACCTCAAAGATGGTCTCAATTTATAATACATTTGTTTAAACCAGAAGGCTGAGTAGTTTAAAAGTTTGTGTTCAGTATATATAGTTTTATCAGTGTTTATTGGAAAAATGTGAGTTTTGTTTGTTTGTACTTGATAATGACTTGTGGACGCCCTATATTCATATACAGGGTGTTTCAGTTTAAACGTCATTAATTTTAATACGTGATCACCCTTCCTAATTACGTGTAATCCTTTTGTTATTGGTATCTAGATTATTGGAAAAAAAAATCTACATAATCATTTTGCTCCGAACAAAGGCTTGACAAACTAGATTTGCCGCCTTTTGTTGTTGTTTTTGGTCCGATTTATTTTCCAATTCTGTTCCTCCTATATGCTAAAATTGGTAACGCCGTATTTACTAAACATAATTAAATTCGAACTAAACTTAAGAAATAAATGTCAAATGTCACGTGATTGTCCACCTTCATCAGTGATACCAACCTAATGTATTTTTTCTTAGTGGTTTTTACTATATACCTGGGTATATAGCTGGACTGCCAGTCCATTGAAAAACAAATGACCACCTTCAGGTGGCCGCCATTTCACGTGACGTAATTTTGATGTTTTTTCGGAGTTTGTGAGAGTGACGAATTTCGGTGCTGCCAATTGTAGGGAAACAAAACAATTAAATTCTTGGGGAGGTTATGTTTACAAAAACTTCAATTTACTAATTACTTAAGAATTTAAGAGAGTTGCATAAGTTCTGATATTTTTCTTGTCAAGAATGTCGTTAAAATTTACGAAGTTTCAATTAAGTTATGCAGAGATAACTTAATTGAAATGCACTTTAAAATATGCGTTTTATTTTTCTCATAAACTTGTATTTTACGAATCCTAATACCGTAAAAATGATGGTCTTCATTTAAATTTTTGAAATTAACCGATTTACGGCCAAGGATAGAAATAAAACTTAAAATTTTTAAATTATATATTTTAATTATAAAAACACATTACAGAAACACATATGTGATATCAAAAAAGAAATAAATCTGCTACTTTCTGAAATAAGTGGTGTTGCGTAAACGCATCAACGGCCTATAGTATTAAATGAGATTGCCGAAAACAGTCAGCGTGTAAATAAATGGTGCAACGCTCACAAATATAAATTGTTTGACTTCTACATACACATCTTCTTCGGGAGTCAGTCCTACTGATTACATGTCCAGAGTGATCAACCCTCACTTCCCTAGGTGGTTCTAATGGAAGTTGTCTAGCGACAAAGTTCTTTGCTTTTAATAAGCGTACGGCGCTGAATGATTTAAAATTCAGTTGTGACATTTTATTGTGATTCACCGTGTTGTAGAGTTTCCAGGATTTGACGAGAGTACTGTCTATTGTATTTTTAAATAGTGGCCGCCACCATTTCTTACCCATCACCGATTCTATAATTTGCCACGCCATTATCATGCAAATCTACTCCTCCCATGTATTTATTATATCTTGAAATTACAGCTGGTTGTGGGATTGACACTTCTTTTTTCGATTTTCTATTATATCTTTTAGCAGAAGTAAGAGGTTCTACATGATAATGGGTACTAATTGCCGTGACAATAAAATTATCGTTCCATTTTACCAATGAAATTTATGTGGATTCATCAAATTGGGAATCATAGGTGCCTCTTTCTTTTTTTGAAATGACTTTATTATCAACCAAAGGACAATGACTGGTTCTGTTTTCGCGAATCGTTCCTGTGGCAAAATAGCCTTTGGCTTTTAAAAGAGATAAGAGCTTGTAGGATGAAAAAGAGTTATCAAAAAAGACGTTATGATTTTGCGGATTTTTCACAATTGACAAAAGTTCAACAACTACAGTCGCACCAAGTCCAATATCACTGTTCTTCTCTGCTGCTCCCGCATAAGGAATGAACTTGTAGAGGTATCCACTCGAAGAACAAATGCATCAAAGTTTGAAACCAAAACGCACAGGCTTGTCTTTTATAAACATCTTACAAGAATGGCGTCCAAAATAAGAAACCATTTGCTCATCAATAGATAAGTTGAATGAAAAAGTGCCAAACTGTAAGAATTTTTCATTAATTGTATCAAAAAAAGGGCGGAGTTTTGTATACTTGTCTCCTTTATCCAGATTATTATTATCACTCACGTGTAGATTTCGCTTTATCGATCTGAACTTATTCCTATTCATGCAGTCTCTGACAATATCCACAGTTTTGTCCTCATCTAAAGACCAATACATATCTGTCTGGGGTAAGCTGTGATATCCAGGCAAAATTAGGATCCCAAGAAAATTCAGCAGTTCTTCTCGTGATAGATAAAACTCGTGTCTGTTATTGGCTGTGCGTATTTTTCTGAAAACTGGATAATCAAATCCATAAGATTCGCATCGACAAATTAAAAAAAAATGTCCAACGGTGACAAACCCTCCAATTCGCCCCTAAGTTCTTGAATGTGTTCCTCTTCTTTAGATAAAGATAAATTCTTGTGTATGAACGATCCAGATCTCCAAGTCGGGTTGTAACCGCTTTTTTTTCTAGGATTTTTCGGCGTTTTGTTGCCAAATCTTCTTCGTCAGATTCATCGTAAATCTCGTCGGTGTGGATGTCGAAAGTTCCCGCTATATCTCCATTCTGGCTATTTTCAATATAGGGTCCTCTGAAAATTCTTCCTCGTCTGTGAGTTGATCTATCTCGGGTGGAATGTAGACAGCGTCGACTTGTTTTAAAAATCACAAATTATTGTTGTGTGTATAATATTGTATGTATAATTAAAAAAAAGTGAAAAAAAGTTACAAGAAATACTTACCAACTTCATTTTCAAGCTCATTTACAACCTCCTCCAAGACCAACTCTAACTCCTTTTGCGTAAGAAATTTTCTCATTTTTTTCAACAAACAACTCTTATTACAAATAACACGCACTCGATTAGATGCAGACTCAGACTAAATATTGTATAAATAAAACATAGTAGTCGACTGCCCTAAAAAACTTGTCTAAACACACTTGTGACAGGCAATTTCAGTTATTCGGCCGGTGATGCTAGAATGCGCAACAGCATAATTTACGACCTAATTAGGAAAACCCTGGTTCAACTAGACCCTGGTTCAACTAGGCCCCGGTTTTCAATTTTATGGTGTAGTTTGGAATGTAATTAGTGTTAAAAAAATACAAAACTTTGAAAATAAAAACATTAAATAGGAGTATATGATTTTTAAAAGTGTGCGGCCATATATAAGAAAAAATCAAGCTTTTAAAAAAATTCGTACAAGAAAGCAAATGAAAAAAATGGTTCAAATTTAATTCTGTCACTTTTGTTCAACCTTGCGTCAATGGTACCAGCCCATATTTCAGGCGAAAAAAGCACTATTTTTTTGTAAATAAATCATTAGTGCAGTGTTGCGTATACGCATCACTGGCCATGATTGGGTTGAAAACAAAGGTTATTAAAATCCTATCATTTGGTTTTTATTATACCCATTTCAACAATTCTAAACTCACCCACCTATGTTTTAATTTAGAATGTGGTTTAAAAACAATAAAAATGAACAACATAAAATGATCTAACTAAAAAATATGTATATGGTTTAGATAACAAAACACATATGAGCTAACCAATATATTAAAATATAAAATACCGTTTTATTATTTAAATAAAATGATAAAAAAGGAAATTTGTAATTTAAGAAAGATATAAAAAGAAACTCTATAGATAAATATTTTAAAAACTCAACTGAAATGGATAGGGAAGAAGTAGTATAGAAAAAAATGGTATAGATGTTTGAAGCGAATTTAGAGATTCATTATAACATTTTTCTCAGAAATGTCAGGGTGTTAAAGTTAAGAATAATTATTTGTTTATTTATCATAACTTTTAAATTACCAGCTCAATTTTAATTGAATTTCGCATGCAGGTTATTGTAGTGAATTGTTAATTACTGGTAAAGCCAATTTTTATAAAAATTGTCAGTGGCGTAACATACGAAGGGACCTGGTCATTTTTTTGCTTCAAATCTGCGAGGGGATAAAATATTTTTTATAAGAAGTCAACTGTTAGATTCTCCATTTAATTTGGATAAAAAAAGGTACTCTTACAAAATTATGATTTAAAGCACTGTTTTTAAAATATCTTATCTTATATATAAAAAGAAAATTAGGCTTGAATTTTAAATTAAACCTGTCAAATGAAATAATGAACATTAATTTTAATTAAAACATTTTAGCAGGTATTTTTAAACAATCAAATAAAGATATTTTAAAAACAGTGCCTTAAATCATAATTTTGTAAGAGTACCTTTTTTCCCAAATTAAATGGAGACTCTAACAGTTGACTTCTTATAAAAAAATATTTTATCACCTCGCAGATTTGAGGCAAAAAAGTCCCTCCGTATGTTACAACACTGGACAATTCACTACAATAACCTGCATGTGAAATTTAATTAAAATTATGACAAATTTGTTTAAAAGGTATGATATATAAACAAATAACTATTCTTTACTTTAACACCCTATATCTGAGAAAAATTTTATAATGAAAGTCTATTTTTTTTAAAATTCTCTATCACGTATTAAAATTAATGACGTTTAAACTGGACCAACCTGTATAGTGAAAATGAGGAATGAAATGTACTAGCGCTAAAGCTATACAGTAATGTATGGATAATCCGAACAGAAAGTTGGCAGACCCCATTCTACCAAAACTTTCGGATTATAGGATTCATAATAAAAGATTTCTATAATCCGAACACGTTCGATTTATAGATAACTTTCTTCACCATATAAATGCACTCTCACCATAAAACATATTTGTACATAATGAATTTAAAAACCTTTATTTATGTGCATACATAAATGCATAATATGTCAAAATTAAAATATATTTAACAGGAAATCAAACAAAAGATTCAGTAAAAATTTATCTAACAAGAAAAATAATTACGATTTTTAAAGAAACCAGTTAACTGCATACATAATATGGACATACTTCATTGCCCCTTAATATTTTCTTTGAATAAAATTGTCCAGAGTTCTTCGAACAGATTTTTTGATGCTTAGATCGACATCCTTCTGTCGAATTCTTCTTAGGAGGATCACTTCATACAGTGGCAATTCATTTTCCTCCGCCCAACGTAGACACTTATCAAATGAGATCATCGCTTCTGTGCTGGACATTTTTTGTATAAGTTCATCCTCGTCATCAGGCTTCTGATTTTCTCCTGCGACATTAGCAATGATCTCATCATCTTCTAAGATCTCTATATCCAAATTTTCCTCGTCATCACCTCTTGCCCATTTTTCAACTTCTGTTTTATCTATCGGATTATCAGCACGATTCACTTTGTTCACTAACTCCACTAGATCAGGTCCTTCATCTGACAAAATAGAATCACATATTTCTCCTCGTAAAGCATACAGGGGTATCAAATCTTCTTCATCCCATGGCGAAAAGAAGTTGACACCACGATTTTCTCACCAGTTTTTCAGGCACTTGCTTCCAAGATTCGGCTAATGCAAACACAGCATCCTTTAGCGACACATTATTTAAACATTGCGCAATGTTTTCATCATCTTATACAAGTACCTCTTGCAGCAGCCTTTTTCGATATGTGACTTTTAAATTTTGGATCACTTTCTTGTCCATCAGCTGAACCAGGGCAGTGCAGTTAGGTGGAAGAAACATGACTTGAATATTACCATCATGGCTGGCTAGTTGCAGCATTGTCCAGTATTAAAAGTGCTTTCTCTTCAAAATTATTAATTCGAAGATACTTTTTTACGCTTAGTACGAATTCACTGTGGAACCATTCTTCGAAGATAACTCGATCAACCTATTTTTGGTTTCGGTAACAGACAGGTAGGTTGCTGTTTTTGAATGGTCTTGGATTTTTTGATTTACCGATCACAAGCAACCTCAACTTATGTCGTCCACTTGCACTTGCGCAAGGCATAAATGTAATTCGGTCTTTACTGATTTTACGACCCGGGGCACCCTTTTCGTCCTCGTTTACTAATGTCTTTTCAGGAAAGCAGCGCCAGTATAATCCAGATTCGTCCGCGTTATAGATTTGCTCTGAAGAAAGAGTTGCTCAATTTTTGTTTGAGTTCTATACGAAAGGGTTCCACAGCATATTCGTCACTCGACAGCTTTTCTCCGGTAACTTTCAACGAGCGAATCCCAAATCTGTGTTTGAAGCCTTGAAACCATCCTCTGCTAGCTTCGTTAGTTCGAAACCTGGACTTCTTCGTGAAAAATTGGCGAGCCTTTTGGAGTATGATTGCTTCGGAAATTGGTGCATGTCGTGCTCTCTGTTGCAAAAACCATCTTCAACGTCAGAAAATTCCGCTTTGCGCATCGTTTTTCTTGTTCCCGGACCTTTTTCAGTACGCGACACATAACGATTAATTTCACTCTTTTTTTTTCTTGATATCGAATTTTGTTGACTTTCCGACATTAAAGCGTGTCGCCAAGGACGTGAATGAACATCCGGAATCCAGCAGACGTAAAATTTCAGCCTTTTGTTTAAGACTTAATGTGACATGCTTACGTTTAGAATCCATGGTTTAAATGAAATATGCGATACATATGCAGCGTGCAACTCACAACACAACTAAATAACTCTACATTTTCCATAAAACACTTCAAAACAACTATAAAACCACGCAACGTCTTGCTGCAAGAACAAACTTACAGTAATTATGAACTACTCACATAAATTAAACGTTGTTGCATCATCTTTTCGCACTAGACGCCCACGCTCGCGTACGTACCCACAGTTTTGTCATAAGTAATTCGTAAAAATCAGCGTATTTCTTTATAGAGGAGTGAATGAGAATTTTTTAACTTTATATGCCAAATCTAATTTATCGTTACCAAACATTCCATTTAGTCGTTATTTATTTAATTTATTATTATACAATCTGTGTGTGTGTTTTTTTTTTATATAGGCCGTAAATAGCGCTGATATCTTTAGGGTTTTATTCGTTTATTGTTATTTAAAAAATTATTTACTAGTCTGGCACACTTTATTTTTGTTAGATAAGTGCTTTGTTCATTAACTTAATCACTAATAAAACATTAAAATACGACCACGAGAGTGTTCTTATTCTTCCTGCACAGTTTGTCTAAAATTGAAAACGCGGTTTCCTCGTTTGAATTTTTAGATTCCTCAGATCATTTTAGACATATTTTGTATACAATGTCCTATACCTATCTTTGACTGTTTCGGAAATATTAAGTAAAATTCAAATAATAACATTTAGAAAAGAAAATGATTTATTTGCCGAAAATTGTTACAACATATTCAAAAACTTAATGCAAATGTAAACAATAATGTCAATGTAGGAGATGTTCAAAATGCTCGCCACGAACGTCTTGGCAACACCCTACCCGTAAATACAAATTTCTTTTAATGTTACTCAACATCTCAGGTGTGATCGATCTAATTGCCAGGGTTATTCGTCTTCGTAAGTTAGCTTCGTAAGTCAGTGGGTTTAGTTTTGTATACAATAGTTTTCACATATCCCCATAAGAAAAAGTCTAATGGCGTCAGATTGGGAGACCGTGCTGGCCATTTCATCGATCCTCGCCTCTCTATCCACCGATCTGGAAATATTTGGTTGAGGTACTGCCGGACATATTTTATTTGGTAGTGGGGTGGTGCTCCATCTTGTTGAGCCCATATCATATTCGCTGGAACTTGTGGGTTTCCTGGATCAGGATACAAGTTGGCACTACATTATTTTGAAGCAATTCTAAATAATTATCGCTATTCAAATTGCCTTCAATAAAAAAGGGACCTATGAGCTGATCTTCAACAATACCTGCCCACACGTTAACCTTTTCAGGGTATTGAGTATTGTCTTCTCTCGTCCAGTGAGGATTTTCCCTGGACCAATAGCGGCAATTTTGACGATTGGCATGACCGTGAAAAGTAAAGGTGCACTCATCAGAAAACATAACATGTTCTAATTGGATCACATTGCTGTCTAACATTGCCATCATTTGTTCACAAAAATACATTCTCCTGTCAAAATCGTCTTCCGTGAGCTTCTGGGTGGGTATAATTTTATAGGGATGCATTTTGTTTTCTTTTAATAGTCTAATAACTGATGAATAGCTAATATCGAGTACTGGGGCTGCTTTCCGAGTAGATGTATGTGGGTGTTCCTCAAACTCAAGCATAATAGCCAATTTGGTATCCTCACTTATTGCATTGGCAGCTGCTTTTTTTACCTGCCTAACATGGCCCAGCTCGGGGAATTGCTTTTCTATTTTACTAATTGTCCCTTGGGTTAAAGGCGGCAAATTTAGAAATTTTTCGTGAAATAAGCGAGCTACTTCCATTTGCGTCCGTGTATTATCTCCATAGCCAATCATCTCTAGAATTGTTATTTTGTGCATTTCTGTTAAATGAACCATATTTTTGGCTTGTAGTTAATAAAATTTAAACGACCATAGCACTGACGACTACTTCTGTCATGCAACATGAGTCAACATTAAGTCTGGCATTTTAAACCAAAGTAAACAACAATTTTTAGTTTTTTTTTATTCTCATATCAAGTGATATTAAGTGAGTTGTAGAGAATCTTGAAAAATAAATAATTTTCTTTTCTAAATGTAATTTTTTGAATTTTACTTAATATTTCCGAAACAGTCAAAGGTAGGTATAGGACACTGTATACAAAATATGTCTAAAATGATCTAAGGAATCTAAAAATTAATTAACATACAGGGTGTTATGTTTAAACTAAGCAAGTTGGTATTGACCACCGTTATCTGATACACCCTGTATAAAAAGTTTTTATGAAAAAAAATGCGCAACTATAAAAACCAATCGACGTGTTGGAGCATTTTTTCCAACACGCTCCCATCTACTTATTAGCTAATTTATTCCATTTGGCTGACACACACTGTATAGTTCAATCAATCAGTATCAATAGCCATAGAGGCTAATTACAGATACCACCTATAATATGTAATGTTTTAATTTCAAATTTTAATCTTAAAGTTTCAAGATAAATAGAAAAAAATAAAAAATTTCAAACTCTTGAACAAAAAGTCACAATATATTTTGTTTAATGATTAGAGAAATATCAAAAAATTGAAAATTCGAAGCGCAATTTTCAAAATCTTGTACTAAGGGCAGATATTTACATTTTTTTGAAAATATTCAGGCAAATATGTGCAGAATCGACAAAATATTGAAAATTTAACACTAAATTTCAAGCCTTGACTATAAGTCAAATATTTTTTCAAAATTTTCAGGACAAATAATTTTCAAAAATTCAAGGCACAATTTGCAAAATTTTGAACAAAAAGTCAAGACTTTGTATTTTTCTTGAAAATGTTTAGGACAAATGAAATGTTGAAAATCAAACCTTGAGCTTTCCTTTAAATTTGGACAAAGGACGAAGAAGTCAAGAATGTAAAACTTCTATAATTCAAGATCGAGTTTGAAAATATTGGATTAAAAGTAATTTTTTGGACAATTAAATGAAAATTGAAAATACCACAATTTTCGAGTAATTTGACCATTTCAAATTAAAAAAAAAAAACTTTTACGATCAAAATTCAAAGTTATAAGCCTAAAGTCAAAATTCAATTTTTTTTAAATATCTCAAACAAATTAAGAAAAGAACGAAAATATCAATAGCAATTTCAAATCTTCTCCAAAAACTCGCTTTTTAAATACCTGATATTACAAATGTTTTCTATACAGTACACCAAAACTAATTAGCTCAGCAATCTTAGGACTAAAATCCCCCTTCTTTTTCAGGAACAAGGCACAAAAACCCCGAAAAAAACACACTGAACTGAAAAACTATATTAAACCTTTACAACAGCCTTGCCAGTGTTCGCGCCCTTTAACATATCGGTGAACCCGTTAAACATGTTGTTAAACCCATTAGTGACCGTCTCTTGGTACTTCAGTTTCCCTTGCCTGATCCATTCCAGGTTCTGCGTTATTCCTTCCATCCAACGGTGGCTCCAACGTTGAACCATAAAACCTTCCATTTTCAGTTGGTTGACAATTATTGCGTTCTGGATAGCTGGAGCTAAAACAACATTTCTAATAAATAAAGTATTTATATCATAAACGACCGGACTAATAGGAATCCAGTTCAGTAAATTATTTACTTATAACCAGTTTTACCCCCCAGAAATTATTAATAATGTCTTAGGCGACCGGACTAAAAAGCACCTGTGCAACGTAATGCGTTGTTAGAGCGAGAGAGAATAGGCTATGCGTCGACGCTATTGGTTTAAGGGACGGAGTTGGGTGGAGTCTTATAGTCCGAGCGTACGTCTTAAAAAGTAAAGGCTAAATTGATTGGAATATTTCAACCATTTAAAAGTTAAAATGTGCAACAAAGTCAAAAGTTTATTGAAAAGCAAATTTACAGAGAATTCCTAAATTTACAATAAACATATAACAAACAATTACAAGTGTACTTAGAGGTACAGCAGAAATAAAATAAAATTAACCTAGACATATATGCACGCAAATTACAATTGTCATTAAGGTTCTGCAACATAGGTATAGATAGGTCAAGAAATTCTGTGAAAGAATAATTATTAGCAAATCGCAATAAAACTTTTTTAATGACAATCAAAATCAAATTTTCGTCTATCGAATCCTTAAAGGCAATAAATTATACATGCGCTTTCCATAGTGGAAAATAGTATTTCTACTTAAAGTGCTCTGAGACTGAGGGACCTGAAGGTTTTGTCTAGAACGTGTTTGGTAAATATGTATAAACAGAGGGTTACAGTGGTCCCTATAGTCTGCACATGATAAGACCCTAACAGCTTTCTTCTACAGAAGAAACAGAATGTAACTTAGTAGCAGTACAGTAACCAAAGAACAGGATGAGATAGGTGAGATTCAAAAAGGGCATGATATACTTCTTTTGAGATGCCTGAGCTATTAGTCTCCATGGCTACTGTTCTTATTGTGTAAATAGCTTCCAACTAAAGGTACCCAAAGTGACGTTTTTTCCATCAACTCCATCCTCGGAAACTCCTCTCTATAATATTCCCTAAACCTATTTCTTGCAGCATTTTATCCCTTACCTTTAGGTACACCCTCGTCATTATATCCAGATATGGCTCCGCACACGGATATTCTGCCATATTTATTCATCTGATTAAGCACAACGCCACTAATATCACCCCCAACGTTATCAAAGTAACAATCGACCCCATCGGGGGCCTGCCTCAACAGTTCTTCTTTGACATTCTGCGTCTTATAGTTGATAAAACTGTCAAACCCCAGCTCCTTGGTGAGCCACTTGCCTTTCTCATCTGTGCCGGCGATCCCTATCACTTTACAACCTAAAAAATTCCCCCTTGATTCACCCGTTTCGTTCTTAATAGGGACCATCATCAGACAGACCTTTGATCTTGGCTATTTGACCCACGTGGCTTCCTACAGCCCCAGCAGCTCCACTCACCACCACAGTTTCACCCGGTTTAGGGTCGCATAGTTCCAAAAAGCCAAAGTAAGCAGTGTTCCTATAGCAAAGAAGAAAAAATTGAAAATCCTCCCTGAAATGTTAATATATTAGCTTACCCGGGCATTCCTAGCACCCCTAGGCTCAATGAGACCGGAAGATCCCCTAAATCTGGTAGGAGCACCACGGGTATTCCGCTATGCTCAGTCACGTCATCCCGCAGAATTGTATGGGTTCTCCAGCCGAAGTTTCCCACTACATATTTCCCCCGGGGGTATTTGGAGCTTCTGCTCTCTGTAATTCTGAGGATTTTATTTAAGAAAAAGTGGTTCAAAAGGGATGTTTCTTACTTTGCTACTTGCCCCCCAAGCATGACGGTGTTCAAGGGTATTTTGGGCATGTAGGCCCTCATGTACGGATCCACGCTCAAGTAAACCGCTTCAGCCAAGTATTCTTGTAAAAAACTCAAATAATTATGATGTAATTATGCTCTATTAGGGTAAGATATTGCGGGCTTACCATGCTCTTGAAGCGGCGGCAATTCTTCGCGCTCCAGTTTAAAATCGGTGGGTTTGGGGAAGCCTCGGCTTCTCTTTTGGAGAATGTACTTTTGGGCCCTAACCATGATCGTGCCCTGTTTCTGAGTGATGTAATGACAAATGTGAATTTTATAATAAATTATTGTGATAAGGGATCTTATCGTCGAGGACTTCAAAAGTGGGACGATGTGCTGCTGTTAGTTATCGAATGCATGATTTCGTGACAATATAAATGGTTTTATCTGATAATACACTTCAGGGATTTTTCAAAATTATTGGCTCATTTTTTTCTATTGTTGCCATTGTTTAAAGGTCCACTCGCACTCGTTCATTCGCCAAGAAATGAGGAATGTGCCATCAAGAATACAATAGTAGGTGTTCGGTGTTAACGAGTGGAAAACACGTGTGTCATAGCGTCAAACATACTTCGATGTGAAGTATGTCAGTCATCTTTAAACACTTTCTCAGGCAGTTTGAAAATGTCTTAAATTCGGATTTTTTTATTCCCATCTTCAATAAAGTTCCACGCATTTCCCACTAATTTTAAGCGCACGGTATAGTAGAGCGACATTTAAATTTGGCGCCATAATCAAAGTTTAAATTACCCGCCTTTATGACGTGACAAGCCCCTGCCGGTTAGTACTACTCCTCGACGTTCAGAGGGTGCAACAGTCAACGACGTTTCCTATCTAGTCTATGGTGAATATTAAACTAATATAATTAAAGTAATAAAAATTTAAATAATTACGTGAAGGTGTTTTTTTGCCATCTCCCATAAATATTAACATATAAAACATGAACGAAAGAAAGAAGAAATCGAATAAACATCACATCAAAAAAAAAGACGTGTGGATGCGTTTTGTGTGTGGATGTGTATTTTTTTTATGGAGTAACCTTTTTTTACTTATTGGCCTTTTTTGGTCTGTTTTATTTCAGAAAGTTTGTAATAGTCGAGTTGTATTTCTCCATTTGTCCTCATTAAAACCCTATTTAGCAGATCCACAAGTGTTTTCTTGTTGGCACAGATTATGGCTTAAAGGAATACATACTACCAACATGGCATGGGTTATGAGCATTTTATGGATTTTTAAGAGAAAAATCACCCTGGACCTTTGAGTGAAAACCTCATAAAAATGCCTGGAAGTTTAGAAATGATGATGGGTCAAAGGGACATTTTTCTGGAATTAATTTTTATCGAGTATGATTCAAAAAAATGACTGGATCAATTGACTGGTATTAGTGAATAATTATATATTCCTGCCAGGCAGTTTAGAGAGAATTGAGTCTAAAAGCATACAACTTTGTTGACTTTATCTCCTCTCGAAATTTCACGGAGTAGAAAAATGACTCAATCAATGATTTAGTTAATAATGATGTATTTCTTACAGGCAGGCGAAAGTAAGAGCCATAAAAAGAACTGAGACTAAAAGTTTAAAACATTTTAAAATTTTTGTCCAAGCAAATCCAGCCAGTATGATCAAGTGTTGTGACTCTCTTAATTTTGCACCTAAAACAGTGTTTTGTATGTAAAGTTCTTCCTTAGGAGTTCTTCCATGATCAAAAGGTTTTTAAGGTCACTCAAAGGTGTCTATGTATTCAAAATTCCTGCTTATTTCTCCTTGGTCCATCTTTCATAAATCTGAGTCAAGCACAGGCAATATTTTTAAGTGAAAACCTCATAAAAATACCTGGAATAGTTTTTTGAATTATCATGAGTCAAAGAGAAATAACTGTACTAACTATGTTTAAAAGAATGTTTGAGAAAGACGGTAGTGAAGACTGGGAATACTAGTAGATGGTTCAATAATGCAGACATAGAGCGAAAACAGCTGGAGACAGCATAAACAAGACTGCTTGCCATAAAATGAGTACCATCAAATAGCAGAATATGATCGAAGAAACTTGGACAGAAGGCATAAAGAAAGCTATTACAGATACCTGAGAGAGGAAGAACAGTGTGAAACAACAGAAGGCAGTATAGAAGTTAGACATCGGACAAGGATAAAAGATGTTTTGAACTTGATGACTCAATCAACTGCCTGGAATTAGTTAATAATTAATTATGTATTTCTTCCAGGCAGTTGAGAGAGAAAAATAGTGACAACCGAGTCTCAAAA
This sequence comes from Anthonomus grandis grandis, assembly GCF_022605725.1. Lineage (NCBI taxonomy): Eukaryota > Metazoa > Arthropoda > Insecta > Coleoptera > Curculionidae > Anthonomus > Anthonomus grandis. Next base: position 3,845,092 of record NC_065555.1, on the reverse strand, counting down.
CACTTTGAATTGTCGAAACAGTGGGCTGCCAAGGCAGTTATAGGTCTCCTAATGGACCCGTCATGCCCCACCGGGGGTTAACAGAGCCCAACGGCCTTAGAGAAACCGATAAGGCTCTCTGGTCTTAAGGACTTAAAGTCACTGAAACTGTCACTGAAACCGTAAGTGCTTGGCACTCCTCGACTACATGGTCAACGGTTTCATCCTCCTCACAGCACCATCGGCATTCCGGGTTGTCCGCAATACCGATAGTATGGAGATGGCTTCTTAAGTTAAGCCAGTGACCGGTTAAGAGACCTGTCACTAGCCGAACTTCGCGTCTTTTTAGGCGTAGTAGATTTTTGTTGAGACAGGCAGAGGGCCCACCTATGTGCGCTTTTGCCTGTCTCATACCAGGGGACTCAGTCCATCTTCGGTGGGTCCAGTTGTCCAGCAGACCCTTCATTGACGCGACCGCAACGCATTTGGGGATACCAACTATGGGTTCCGGCCCCATCGGCACATTCGCGGATCCCAGTCCCAGTGTCAAAACACTTTTGACTTTTTATTTCTCTCTGTAAAGTTCAGGGAGGAATAGAAGAACGACTTGATCAAGTGCTTGAAATTAGTTAATAATTATATATTTCTTCCAAGCAGTTGAAGAAAAACAGAAAGAGAGAGAAGTCTTTAGAACTAAGTCTAAAATCCTAAAACACTTTTTGTCCCAATTACCACAGATCCTAATCACTTTTGTATTGTAACTCACTGAGTTTTGCACGTAAAATACATTTTTTTTTAATGTAAAATTCATCCTTGTAAGTTACTCTACAAATCTATAATCTACAAAACGTTTTTGAATATCACTTAAAAAGTTGCTGTATATGTATTCAAAATTCCACTCTTAGTCCGTAAGTCTGAAAATAAGTCTCTGGTAAATCTGAGTCTGGTCCGGTAATTTTTAAGGTACAGGAATTCGTCATGTATGAAATTATTCATTAGGAATCGCTTTAACTTTAAATGAAAACCTCATAAAAATGCCTGGAATAGTTTTTAAATTATCTTAGGTCAAGGTGAGATTTTTCTCAAAAGGTTTTTGAGCATCACTCAAAAGTGTCTTCAAAATTCCTGTTTTAGCCTCTCTTTGATCCATCTCTTGTAAATCTGTGTCTAGCTCAGGCAATTTTTAAGCTACAAGAATTCTTCATATATAAAATTGTTCGTTAGGAATAGCTTTAACTTTAAGTGAGAACTTCATAAAAATGCCTGGAATAGTTTTTGAATTATCTTAGGTCAAAGTGATAATTTTGCGAAAAAAAATGTCATCAAAATTGTGTTGCAATAATTGAATTTTGCATCTAAAATAGAGTATTATTAGGAGTTTCTCTCCAATCTCCTCGAAAGGTTTTTGAGTATCACTCAAAAGTGTCTCTCTAAATGTATTCAAAATTCCTGTCTTAGCCTCTCCTTGGTCCAAAAATCTCTGAAACAGGTGTCTAATGAAATGAATTTGGCTATCCCTATATACATTTTCAAGAGCCCAACTGCCTTAGTTGATAACTTATAGGCAAAAAATGAATTCGGTGATAAATAGCATATATGGGATATTTCCCGCCAATTCGGCAACATTGACCGATTTTTTTACCTAAAACGATCACTGTCACTGGCATGTGGAAGTAGCATTTTTCCTGTAAGGCACCGTTGTCATATTTCACACCAGTGCAGCCATTCTTCTATAAAATCTGGAAATAAATGTAGAATCTGAAAATTCAATAATAGACAGGGTGCGCCATTTAAAAAATAACCATTTATTATCAGACATTAATTTAGTAACAACCGATTTATTCTTAATGCATATATTGAAAGGCCCTCGCATGAAATTTCATAATGCATTGAGCGTTCAACCATAGAACCGGGCATATTCTTATAAATCACATCCTTATTAAAAGAAATTTCACAATTTATGACGAAAGTCCGATGACCGATGACTAATTAATTAAATTAAATATATCATGAGGTTACTATTGGAGGCATCATCCGAAAACAAGTGAACGCGCGCACTTTGTACTCATCGTCACGTTTCCCAGTTAAAGTCGAATTAAATATCTCGCGAGTGTGTGCGTCAGGCGCATTTTATAATTTACTTGTGGACGCGATACTTACTGTTGCTGCTCCGTGCCTTTTTATCATATTTAGCAGTACCTTAAGTGATTTATATTACGGTAAGTACTTTTACAATTTCAATACCTAGTATATTCTCTCAATTAATTAATGCAATTAGGATATATTAATTAATTTCGTTGTGCCTATTAGAAGATGCCGGTACGGAATGCGGCGGAGGCATGTGGGAAAAAAGTTGTGAAAAATGGCCGCATACTCTTTGTTCTGATGGGTTTATTGTTTGGTGCATCTAAGCGTTCTTTTTTGATAATTTGCTCGGTATAATTTATTCTTTTACTTTCTTAAAATAACAGGAATAAAGATCAATAAGGAGGAAGCAAAACGATCTTCTCCTATGAGGAACTCTTTCCTCAATCACTACTTCATGGCAATATAGGTTCTTACCAAAAAAAAACAACTTTTACAACACTCTGTCAATATGTCCATGAAGCTATCAATGGAAAATCCTATATTGATATTATCTATACAGATATGGAGAAAACATTTGATAGAATGAGATACTATATACAAATTTCAAATCTTTGTCAGGCTTACATGTATCTTCATATATTACTTTCAAGTCAGGTGTCTTTCCTTCTGGAATTCCACAGGGCTCCAATGTTGGACCACTCTTGTTTTTGACTGCTATCAATGACGATTTCAAAGATTTTCTTTAGATTCAATCTGAGAATAATTATCAGATGTTGCAACATGCATTTTGTCATGTTGTACAGGAATTAATAATTCAAAAATGTCAACAAGTGTTTGTAGGTCATTCACTTTAAATGGTATAATCGCACAATTTTTAATTATACAACAACTTCAATAATTGTAAATTTCATAGTTGCAGTATATTAAAATAATTAATTTCATCTGCAAGGAATTTTAACTTTATATGCAATAAACCATATAGAACCTTTTTTTAAATTCTTTCAAAATTGTTTATATGACATTTATGAAATGGTTACCAAATACCAGGTACTTGAATAGTCTAGAACAGATCTCACAAGGGAACAGTAAACATTTTTAAAAGACAATACTATTAAGGTCAAAAATCTCAATAGTTTTACGGCTTTATAAATAAAATAAAGTCGTCATGGTTTTTAAAACTTAAAGTTCGAAAAACACTCCTAATTAATAACTCTATTACTAGAACTTTTGCCAATATTGGAATATCGGTCTATTATTTGGTCTCTTCACTACAGTGTCTTGATAATGGTAATTAAAGGCTCATGGAAGGTTTTTCAAGCAATTTGGCATCTGGAATTCTCCCATTTATAAATTCTCTCAATATTTTAACCCATACCCTTCATATATTAACATTAATCCAGCTGGTCTGAATCAGTTTAAAACAATAATACAAAATAAACTGAAACAGAACTGAGTAGGAACTACATCATTGTATCTTAAGTTAGTATTTGTATGTGACTTCAAAGCTAATAAATACATAAATCCCCTCTATAACTCATATCAAATTTTTGCTTGTTTCAAAGGTTTTTTTTGATCTGTTCGCAAATCCACTTGAAGGAATTAAATATAAAGTAATATGCAGGTAATTTGAAAATAGTATGTTCTTATGGTACAGCAATTTGGTCCATTCCATGATTCATGAAAATAATAATAAAATGTCTTTATTCAGCAAATGTTACAATAATGCCTATTTGCTTACAAAGGCGAAGAGTAGCTACAAGATACTCTTAACTTTCATTAAAAATACTAAAAAATAAATAATAATTGCAACTATACTTATAAATTACAGTTCACTATAGGTACACTTCATGTTTCTTCAAAAATTCTTGAGTCGCCTATTTACTACTAAATGTATTTGAAATGTTTTTCAATATAGGTCCATCTTCCACCAAACCAAATGAATAATTATTATTTAGGATGTACTATATTTATCTTTTAACCATTTTTTCCCAAATAATCAATCTCTTCAAGAGTTTCCCTTTTATTGACTACTTAAAGCCAAGTATTTTTAAATACATTTGTAAGGTGAACTCCATCCCAACCTCATTGTTTTTGTATTTATTACAGACAATGTTCATAAATGATTTAGCAGTACCTGTGCTAAGTTCCTTTCTGCATCTAGCCTCACCACAATCCCTTTTGTTGCAATCTTACCCATTGTTGAATATGGAACACTGGTTTAAAGAGCTCAGTACTGCTTGCCCTGAAATCTTGGATGTTAAGACCATAATATTTGGTCCCTTAAAGTTTATAACCTAAAAATTTAACCTGCCGGAAGTTTCACAGGTTTGAGTATTCAATTGCTTCGGGTTTCAAAAATCTCTAGATCCAAGATAAGCAGTTTTACAGAAAATGTAAAAAACCTGTAGTATCAAAACTGTTTAAAATACATTTATAAAATTTATTATATGTGAAAATAGGACCCTTCTAATAAGGTTTTTTGACAAAAAAACATATTTTTAGGTGTACTACTAGAGAAACAATTTGATAAAAAAGTTTGGATGTAACGAGTTTTGTTAACAAACAGTGGATTCAAAGAGTTATGAAAACCCGAAAGTGATAAATGATCCGTATAGTTTATGAAATAATGCAAAATATTTTGAAAGTGTTACCTACAAAGTTATATTTTCATTAATTTACAAAATAAAATTCAATTCAAAGCCCATCGTCTTCTTCAATATTATAGATGACATCTTCAGTATTCGCATTGTCTTCCTGTTCTATCGCACTATTATTGTCAATAATATTCTTGTAGAAAGTCAAATCTTCGTTTGGTGTATATCTCCAGTCCAATCCAAAATGTTTTTTCAAAAGAGCATCAACATCTTTAATTTTAGCTTCTTTAATAGAATGAACTTTTGGCAACGGCTCAGGCTTTATTAAAATAAAGTTTTTCCTTTTTTTTAGCACCGATTTATAGGTACCAAGATCCGATCTAAAGTTTACTTCTCCTTTAATAACAATACTTTTACCTGCTTGTTGGTTTTGTTTCTTTATAGATATTCTCTTTGCAGTTGAAAATTGGAAATGCCATTGATTAGGTGGCTTAATACAGACCTCAATGTCAGTCAAAGATATCAAAATCTTTTTCAAGATCAAGTACGGTCGCACCATCAGATAATATTTCTCGATATTCTCGTGGATCAAGGATAACTTCCTTCTTTTTAACTTTTTTTTCGGCTCTGCCAATGACTCTATCAGGTGGCAAAAACGAATGTCCTACAATGGGAAATATTACGTGAATCTCTTGAACTGAAGTTTCTGTAAAGTAAAGCCAATGCATAAGCATGCCAATCATGATGGAGTTTTTATTTTGCCCAGGACAACCATCGCCAAATAGCTTAATCCACTTAGTCTCTGCCAGATTAAGTGTGGACAATTTGTGATTAACCATTGAAACTATTTCATTAGATCCCTTTCCTCCTATGTTCTCGGTCCAAGTGTAAGAAGTTACAGTATCTTTTGATTATGTTGCCTTAGAAAATGACCTTCACATATGGTAAAGTTATACCAATAAAATTGTCTTGAATAATAGACTGACTGGTCTGGAACGCGCAGCAGCACCAAGTTTTTTTTGACAATCAAAACTAAGTTTAATGGTATTATCTTCTGGCTGTTTAAGAAGCTCATAAAATGCTTTGGCCTTAAGTTTGTGAACTCGTGATTTGCACATTAATTCTGCCTTGGTTTCAGGATTCGAAGCAGCTGTAATTTGACATTTTAAGCTAATGCATTCAGAACATGCATCTGTAGCTGGGGTTTGAAAGCTTATATTAAAATCTTGGGTAAAAATGTCCCTGAAGTAATCATATTTCACTATTAGATCTTTATTTTCACTACAGTATATTTTCCAAAGTTTCCTAATACTCAGTTCACTTGCCATATATTGACGTTCGGACTTATTTCTCGTGTTATCCTATTACTTTTTTTGAACATAATGCCTGCTTTTTCGGTCACCACCCCGATTTTCTTTGGGAGGACAATTATCTGATAAGAATTTTTTGCTCAAATTCTGAACTCTAAATCTTGAGATTCCAAGAATTGGTAGAAATGCATTGCTGCAAACACAGACAGTGTTCCTTTTTTTGTTTTAATAAAATAAGATAAAGAAATTGAATTGCTGCGTGTACCTTTAACTGGACGGCGTCTCTTCGGAACATTTTGGGAAGTATACTTCAGAATAAAATTCTCCTGTTCAATCTTTGTTTTATTTTGATAAAAGCATGCATGAAATTTCCTGCCTAGTCAGATCAGTACAAGCAAAGGTCTTCTTATGGTTGCATTTTGGTAGACTTGGAAGCAATTTGGGTCTGTATATACAAAAAAACGTACTTTTATGTACCTAACTAATTACATAAATACATGAGTACTGACCCTGCACTTTTTGTGTAGATTTCCATTTCGAGAGATCTGCTATTTTTTTTCTCTACCTTTACCAGGTGTTATAACTATAATAGAATAATTCTCCATAACGCTTTACTGACAGTAAATTAATAATTGTTATAAGTTGTGTTATTAAAAAAAACGTGAAAAATAACAAAACGAAAATGAAATCGTTACTGTATTGCAGTCCGATGTTTACTAAAGGCGGGCAAACAAAATCAAAACAAATTGCAGAATTAAGACAGTTTTGAAACCGTACGACAATAATATAATATTTTATTATGGGATGTAAGCAGTTTTGATAACGGAATAAATGAAAGGACCTAAAGAGTTTTGAAATAGTATCTAGGAAGGAGTGAGAGAGTTCTGCTACCGTGGCCGAAATATTACATATAATTTTTATTGGATTGAAGAAGTTTTAGTGCAGACATTATTTAGAGAAAGATAAAAAAGCAATTATAGACGGCAGCAGGGCCCTTACCTCATTTTTTGTATAAAATGGATTTAGAGAGTTTAGAAACCGGACGCCTCAATTGCACTATTATTGCATACTCAAACAGAAATACAGAAATTTTTAATTGATGTGATTATAATGTTTCAATTTCCTCTAAAACAGAGGGAATCTGGATGGATTCAAACTTATTGTTGAGGGTCACATTAATCATGAACACTACAAATAAGGCAATGAAGGTGCTTGGTTTCATTCAGAGGTCAAGTGTGGACTTGAATGCTTTAATGCTCTCTTGTTAGACCAATTTTGGAGTATAGGTCAGTCCAGAATACATTTTTGAGAATTGCTGCATTCAGAAGTGGATCGAAATTTGGCTACACTAGACTTGAAGACAAATCCTTTTAGGTTTATATTTTCTACATTAAGTAATGAATACTTCAGTTATTGTCACTTTTTGAATTTAGACTTCCTTCTTAAAATATCAAGGACACTAACTTTGTAATCCCATTTCACCACACTCACTAACTATGGCATGAATGAACCAACTACATGACTGGTTCGCAGAACTAATGGCCTGCTGATACTTTTCACTAAACTTAAATGGAATTTATTATATATTTCTATACTTACAATGTAAATGGATTCTATTGGTAAATAAATAATATTAATATACAACTACACACCTATGTATAAGTTTCTGGGTGATGATCTTAAGCTTTTTAATGTTTTCAAAAACCTTCGAGAGGATTCTCCATATTCTTTGTCTAATTGAGGATGAATTAGCAATGGATGAAGGAGAATTAAGGTTTTTGCTGCTACTGAGATAGAATCAGTTTGTTGATTTTCAAATATACTTCCATACATTCCTACAAGTGTAATGACTCTTTCTTTTTCTAATATGATGAAATTTCGTGCTGGTTTCTTTTTCTGATGGTCTATTATGTCGAGGAGACATCAATTTGTGATTTCACCAAATAGAAATGTCTTTTATGGGTTTCGGTAGAAGTAGTAAAAGTACAGAGACAACCAAAAACCAACAATTTGGTGTCTCTGAAAAGTAACATCTTGTACGTGCAATGCCTGGAATATAATTTGCAAAATATTGTTGATAGAATAATGTCTTATTTCTTTCAGGAATATTAAAAACACTCGAAAACCCAGATTGGTATTATCCAGGGCCATTGAATATATGAAAACATAAATAATATCGTGTTTCCAGGATATTAAGGACGTTTGAAGTCCAGGCATTTGTGTGCCTAGAATAACTCTTTTACTACTTATAAGTCTCTCACAGGTATTTGAGTTACATGGAAAGCCTGGAATAATAATTTAAATACTATTGTGCCTCTTTTGGTCATTTGGAAGTAATCTGATAAGAGGTTTAGACTTTTGTTTTAATTCTAAATATTCTAAAGTAATTCCAGGATTTTATTCCAGGCATTTGTGTGCCAGAAATAATTTTTTTACTACTTATAAGTCTCTCACAGGCGTTTGAGTTACTTGAAAAACCTGGAATAACGATTTAAAAACTCTTTTGGTCATTTTGATGTAATCTGATAAGAGTTTTAGAATTTTGTTTTAATTCTAACGTAATTCCAGCATTTTATTCCAGGCATTTGTGTGTCTGGAATAACTCTTTTACTAGCTATAAGTTTCTCACAGGTATTTGAGTTACATGGAAAGCCTGGAATAATAATTTAAATACTATTGTGCCTTTTTTGGTCATTTTGAAGTAATCTGATAAGAGGTTTAGACTTTTGTCCTAATTCTATTAAAAATCTCCCTTCAGAATTTTGACAGGCTGTGACAAGTCGTGCAGGGTTTATTTAAACGTAAAGATACTTTAGGGCCATTAAGGACTATTTAAATTTTAACGACTATTTAGTTATTCTATCCTGAGAAATAATAAATTAACATAGATAAGGGATTGCTAACTTAATTTCACCTAACTTCAAAAAACAGAATTTTAAGCATGAAACAACAATTGTCATACGTTGATTTTTTTGTGTGGATCTTAAAAGTCCGCTAAAAGGAGATGCAAAGCAAACGTCGGTCTGTTATTATTTATTAAAGTTGTTAATGATTCTCTTACTATTTAGTCCGTAGCCATATGTGATGATTTCTATGTCTTAATTAAAATTTGCTAAAAACTATTTGTTTAAGAAAATACGAGTATTTCCTATATTATTATACAACAAAAAATTACCCCTGGAAGGTAGATTATCCATGACGCTTAAAAGGGATTTTTATGTTTAAAATCGTGATTTTTTGACTTTTTCTTGTGTCTACCGTTGTTCTTTTCTCTCTTATCAACTTTAGGTTGCATTTCTTTCAATGAGTTGAACCCATCCACAATGTACTAATCAACCACTTGGACTAACTGGAACCAATTACTACTACATTCATTTAAAAACCTAATCGCTTTGCTGTAAAATAACAATCAGCGATTTTAATTAATTTTATAAGGTTAAATTAAAAAAAAAAGATATAACAACATAAAACCAATGTCGAAACGATTATTGCGTATATCGGCAATTTCAACGCTGCTTCTTATAATATCGATGAAAAAATTCATTTAATGTTGCGTTGGTCAACCATCATTTACTTCACACTGGATGCCTATATTATACTTTTATTTAAATTATTAAACATTTTCAACTTTATTGTATTTTTCTCGTTATCATTTACTGCTTGAACTTTGGACTTGTTTATACTTTACCTTATATGATAAAAACCCATTTAAAATACATTGGGAACCAGACGACACTCGCACGCACTTTAATCGTTATGAGATAATTAACTTTTTTCTAGTATGACCTGTTCTGCGGGGACAGGGCAGGTTTTCGACCTTTGAATTGAATTAAACATAATTTATTGGGTTTTTCTAAAAATAGCTATATTATTACTGCACGAGAGCCGATTAACAAAGATATTCATGTAATAGTAACGTTTTAAATCAAGAGTGATGATACGTATTAATAAACATAGTTATACTATATACGAGGCGTCCCAAGCCTATTTCAACAGTACAAACTGTTAATATCATTAAAGGAGTGGTGAGATGCTCGAAGTAAATCACTATGTCCAACTTTACCAGTGTTTTTAAGTTCTCAATTCTTCCACTAATTCAACAATGCAACTTTCAGACAAACACTATTTTCTAGAACATGTCTACACCGGCTGATAATACCAACCAAGAAAACTCCGTTGCCGTAGCTCCTATTACCTGCATGGAGTCTGTGAACAGGGTTGCCAAACTCCCGATGGTCGAATCCACTATCCAGACCGCGCACAACCTCTATGAAAAAGTCAAAGTAGGTACCATAATTGTTCCCCAATTTTATCTATATAATTATAATTATTTTACAAGGAATACAATAACGTGACCCATTGGACCCTACAAACCGCCGAAGATACCGCCTTTAAAGCGGTTGATATCGCCAAACCCTATGCCACCCCGGTTATCAAAAACCTGGAGGGGCCAATCAAGAAAGTTGATGGGGTGCTGTGCTCCGGATTGGATTACGTTGAGAGCAAAGTGCCCGCCGTTAAACTACCACCTAAAGAAGTGAGTTATTATTATTATTGGTTCATTCATCGTTTCTCATTACTCTGATCACCCCAATAACCGTTTCATCACCATCGTCACCCTAAACCAACCCTCCTTATTTAGATTCTTCTACAGATCTACGAAAACACCAAAGAGTACGTGACTCCCGCGATGGAAACCGCTAAATCTTACGTGGAGCCCGCGGTTAAAACCGCCAAAGATGTGTTGGAGCCGGCCTTTGAGAAGACCCGCAGCGTTGTAGAGCCCATTGTGGAGCCTATTGTCGAAAACGTTAGGCATAAGGTACCTATTACGGTAGAGTAGGTAGTACCTTATTGGGTTCTAATTGCGATTTTGTTGGCTTTTAGGTTGACGAGTACCTGCATAGAAACCAAGAAGATTCGACAGCAGCCGAAGCAGAACAGACTGAAGACGCTTCGCCTAAGCAAGAACCTTCACCTGGCAAGTATGGATTTGTTTAATTTGATTAATAAAAAAGGGTGTGCAGATTGCATTTCTTATTTTAATTTAAGATGGTTTTAGTCCACGTTTCTTTGCTTACTTTGAGATTCGTCTTTTATCAACCATCATCCAGCATTTTCATATACAAGTGCCTGGAATTTTTATTTTATTACCTTTAAGTCAACTAAGACCATTATAAAAAGTAGAAATAGTGAATGTATAAACAAACCAAAAAAAAATGGTGAAAAACGGATCTTGTCATCTATGTCAGACACATTATTTTCCTTGTATGTTTATCTCTGTCTGATTCGCCTGGGAAGCTTCTAAATAGGATATAATTTTATTTTTTTTATTTTTAGACACTAGTACTGGCAGCCTGAATAGTACCACTGGTTCAGCCACATCGTCTTAAATTGTGTTTTTTTTTTATATATTATGTTATTTTTTGTTACTTTTTAATATAGTTTCACGTTCTATTTAAAACACTTTCATAATTTTTGTATGGCTCAAAAGATTATACTTAAGACTGTTTAAAATTAAGGCAATACATTAATTATATTTTAATTTATTAGAATAAGTCAAATAATCTAATATTTAATTCTAGTACTATACACTGTATTTTTGTTTTCAAATTAAAAGGATATTTAAAAATTAAGTCATATTAATTATGGAGACCATAAGCGCTCGGACTAACGTTTTCAGGGTTTTTAGCGACGCACAGTACATCGAAGTATAGGAAAACACGGACATTCGCAATAACTTTTTGGTCTTATTATTTTGAATTAGTTATTTTTGTTTGATAACAGTATAAGATGTTTTTTTTTTTTTAATTTTCATTAAATCATTGACGTAATACAGGGTGATTAAGATTCTAGGTTTATCGTAACGATTTAAAAATCGTAAGGTATAGCAAATGTGTAGTTTAAATTTGGCAAATTTGTTTATTTTAAAGCTTACTTAAATAAGAAACTAAAAATATTCTTAGACCTTCTGGATACATTCGCAAAAGAAAGGATATTTAACATTTTAGTTTTTTCTTTTTTCTGACTGTATGTCAAAAGTTTATAAAAAACGAGAAATGCTTTTGTGTAGGTTTTTTTACCTTTATAAGGTAGTACTGTCAGAATTCCAATTCGACGTTTCGGTTCCTGTCAACCATCATCAACTTTGTTTTTTCTTAAAGCCGTAAACGATTCTAACATTGTTGAAATGACCGTTTTATTTTCTATTCAGTAATTTGCAACTCGGTATCTTTATTTAATAATAATAATAATAATAATAAATATTTTTTATTTGCATAGAAGAAACAAAAAAAAATACAAGTTTACAAAATCTAGCAATAAATTTACGCAAATAAAAGGCCTACAAATTCAGAATTCTGCCATGGCAGATTCTGGTCTTTAACATTGTGGCCCCACACTTCATTAAAAAAAAAATGGTAATTTCAGTAACGCTCATTAACAGTAACGCTTAACTAATAACTGATTAAATACAGCTTTTTCTTTAATCCTATACCTAATAAACCTACATAATACTACATAAGAGTTCTAAATTCTAAATTTGACAGTTTAACATCAAGCAAAACAAAACAAAACAATACACACTGCAAATACCCAAAAAACAGATTAAATTTTTTGTTAAATAACAAAAAATAGAAAAATTATTGCAGACAATAAATAAATAAATAAAATGATCCCAATACCAAAAATTGCAATAAATTACTTAAGAAAACAACCATTCAAAAAGTTAAAAAAAAAAGAACTTAAATTATATACCCTGCTGATTCATTAGATTTACAATCATCCTCCTACGAAAAGTATTACAAGAAATTAATAATTGGTCCGGATCCAAATTTAAAGAATTTATTTGATAAGCAAAATTGTAAGAAAATGATCGTTTAAATAACTGTGTTTTATGTCTCGGAATGAGAATAGTATTTCTTCTTAAATTTAAATGGTGTACATCATTTCTAAAAGTTATTTTTTGATAGAGATAGGGCGGACTACGATATATTAAAATTTTATAAAAAAATGTTAAAGAATGAGCAATTCTTCGATTATGCATATTAAGCCATCCAAGTTCGTGAAGTTTATGGGAAATGCGGTTTCTCCTACGAATGCCAAATATTAGTCGAATGCAAGAGTTTTGGAGCTTTTGCAGTCTACCCCTATCCTCATAATCAAGACACCAGCCATACACTACATCACAGTAATTACATTGTGAAAGGACCAATGAATCACATAAAAGCTTCTTAATATCTTTAATTTAAAATCAAATATTTCTTATAAGACTCAATTTCATGAGGACCTCTTATGAAAAATCCAAAAACTGATTGCTGGCAAGAACCTACGATTAAAATTCTGAGAACGCTAGATAAGGACGCGGACGCTATACAAGAAGACAAATTGCTACAAGAGAATGATTTTCGATTTCTGATATTATTTATACAAAGTAAAAAAAAAAAACAGAAATGGCAAAATTTCTTCTTCTTTATTTTCAATCATTTATTACATACGGTAAAGAGTTTTGACATATGAAGAGTTAATATTTTATTATTTCTTCCAAGAGCAATAGAGTTTAATAACTAGCACTCACTCACTGGTTTTGATGTTCAATCAGAATAGAGAGAATTGACAAAGACAATTTACATTTTTGCCTAAAGTATACCATACCTATTATTCTCATAACATAACAAGAAACTAGTTAAATAAATTTAGTTTTCAAATTAATCAGGGAAAGAGCCTCTTCTGTCATGATAGTTAGTTTTTTGTTATCAGCTTTTAATCTTATGGTAGATATGAATGGATCTGATGAGAGAATTAGATTATGTAAAATATCTTCGTTTGTAAATATCCTACTACTTTTTCTTGCGTGGAACTCTCTGTAATGGCGAAAATGTTTATTCCTCGCCTCTGCTGCTTGTTCTGAAAGATTGCCTATAGGGCATATAAAATTTCTTATTATGTCGGCTCCATGCATGAGAAGTTTGTGTATAGATGCCGGCATGTAGTACCATCCATACATTTCTGGAATAATATTTTCTCCAGACGCTAATACTCGTAGAATAATGTAAAAGTTTTTTATTAAAGTTTGATCTATGACGGTTAAATCGGCAGATTTTTCAAAATTTTTAAAAAATCTTCAACTCAATAAAATAGTTAATATTTTGTCATATTTAACATAATAGACTTTACCATTGAAATCACATACTTTTTTTCCACCGTGTAGGTAGCCAAAACCATATGGCGGTATTTTCTAAAAACAACAATATGTTTATATTATAAAAATATAAAATAGATCGGAGAAAATTATAATTTTTAAAAATCGCCAATGTCCACCTATTTACATTGCCTCGTTCTACTGTGCGACGGCCCACTACGTTATTCTCCTTCTAACGCATGGGTGCCTAGTAGCTGTCCTTGTCCGAAGAACGGTTTAGTCCAAGCGCCTTTATGAAATTTTCGCTCTTTTGAACATCCCTTAATCCAGGGTGATTTTTCGACTTCATTTAAATACAACCGAAAGAAAGAGTGAATGAACATGCCAATAATTTCCATGGGATTTTATTGATAAACCTATAAAGCAAAGTTAAAGCCAAGTAGTACTTACAGTTTAAAATCGACGAATTTTGGGAAACTAAGATCTATCACTGAATACTTTAAATATCGTTTATTGTTACATCAAAATTTATTTAGAATTACAACTTTATTTAATATAACTAAATACATTATAATGGAGAAAAAAAAAACAGTCTTATAATAAACATCCTAAATTCTAGTATAATATTAATTCATTGTATATTAGTATAATAAATAAGGAAATGTTTTATAGTTTGCAATTATTTTATTTACCAGTAAATCTAATAAAAAATTTGTCATAATACATTAGATTTACTGATAAAATCCAAATTAGAAATTTAATACTGATTTTTTTGGCACCGAGGACCAAAATTTCCTATTAATAAAAAAAAAAAACCTAACTTCCCTTGAGATCAAAATAAATAATACGCTGAATATTCTAAACTAATGCCTATAGTTTTTCAAAAATGGAAAATCATTTACTACCAGTGGTTTAAGCTTAAAAGTGTATATAAATATTTAAAAAAAAAACATATTATACCAAAAATACACACATTTCTTCAATAACTTACCTTTAGGCTTGTTCAGAGGCTCGATTTTTGAGTATTATATACAACTGCTTTAACCTATATATAACTTATAACTAAGAAAGAGAGCTGAAATAAGATTTATATATATATACATAAGAATGATTATTTAATTATTAAAAGAGTATATTATTATAATAAATATCACTTAGCGGGCGTTTTAGTTCACTCTAGTGTTACATTAAGCAATATAAGTGAAAGATATGACGTGGTCCTATATGCCCTGTGTTATATACGAAACAGGGTGAATATTTAAATCACCCTATATAGCAGTCAAATAGCAGCGAAAATGAGGATTGAGGATGATTGAAAATCATTGGTTAGTTTTAAGACGAAAAGCTCTAAATTTGGACTCATATTATTTGAGGCTATGAGTGCAATTACTCCCTTACCCATAAAAATACAAAATCCGCTTTATTTTAGAATATTAATCGTCAAGAGTAACGCAAAAGACTAAACGACCCTTTTCTCCTCGTTGCTAGATGGCATCACTAAATTAATTCTTGCAATTTTATCATAGATTGAAGTTTTGAGAAGCAAAGTTTGTGTTTTTCACCAGAAAGGGAGAATTTTAGTGTTTCAAAGAGGATCGTCTTTAAGCATATCTAGTGAATTTAAGTATTTGCCTCTCTCTACTTCTGAACAAAGATAGAATATATATATAGGTATGTTATGCTGCCTTGTAAACAATCATTTATTTTATCGTCTTTGTCACACTTATATGCAATTTTCTAGGGGGTTTGAGCTTATTGATTATGAGTCAGTTTTTTTTTGTACATTTTAAACTTTTTGAGATATTTTCGTAATTACTTGAGATTCCTCAACGAGTTTCTAGTCAAAGGTGGGTCCTTTCCAGGCGAACATTTTAAGGTATTAACGATTCTTGTACCTAAGAAACTTTTACAATTAGACGCTTTTTTGTTAACCGACGGATTTCAAATTTTAAGGAACTTTTACAGTTTTGAACGCATTTCTTGATATATTTCTGGAATTTCTTGTATAATCAAAAGTAATGGATTTAACATAGGAAACTAGAAAACTAACTTAGCTAAAATGAATTTGGTGGTCCCCAGTTTTTTTTATTTCGTAACATTTTACATTTCTTAAGATATTTTCGAAATTACTTGAGATTTCGTAACGAGTTTCTAATCAAAGGTGTGTCCCCTCAAGTAACATAAAAAAAATACAGACCAGGTTTTTTAGTACCGAAAGTTATGTTTTATTTATCATTAATGGAAAAAACCCTAAGCAAATTGGGCTAACCAATGATTGGAAATCTAATTTGAAATTTTTAGGTTGACCGATCAGGACTAATAGTAAAATTATTGAATTGACGGTTCAGTGTTTTATTGGCTCTTATGGCAGTTTCCTATCTAGGATGTATTAAGGTAAAATAAAAAAAATATAGTCCACGTTTTTTAGTACGAAAGTTACTAAGAAAAAAGACCCTTAGCAAATTAGGCTAATCAGTGGTCGCCTAATTGAATGGACATTTCGCTGGCCTATTTTATTTATTTCATTAATTAAATTGTAAAAAATTTGAGCGGTCCTTTGGCCATTAAGTGCCGAAAGACCTTCTGACCCTGTATAATAGTAAAAATGTAATTCATATATCATGAAATTGAAAAAATATTAACGCGTTTTTTAGTCACATGCCTTCGGACTATAAAACATGTTGTTACTGCTGTGCATCCTTTCTCCTTTCAACGTCCGAGCATTCTGTGATAAGTTTGTCTTTGTTTGTGGTTATAATAGTCCAGGCGTATTGTAAAAAAACTGCTTTATTTATTAATTAAAAATGATCATTTTGTATGATGAAAAAATTGATTTTTTACGTCACAGGTCCCAGGACTACAAGATACGTTGCTACTATGCATCTTTATCTTTTCTAACGTTAAGGCATTTTGCGATAAGTATGTCTTTGTTTGTTACTAAATTAGTCCAGGAGTATGTGGAAGAAAACGTTAGTAATTGGAAACCACTACTTGCACTATGCCTACATTAAATAAACTGGAAAACGTGTTTTTTATGCCACATGCCCATGGACTCTAAGACATGATATTACCTTGCATCTTTTTCCCTCCAATTCTTAAGGCATTTTGAGATAAGCTTGTCTTTGTTTGTTACTACATTAGCTTAGAAGAATATGCGAGAAAACGTACTCATTGGAAACAACTGTTTGCACTTATACTGTCATATGATGTTTAATTTAAATAAACATAAAAATGTTTGTTATATCATAGATCCTTGCATTCCAAAAAAAAATATAGAAAGCTTTAACTTGTTTGATAGTTATTTAATTTATAACAATTACTAAAAAACATTACTGGTAATTTGAGTAGGAAGTGTTTTAAGGTTTTCCAATTTCTTGGTGATTTTATTAAATTTTTATTGACATTTATACTATAACTTTTTGTAAGACCCTGTATAAATTCTACTTCACACAATTTGTTCCTTTTAAAACTAAGCTCCTAATTAAATTACCTTGTTAGTATACAGTGCAAAATTTAGACAAATGTTTATATTCTATTTAATGTTTTACTAAATTTGTATAAATATTAATTTTTACTGTAAAACTTGTGAATTTTTTGCCTAATTTCTGAAACCCAGACCTATGTATCTAGTAGGAAATGTATGAGTCTAAAGAAAGGGATAAATATAAGACTTTGTTTAATTTTAAGACCCAATTTAACACTTTTTCTATTTGTGTACTATAGTTTCCAAAACAACCACACATTTTCTCTAGTACGGTATAATAGAAATTCCAATTTGGCAAGGGTAAACATTTTAAGGTATTAACAATTTTTGTACCTTAAAAACTTTAGAAATTAGAGGCATTTTTGTAAACGAACTAATTTTAACTTTTGAGAAAACACACTACACTTCACACACGTTAATTACCATATCTCGCATCCATTACAGTTCGGTCTATTGAAAAGAAAGGTGTTATTATGGATTTGATGTACAAAACCAGGTGAAGATAAGAAAATCCCTCAGCTGCTTGGAATAAATGAATAATTCATTATGAAATACTTTAGCGTATTAACTGGAAAAATCCCTCAACAAAAAAAACTTGAGTGGTCCCCAATTTAATTTTTTTTGGGATATTTTCGAAATCACTTGAGATACCTTAATAAGTTTCCAGTCACAGGTGTGTCCTTTTAAGGTATTACCAACTTTTGTACCTCAAAAACTTTTAAAATGACAGGTATTTTTGGAAATAATATTCCTAGGAAGTTTTAACTAATGAGTTCATTTACCTTTAATTAAAAAACTAAGATACGATACACTGAAGCATCAGTGAATAATTTTCAAGAGCAAATGCAATGAAAAGGCAAAATTGAGAATGTTCTCTTTACTTAATTTTTTTTCTGTGGGACATAACCGTGTATATGATCCGGTAACTTACTTTTATACAAAACAACATTCCTCTTTACAGGTTCCGTGCAAAAGAAAATGATGACAGATCTAGTATATAGGTAATAGGGATCTATATATGAATGCATTTGGGCATTTATATTTCATTATACTTTCAGGTGCTTTAAGTCATTTCTTTTTTGATTGTTTCTTCCTGGCATTAAGAAAAACTTTAGTGATGCAACAGTTAAATATTAATTAAATTAAATCCATTAGTGCACCGTAAACCCCAAAAATAGGAAAATTTGCCTTGACGCAGACCTCAACGAGTAAACATCGAAACGTTTCCATTTAAATGCAAAAAATTGTGATAAATGAAGAAATTGCGTGGTGGTGCGAGATCTTCGGCCAGGCACAGGGTATTTGTGATTCAGATTAATTTCCTTTTCTAATTAGTTAAATCTAGTAAGTTTCTTTAACTAAATACAAATGTACTATTGAAAATTAAGTTAATTAACTATTAATAAGCGATTGTTTTGCAAAAATATTGCGACATGCTTCTTATAACATTAACATAAGTCGTAGAGATATTTCGGGGTTGCGCCTCATAGCCTCATTCATTTTAAAAATTTTTCATTCGAATTAAATACAATAGTCTTTAAAAACATGGCATGATTCCTCCAATGAACGCGAGGATGCCTTCTGGGTCAAAAAAATGGTACATTCTTGGTCATTGAAAAGGAGTAAACTGAAAGTGCTCTAACTGCCTGGACAAATAAATTAATTACTTTTTACCTGATAATGCAAATAGCGATCATCGTTATTACATATAATAAGTAAGTAAATATTACTCGAAGATAAACGCACAGCAAACATGAATTAATCCAAAGCGGCGTATTTGGGCACGATACCCTTCAAAGTCCAATACTCGCAATGCGAATAAGTCGCGTTAGGTACCACATCTTGATCGACAATAAGAACGTTCTTACCCAGTCCCTTTTCGTCGATTTTACCGTGCCAAACGTAGTGATAAAACAGCCCCTGCATCGCTGAAAAATACCTCCGTTGTTCAGGGGTTTTAGGCTCGTATCGACCCAAAATCGCGTCGATATCCGAATCGATATCGGCGATCTTGTCCAGGCCACGGGTCTGGTTCACCACGTAAATCGTAACGTTATCCATGTTTTTCCAAATGGATACTAAAGGGCACACTATCCGGATATCTGTGACCATCGAACTTAAGCCCCAGTAAGTCGAAGTGTATTTTTTTAGGGCGTCATTGGTGAGGTTCTGAGCGCCGATTATCGACTCTTTCACGTGGTGCCTGACGAGGGTTTCGGTCCAGTTGGTGTTTTTCAGGCGGAGTTTTTCGGTGCTACCCGCTTGTGCGGCTGAACCGATTACTAACTGTACTGGCAGGGGACCTTTGGACCATACTTCGCTGGGACTTTCCCTTAGGATCATCCCGTCGATTACCTGAAACACTTTCTTTATATAGATATTGTTACACATTGAAAAATATGAACGTAATAAATATACCTAATTTTTGAAGGTTCTGGGCAAAATAGTAACTTTTTTTATGAATGAAATGTAAAATTTAACAATTTAATGCTCCAAAGTGCAAATATGGTAAAAAAAAGAGAAACTTGTCATTGAAGTATTAGTACTTCAGATGCTACACTCCTGGTCACAAGAACCATAATGAAACACCTCGATAAAGGTAAAAAGTGCCTTGCAACATTTCTTGATCTAGCCAAGGCTTTTGACACGGTACCTCATGAAAAGCTTCTTAATGTCCTAAATATTTATGGTGTCAGAGGGGTTGTGTTTTTAAAAGTAATCTGGCGAAAACAGATTACTAAAATTAATGATATCTATAGTGATTCCTCAGAGATGCTGATAGGAATACCACAGGGTACCGTTCTTGGTCTATATAAATTCTTTAACAGATATCTTACTTGAAAATTTTGTGGGTGAAACTTGGGAAGAAGTACGTAAAGAAACATCTTTAGGTTTAACATTAATCAAAAATTGGCTAGATTCTTTCAAGCTTATATTAAATGCTGACAAAACCAACTACAGTGTAATCTGCAACTACGTTATGTTGAGGGGACCAAGAGATATACTTCATTATACCCGAGTGTCCATCTGATAAGATGAAACAAATTATGTATGCACAATTTAATTAAAAATTGTGCATACTATAGTAATATTTTACTTTGAATCGAGTGCTTTTTTATATAATTGTTCTGCAAAATAAGTTTAAGTTTATTTAATTTTGAAAACACTTCAGTGCTGTTCTCTTCCTGTAGAAAATAACGTTGTAATATTTGTACACAGTTAAGAGCCTCTTCTGTGGTTTCTTCTGCTGTATCATCTTCAATATCTTCAACTTCTTCTTCCTGAAGTGTTTGATTTACCAAGTCTGCATCAGATAATTCTTTTTTTACAGTAACGTTCTTATCGACATTAACGAAATCCTCTAAAACCATTAATTTGTTTATTCTCATCAGCTCGTCCAGTGGAAGGTCATCTTCAGGATCGGATTCCATAGTAGTAGTAACTGTTGCTTTTACTATCCTCGGCATGACGAAGAGAATTAGGGATCGTTTGCGTAGAAATCTCATTCCATGCAAGACTTAACAAATTTACAGCTTCCAAAATAGTAATGCTTTTGTGAATATTGGTAGTATTTTCCATAGTCTCCACTATTTTCATCAGCATTTGTTTCCTATAAACTTGTTTCAAACTCCAAATGACTTCCTGGTCCATGGGCCGTAGAACTGATGTTACATTAGGTGGTAAATAACTAACTTGATACAATTGAGTCTAATTTCCGGATGAGCCGGGCACTTATCCACTAGCAATAACATTTTTCGATTTTCTTTGAAGAGCTCTCTGTCCCACTTTTTTAAATAATCTTTAAAAATCAGTGAGGTCATTCAAGCTTTCTTATTCCAAGAATAGTCCACAGGAAGAGTCTTAACGTTTTTAAAACACCGGGGATTTTGAAATTTTCCTGAAACAACAGAGAATGTATTCGTAACACTTAAACCACAGTATGTATTAAACAACAAAACAAATCTAAAAATTCTAATCGAATTTAAAATTTCAAATTACATTTATGAAAACTCTTAAACTTACCTATAATGAGTAATTTTCGTTTCTCGGTTCCAGAAGCATTAGCGTAAATTAATTAAGCATTAAATATGTCATTCTCTGTATGTATAGTCATTACTTATTAGAAGCCAAACACGAGCCAACCAGTCATCTGTAATATTTCTATCTACTGAAGCCGACTCACCGCATATTTTTCCAAACACAATAATGTTATGCCTTTTTTTAAAGCGGTCAATCCATCCAGAGCTGCATGTGAACTCCTCGCCAATTAATTTTCCAAATTCTTCTGCCTTGACTTGTAACATCGGCCCACTTACTGGAAAATTGTTTGCCCTCTTTTGTTGAAACCACTTGAATTTTTCAAACATTTCGTCGACCTGAGGATGTGAAGACAAACGCATTTTTTTCTTCTTTTGGTCGTTAAGTTTCCAATCATTTTGATTTTTTTCGCGATTCTTCCAAATATTCAATACAGTGGATTTTCTTAACTCCATTTTTAAACACACATTCGCCTGAGAAGTTCCTTTTTCAATATCACTTATTATTGCTAATTTTTCATGTAGCGTAGAACCCCGTTGTGCCGCACCATAATAAAACTACCCGTTTTACTGGTCTACGACGCCACACAGGCGAAATTCGGGGAAAAGCCGGCCATAAATCGGAAATACCAACTTCCCAATTAAGGCCTATTCTGAGTATAATTTAATTATCTAGTTACCTGGGTATAATAAACAATTACCCTTTTGTTTTTCGTCTTGTCACTTGCAGAAATATTTTAGTTGAAAGTTGATGTTCGTGGAGACTATTTCATTGTGATTCAAAAGGGCCTGTAAAAAGTAGTAATTTAAATTTAGTTTTTCGGCAAAGTGTGGGTGAAAATTTTGTAAAGCAGCAATGGAGCCTATTGCTAGTGGTAAGTAGAATATTAAAAATTATATTAATTAAAAATATTTCTTTACTTTTTTTTATTACTGATTTTTTGAAAAGTTAACAGTTAATTTTTTTTAAAAATTTAAATTTCTGATCTTCTGCTAAACTAAAAGTATGATTTCGCGTAATTTCCCGAATTTAAATTAGTTTTAAATTATTGCTTAATAAGTCCTTTGTAAGATCCAATCTTAAGTTGCTGCGATAATTTGCGATCTTGACGAAAAAATATTTTTAAAGATTTGTAGTCCGGGTCCAAATTCGTATAAAATGCTATTGTAGGTCCAAAACGCAAGAAATAATTTTCTGCTACTAACTTGAAGAATAAATTAATTTTTATAAAATAAAACATCATTTAATAGAAAATTTAATATAGAAATAAAAAAATTGCCATATGGGTTTAAAATTCAATATGGCAACCAATTTTAAATGGCAAAATCTTATGAAAAATAATTAACAAAATTACTTATTATTTCAGGGACAGCAACAAAATCTGCTTGGTTTAAAAGAAGCCAACTTGTCAGTTGGTTAGGAATTTGTCAGTCCAAGAAAAGAATGGAGCAGTGCCGTTATTTGGCAGAAAAAGTGACCTCTACCATGCGAGTTGAACGCTTGTCAGAAGGGTCTTCAAAAGTCATATATAAATTCATCGAGAAATATGACACAAAATGGTCATCAGCATCAAGAAATAAAACTGCATTTGAAAATAAAAATCGAGATTGGTTAAATATTGAGTTGGAATTTTCTTCTGCAATGAATGAAGCTCAACCAGCCGAAATGCAGGATACAACTCTATCGAGTAGAGGGAGGCCATTCACTGGATTTTTAGATTTAAGTGACCGATCAAAAAGAAGAAGAACTGAACAGATGCGAGCAGATCGAAGCCCTGAAGAACTAACATTTGCTGCTCAAATGAAGTTTAGGTCCGAAGGTAAACTGGATGAAGCAGATGTGTTAAAAAATGTTCATTCATGTTCCATGCATCAAAATATAAAAAATCTCTTGAAAAAGAATGTGAAATACCGTTTTCAGCGGACGAAGCCTTATCGCTTTTTGTAGAGGCTAAATTGACAAAATTTCAATACAATCTTATAAGAAATTCGGCAAAAAGCCATAGGTCAACTCTTTATCCTAATATGAGTCAATAACTGCCGCAAAAAAAAGGTGCTACCCAGAAAACCTAAACATTTCTGAGGATGTTGCTGAAGTGCCTCTTCAAAGTTTGCTGGATCATACATCTTTAAGGTTATTTGAGTCCCTAAAAGAAGTTTTAAATTCTTTAAACCAAGAAAAATATAATAATTTAAATTTAATTTGCAAATGGGGGTGTGACGGGAGTTCTGGGATGAATCAATACAAACAGCAGTTTGCAGAGTCCAATATTTCAGATGCTAATATCTTTTTAACTTCAATGGTACCAATTCAGCTCATTAACGGTGATCCGAAATCAAAAGATAAGTTTGTAATCTGGGAAAATCCCAGAACTTCCTCCACACGATTCTGTAGACCTCTTAGAGTCCAGTTTAGGCATGAAACAACAGAGTTATCAGTGAGAGAAAAGCAATATTTTGACCAACAAATTTCAGATTTGCAACCAACAAAGCTTGATATTCAAGGAAACAATGTATTTTTAAAACACATTTTATATTTTACAATGATAGATGGCAAATTGTGTAATGCTGTTACTGAAAATACTTCAACTCAGAGATGCTATTTGTGTAATCTAACATCCAAAGATTTTAACAATATCGATAAGGTTTTAAAACAGAAAATTGCTGACGAATCTAGATTTCAATTTGGTTTGTCATCTTTACATGCTTGGATTCGTTTTTTTGAGTGTTTGCTGCATCTATCTTATAAGATGGAATTTAAGCAATGGCAAGCGCGAGGCCAGGAAAACAAAGAAAAACTTGCAAATGCCAAAAAACGAATCCAAGACTTATTTTTTAAAGAAATGGGACTATTGGTTGACCGACCAAAACCTGGTTTTGGAAGTACTAATGACAGCAACACTGCTCGCCGTTTTTTTGAGAATGCTGCTAAAGCTTCGGAAATTACAGGCATTAATCAAGATTTGATATTTAGATTCAGAGTAATTTTATTAACAATTTCTAGTGGTTTTCATATTAAAATCGATAGTTTTAAGGATTACTGTCATGATACGGCCAGAAAATTTGTAGAATTGTATCCGTGGTACAATATGCCAACTTCCGTGCATAAAATCTTAATGCAGAGTTCTGATATAATATCAAATTTTTTGTTCCAATTGGGCAACTTGGCGAAGAAGCCAAATCAAGAAATAAAGATATTAAAAGATTCAGAGAATTTCATGCACGGAAGTTTTCAAGAAAACAAAACATGGAAGATATATTTTGTAATCTCTTAATATCTTCTGATCCTTTAATCTCCAATATGAAAAAATCATCTGCTAAAAAGCTTAAACAGTACCCTTTAGAAGTTTTAGCATTTTTTGATGAACCAACAATTTCTGCTGATGAAAGTGATAGTGAAGATATTGATTGATTTTAATTATTATTAAGATAGGTTAGGCGTTACTATTATTACAAAGTTATTGTTAAGTAAGCTCTGTATATACTTTACATACTTAAATATATTACTCTTAACATGTATTTTAATTGCTTATTTTTACACACAAAGCAAAGGTTACTTATAAAAAATATGTTTGTGGTTCATATCAGCACTACTACTATTTATGGCCGGCTTATCCCCGATTTTCGCCTGTGTGCGACGGTCCTATAAATAACTCGGCCAAGAAATCAAAACACGAATAATTTTTAAAATATAACTTTAATTGAACGAACGTACCACGGAAAGGTTTTCTCGATAACTAACTTACAAAAGTATTGCGTCAGCGAAGTAGGGCGACAGTGGCTCGCCCCGCCAAAAGATGTACTTATCAAGAGTTATAGACCAAACAAAACATTCCTCTTTTTAAGCGAAACTGTAAGCCGGCCAGGAAAGCCGCAGAAAGAAAGAAAAAGTTAGTGACTACGCTTTTAAACACCCGTGGTACTAGCGATTGGAATCTTCAGTATTTTTCTTTATACACCAAGACCATAATAAGGATGATTGCTTGGACCTTTCGTTTGATCCATAATTGTAAATATTTAAATATAAGTCATCCTGTAATAATTGACATTGAACATTAGAATCAATAGACAAAAACAATTTCAAATCATCAGCAAATAATAAAAATTCACAATTTCTTACAAATAATCCTATATCATTAACAAAGATTGTAAAAAGCAACGGACCCACATGTGACTCCTGAGGAACGCTTACTTTTTTTTTATATTTACTTAGC
Organism: Anthonomus grandis grandis; assembly: GCF_022605725.1. NCBI lineage: Eukaryota > Metazoa > Arthropoda > Insecta > Coleoptera > Curculionidae > Anthonomus > Anthonomus grandis. The sequence goes on along the minus strand of NC_065555.1, from coordinate 3,819,246 downwards.
TGTTAAGGCGGCGTTTTAAAAAAAACAAATTAGGGGGATGTTGAGGAGGTGGAAATCCTACTGAAAATTGTTCAATTTCTGGTGTTTGGAAATGGCACTGTTAAGGAGAAAACTTGCATAAAGTTTTTTTGAAAAGCAATGAAATTGAGTAAGGTATATTGATTTAAATTTTCAAAGCTGTAAGTTACATAGATTTTGTCAATTTAAAATAAGAATTCCAAAAATCTTTAATTGATAGATGCTAAAATGCGTGTCTAATGGAACTAATCAAAGAATCTTAATCCAAATGTTCATCAGTCTGTGTTGGCTGATTTATTTAATTATGAGGATTTCATAAATTTTTGACACAAAAACAATTTACCGGATACAAGGTCACACTTACCAGCCATTGATGTCTTTTATCCGGTTCTTCGTCCTTCGGGGGCAGATCCGGTTGCGGTTTCCTCCAAGTATCCGGCACAGAACTGACCAGTTTCTTGGCCGATAAGTTCCTTAAACACGCGACGTCTTGACAATTGACGGTTTGCAAAAACTCTCTGAATTCCACTTCAGATTCCTCTCGCGGCTTTGACGGATAGATTGAGCCACCCGACGAGGCCCACGCCCTTCAGAAGAATCATTTTTAATCGGTATAAGAAGTGACTAAATGAACACTGAACAGCAATTGAAAAGATTAAAGTAGAATTTTCAAGAGTTTCTTACCGTGCAAAGTATTTTTTCGCATTGTGTATGGTAGACAAGGCGGTTACCAAAGTGGCTCCCGCCTTATGCCCCACCAAAGTAACGCTCTCCTTGTTGCCTCCGAAATGTTCGATATTCAACTGGACCCACTGCAACGCCCTTAGGATATCGGACAATCCGTAGTTGCCCGAGGTGTGAGGATAAGACGATTGACTTAACATATCTGGAATAGACTGGTTTATTAAGACTATTTTATGGGTAAATATGACAAACTTTTACCCAAAGACAAAAAACCTAAAGCGCCAATTCGAAAATTTGGTCTAACGAAGACCACGTCTCGGGAGCGGGCGTATCTGGCTGAGGGGCGCAGTTTCCCTGGGGAATCCCCCACAAGACTATCTGCTCCTATTAAGACTACGACTGGCAGAGGGTTGGTGTATCTTACGTACGGAGTGACCACGTCCAGTGTAAGGCAATCTTCGATGCCTAGAAACGCATGACCATAGTAAAATATGATGAAGAAACTCTATTTAAAATTCGTTTTGATGATAATGAGTGCCTTGCTCCTATAAGCGGACATCTCTTTTAACCGGACAAAGTTCCTGGAACCGAATTTCAGCATATCATTTTCAATGTTAAATGCATTCCGATAAACGGATGCCCTTATAAACGGACGCGGACACTAGATTTTTCTGTATGTGATCAAAAAATCTCCCATAAGCGGACGCGAAACTCTAATACCCGGACGACTTTTACTTCCGCTTATTGCAATGCACATATCTACATACATACATAAAATTCGGTAATTCCCCATTTACACATTTCGTTGGCTAGCCAGTATGTAATCTTGTGGTTTATCTTCAGTTTAGGCAAATTCGTAATTGATTGAGATATTTTATTATTGTAACTGTAAAATAGCACCAAAAAAAAGGATGCTCTCGTTAAAGGAAAAGATGGAAGTTGTTAACGTATTAGACAGAGAAAGTGTTTCAGTTCGTCATTTGGCAAAGAGGTTTAATATTGGGAAAACGCAAGCACCTGAAATTGCCAAAAATAATAAAGATATCAGGAGTAAATGGCAATCCGGAACTAATATAAATCAAAAGAGGGATTTTTTAAAAAAGGAAGGTTTTGCTATAGACAAAACATGTTTTGAGTGGTTTGTGAAAGCTAGAAGTCAAAACATTCCAATCTCAGGGCCGTTAGTGAAAATGAAAGCTAAAGAAATCGCCATTACTTTGGGCTATAATAACTTCAGTGCGTCCGACGGGTGGCTGCAAAAGTGGCGCAAGAGACATAGTGTGAGTTTCAAATGCATATCTGGCGAAGCTGCTGCAGTAAATCAAGTTGATGTGTGACAATTTTTGGAGAAACTTTCGTCCATGTTGCTTGGCTACAAACCAGAAGACGTGTACAACGCAGATGAAAATGGACTTTTTTTTCGCGCATTGCCCGACAAAACTCTGTCCCTTAAGGAGAAACGTGTGTGGGTGGAAAGTTGTCTAAAAATAGACTAACCATTTTATTCTGTGCAAATATGTCCGGTGAAAAATGCGATTTGATTGTGATCGGAAAGCGGCTCGTCCCCGTGCTTTAAAAAACGTTGCTATTAAGGATCTACCAGCGACTTGGAAATTCAATAAAAAGGCATAGATGACCCGAGAAATCATGTCTGAGTGGTTACTGGAAGTCGACCGGAAAAGTTCTAAGTTCTTTTATTTTTAGACAATGCATGCTCTCATCCTCGTGACCTGAAAATGAAAAATGTGAAAATTATATTTTTACCGCCAAACACAACTTCAGTTTGTCAGCCCTTGGATCAAGGTATTATAAAGAACTTTAAATTTTATTATAGGAAATTTGATTTTAAAACATATTTTAACAAAAATTGACGATGTCCAAAGCTTATCTGAGCTTACAAAGTCAAGCTTTGTATTTTATAAAAACAGCATGGGATAAAGTAAATTCCTCTACAATTAAGAACTGTTTTGGCAAAGCTGGATTCAGAAAAAGTGGATGTAGCTCAGAATTTGCTGAGCCAAATTATTGCGATGCTAAAGACGATCTGCCCTTAGCGACACTTGCTCAGTTACTGCGACATGCCAAACATTTAGTAGTAGCAGACCCCCAGAAAGTAGATGATTTCCTGGCCTTAGACAATAACATAACAATAGAAGAAAATGCCATTGACAACTTTTCGAATTTCGATGTAGAAAACCCAGGCCAACTTGAATATGGTAGTCCAAAGGACTCAGAAGAGGAAGTGGAACTGGTGGACTCACTAAGAGGTTCAAAAACTATAAATTCATATGGGGAAGCTCTAAATCATATTTCTATATTGAAAAAATTTGCTAAAGGTGATTTCACTGCATTTCAACATTTAAAAAATTTAGAAAGTTAATACGAAAATTGTCTCCTTCAGCAAAAGATGGTGAAATTTCGTCAGACAAACATTTTAAACTTTTTTCAAAAAGAGTTTCTGTTTTCATGATTATGTATTACCTCATGATTGTATACCCCGTTATTTATACTCTATACTCACATACTCTCTTTTAAACGGACACCTCCCATAGGCGGACAAATGTTACGAAACCGTGAGTGTCCGCTTATGGGAGCTTTCACTGTATTGTAGTTGCTTATTTTTTACTAGGCTGTACATCAAAACTTTTACCAATTTATTGAAACACGTCTTTCAGGTAGTAAGTGTTTAATTCGATGATTTTAAAAACGTTTTATCGCTTACAAGCTTTGCACAAGTCTGACCAATATGGAAAAAGACGATATAGTAACTAAGACCGTGATCCATTACATAATAACATAAATGTAAAAAATAATATTTGTAACTTAATACACCTTAACTTTAGAAGGGCTAAGAAAAATTTCGAAAATGTAATTCTTTCATTAGAAAATATTAATTTATATAGAATTAACTGATATTATCGTATTAAGCGGATTATTTTCCATGAACAAATTTTAATATAAGGGATTATGTAACTTTTTACAGTGCAATAAAAATGACGGTATAATTGTTCTTGTAAAATCAAAATTAGAACCCGCCTATGCAACAACAATAATTGTATACAGATTCTTCGTATAAAATCGTTGGAAACATATTTCAGCGTCCAAAAATCTCATCCATTATTCTCTAAGAGACCAACATACAAAATTGACGAAAAACACAAACTCACGGTCTCACAACATGTAATTAAACGGGCTACACGTGTTTCGCTCTAGTTAGAGCATCATCAGGCCTAAAATAAATATACTACTTAAACAAAACTAAAAACTTACATAAAACAATAAAAAAACCTTTAGAAGCCATCCACACACTTCACAGTACATAAATAAACAATAATTATAATTGTACAAAGCAAAAAATTAAAAAGTGGAACGCAACAACATAGACTCAACGAGAAACGAACCCGGTACAACAAGGTTATAAGTATAAGTGTAAAATCGATCGGCTATACGGACCTAATTCTAAAACAACTTAACACGTTAGCCAATGTAAATTGAAAAAAGTGACTACAAGGAAAATATTAAACGATACTTAGCTAAATTAAATTGTTAAAAATTAAATTAGGTTCAAAAGTAAACACGTCATTCACATATACGAGAACAGGACTCTTTTTAGCTTTTGTAATTTCCATTTTCTCCAGAAGGTCAAGCTTCTTACCTTTAGGGCATTCATGAAGCATTTCAGCTCCCACCCCCGGAGAAAAATTATGAGTAGAGGCCAGCAAATAGTTCGCAAACGCTGATTTGGTATCACTGACATTGGTATTTTTAAATTTTTCAAAAAACGCTACGTGTTCTATAATGCGTGTAGAGATTTTTCTTCCAGACTGGCCAATGTATACTGCGTTGCAATCGTCACATTTTAAAGAGTAAACTCCCGATTTAGAAAGGATGCCTGCCCTGTCCACTCTACTGACCAATTGGTTCTTTAAATTATTGACTGTCTTAAACGCGATTTTTACATTTAGGGATTTAAAGAATCTTACTAAATTTACGGAAATAGAACCAAAAAAGGTCAAGGATCTAAAGGAACTTATTGAGTCGTTATTATGAACAATATTGTAGGTTTATTTATTTATTTATTAACGGAATCCATTTACAAAAGTATTACATAGCATACCCATAGAAACATATATATTCAGAAACATTATATACAAAACTATCTATAAATCAGTGTAAGGTGTAGATGAGTTAATTAATTAAAGCCCCTATGAAATAATATTCTTTAACTGCCCCTTAAAAGATGTTATCCTAGAGTCAAAAAAGTTTATCTGTCCTGACAGACCATTAGCACTTCGAGCCATTCGTGTAATTGGCCCATTAATGCCATAATTGGTATGGTGGAATGGGACTGAAAATATTTCTGATTGTCTATTCAATCTGGAAGGCACCCTAAGTTTAAAAAGAGACAATAACTCGGGACAATCTATAGTAGCATTTAAAACCTTATGCATAAAACATAAGTCGAGTAATGTTCTTCGTGACTCCAATGTGGGTAAGTTCAGGTTATCCCTGACCCACTGATAGTAATACTCCTGTCTCCTGTAACCACATCTAAAAGCCGCCACCCTTAAAAATTTATTTTGAGTTTTTTCAATCTGCCCAATGTAGCAGTTATATGACGGGGACCACACAATTGAGCCATACTCCAAGGTGGGCCTAACAAGAGAGCAATAAAGTAATCTAAAAGTAAACAAAGATAAATCAGTTGTAGACCGTTGGATAAAACCCAGCATTTTCATTGCCCTACCAGTCACCTGATTGATGTGACTTTTAAAAGACAACCTGGAGTCAATAAATATTCCTAAGTGAGAAACCTCTGTTTTGACACCAATTGCTACATTATTTATTTTATAAAGAAAAGCAATAGGGTCTCTTTGCTTAGAAAAAGTAATCTTATGGCACTTATTGATATTAAGGGACATTCTATTCAAGTGGCACCAGTCAAAGAATAAATTGAGGTCTTTTTGCAGGAGCACAGCATCAGAAAGGGATGTGATAAGCCTAAATAGCTTCACATCATCAGCAAACATTAGCACACGACAATTTTCAAGTTTCCAAACTAAATCAATCAAAAAGAGGCAAAACAAAACAGGGCCCGAGTGAGAGCCCTGTGGCACCCCAGATGGTACCAAAATTTCAGAGGAACATGTACCTCCAAGATTAACAATCTTAACAATCTGGGTTCTACCTCTGATGAATCCCGAGATCCACTGAAGAAGAGGCCCCACAATACCTAAAGCCCTAAGCTTCTGCAAGAGTACCCCATGGTTAACTCGATCAAAAGCCTTGGAAAAATCTGTATATATTGAGTCAACCTGAAGTCCCTTCTCCAAGCAGCGGTAGAGGTAGTTGACATACAGCACCAAATTAGCATCAGTAGATCTGCCTTTTATAAATCCAAATTGCTCAGGATTAAATAAAGATTTAAAACTCCAGGCAATCCTATGACTGACCAGGCAGTCAAGCAGCTTTGGCAACTCAGATTGGTTACACACAGCCCGATAATTGGAAATTTAATTTCTACTACCAGATTTAAAAATGGGTTTTAGAAAACTTCTCTTCCAGAGAGTGGGATAAGAACCAGTATCTAGAGATTTGTTAAAAATGAACAGTATTGGTCTCGTAAGAACACAAACACATTTCTTTAGGAAGAATGCCGGAATCCCATCTGGTCCAGAGCAGAGCTTATTCTTAGAGGAAGTAATAACCTCATAAACATCCTGTGTTGACAGAGTTAAAGTGCTCAGACAAATTGATTTATCAAAATCAAAAGATGGTGTGTCATTGACTTGCTCATCCGAATAGACGGATGAAAAGTATTCTGCAAACATATCCGCAGTATTCGAGATATTCATACTAATCCTGTTATTGTATGTCATTCTGGAGGGAAGACTAAAACCAGTTCTTTTATTTTGAATATATGACCAGAAGTACCTTGGATTGCCAGCGAGATTCATTTCCACCTTATTAATGTATTGTTGATAGCACAACTCTCTTAAGTACTCACATTGTTGTCTCAACAATACAAATTCATCATAATCCTGCTGTTGACCACTAATTTTAAACTTTTTGTGAATTTGTTTTTTTCTTATGATCAAACTGCGAAGCTCTGAAGAAAACCAACATGGAAAAGAAGAATTTTTGTACCTCTTTAGAGGAATAAACCTTTCCATTGAGGAGTAGATCACATTATAGAAAATTGAAACTATGACATCAATAGATGTCTCTCCCAAAAACAATTGATTCCAGTCTATCCCAGCAAGACAATCGTTAATTGCTATGTAATCTCCCTTACCAAAATCATAAAAATATTCCTCATATATCATATCATCAGAATTTTCTGCACAACAAAGGTCGAAACTAATTGCTGTATGGTATAAGCTATTCTCAAAAATTTTGTCTATTGCACGTTCAACACTAATTAAATCTGAGCTACTAAATACGAGATCCAAGGCAACCCCGTTGGTATTTAGAACCCCATTTACCTGGAAAAAGTTATAGAAGCTAAAGCAGTTGGCCAGAGAAAGCACAGACTCTCTGTCACTCTCCAGACAACCACCAACCACCAAACCAAGATCATCATTCTCCCATCTAGCATGTGGTAAATTGTAGTCACCTGCCAAGACAAACAAACTACTTGAATATCTACTATATACATATTCAACGGATTCACAATGGCTTAAATAGGCTTGAAGTGGAGATGGAGATGGTATATAAATGCAACCAACAACAAAGCTTTGATTGTCTATTGTAAAAGTCAAATAGATCTGATAAATATCCACATCAACAAGTGGGATACCAATTCTATGTGTACATAAACTCTTTTTAGCCGCAATCAATACACCACCTCCACGAGCCTTGGTAGTATTCGTACCCATTTGACGATCATATCTATATAAATCATAGTTTGATACACCAATTTCAGCATCTGAATATTCAGATGTTAACCAAGTCTCTGCAATCATAACAATATCATAGCAGCAGCAACTAAGTGCCTGCTGAAAATCTTTTATTTTAGTTCTCATACCACCTGTATTAGCATAATACACGCAAACACCTGAACCAGAAGGGCCATCCCGCACTAAACTATGGTCTGATTCATTTGATTTTGATGAAAATTTATCTTGCGTTTATTATTTAACCAAAATTTTCGCAAGATAACTCCTCTAGGGCAGTTATCCGGCCTTAAAAAATCATCCCTACAATCGCCGTTGATGCTTATCTTAAAAGAAATAGTCTCACCCTTAACTGGCAACAATTCTACTTTAAGGTCCCTAATCTGAGGGCACCGCTTTTTAATGTGCTCTTCAATAAAACCAGGGGTCACTCCCATTTTAACACGTCCCAGATAAAAATATTCCCTATTTACTGAACCTGCGAAATTTTCATCACCTCGAAAGTCCGCTTCTCCTAAAACCAGATTCCGATTACGATTTGTATTTGTACGTTTTCGATTTTGTCCCAAAGTAAATCCCTGTTGCAGATGGTCGCCCCCAACATCCGTTGTTCCAGAGTTCCCAGTCCCAGCTGATTCATTTTTATTTTGCTGATTTATATTTATTTAAAAATTTGTAATAAATTTTGTCTATTAAATGAAGGGGAAATCCGTTGTTGAGAGCAATATGTTTTATAATAATCAATTCTTTAGCGAAAGCTTCTTTTAACAAGGGGATATTCAACAATCTATAGAAAAATGAATTAAAGGAGGCAAATTTATATGAGTGGGGAGAATTTGAAGAGTACTGAATTACATTATCGGTAGTAGTGGGCTTACGATATATTTCAAAAAAAGTTTATTGTGGCATTTCTTAACTAGAAGATCAAGAAAAGACAAACAACCATCTTTTTCTTCTTCGATTGTGAATGAAATGTTAGGGTGTAAGGAATTTACGAAACTAAGAAAATTTGGTAGGTCTTCCTTCCTGCCATTCCAGATTATAAAAATGTCATCCACATACCTCTTATATATCGTGAGGCAATCTCTAAACCTACCCTCAACTATTTCTCTTTCTAGATGACTCATGAAAATCTCGCTTAGCAGAGGGGAAATACAACAACCCATAGCCAAACCTGAGACCTGCCTAAAAATTTTATTGTCACACTGGAAAAAATGTTGGTTGATCACTATATTGAGTAAGTCTAAAAGACCCTCAATAACTATACGACTAAGAGATGTTTTTAATAGGAGAGTTCTCACTAACTTTAAACAATCTTTGGGAGGGATGCTGAGAAAAAGATTTTTTACATCTAAGGAAATAAGTTTAGATTTTTCAAACTGTTGGTTAGGTCAACAGAATTCTTAGTCGAATAAATACTTTTAAAGTTGGTCACCTCCCTGAGAACATTATTCAACCAAGAGGAAAGATTATAGCATGGGGAGTTAACAAAGGAAACCACTGGTCTTATGGATTTTGGGGAGACCATAAAGGATCGGAGTTCTAGGATTCATAGGATACAGTTTTCTTTTTTAGTGTTAAAGAAATCGAGAGTTAAGCTACATCTGTCCAATGTTTGCTTAACTTTAGTAAAATACGAATTGGTGAGGTCTCTATTAACTGTAATGAAATCCTCCGAGTCCAGAAAATCCAATATCTTTTGAATATAGTCAGTCTTGTTTAGAATGACTAAGCAATTACCCTTGTCTGCTTTTGACAATATCAAATCGTTACTCTTTATTTTATTTTTTAGCGAAATTAGGTGCTTTTTATTGATGTTATTGTTTAAGCTGTTCGAGCCACATCTAGAATTTAAAAAGTTTATAATTTTAGCGCGTAAGATGTTCTTATTTCTTGTATCAGTCGTCTGCAAAACACTCTTAGCCTCCACACCACTGATGATGCTCTAACTAGAGCGAAACACGTGTAGCCCGTTTAATTACATGTTGTGAGACCGTGACTTTGTGTTTTCTTTGTTTTTCGTCAATATTTCAGCGTTTTTCCATAATATATTTTTAAATGGAGATATTAGTCTTGGAAGTTGAAAAAAAATTAAAATCTCGACAGAAAATGACCATAACTCTGAAACTAAGTGAGTTAGAGACTTGAAATTTGGTACACAAATTCTTCCTTTAAAATCATTGGACACCTATTTCAGCGTTTTTCCATAATATTATTTTAAATGGAGATATTAGTCTTGGAAGTTGAAAAAAAATATAAAAAATGTAAATTCTCAGCAGAAAATGACCATATCTTTGAACCTAAGTGAGTTAGAGATTTAAAATTTGGTACACAAATTCTTTCTTTAAAATCATTGGAAACATTCAGCGTTTTTCTATAATATATTTTTAAATGGAGCAGATTCCCAGCAGAAAATGCCTAGAGACTTGAAAATTGATAGACAAATTCTCCTTCTGAAACCATGGGACACCTGTTTCAGCATTTTCCCATATTTTTTTTTAAACGAAAATACTAGCATTTAAAAAAAATTGGAATTCTCTGCACAAAATGTCCATATCTTTAAAACTAAGTGAGTTAGAGACTTGAAAATTGGTAAACAGATTCTTCTAAATAAATCATTAAGTTTCAGCGTTTTTTCTAAACATATCTTAAAGTCAATAAACTACAAAATCACGATTTTTTCCATATCCCTCTAATGAATCATAAACATTAAAACAAGTTTACAAATTTGATTATTTTAGGAGTGGCCAACCCCTTTACTTTGGCAAAAACGACTAAAATTTGTTAAAACAGCAGAAAAAAAGACACCAACACACTCTCTGGTTTTAAGTTTTACTTTCCAGAATAAGACCGAACAGAAAGTGAAATTAGTATACATTTGAAACCTATATTAGTCTATGTAATGTTGTTTTTATTCATGTCATAAGTTAACCTATTTTGGTTTTATGTTTAGTTCATAATATGTATTTAAGTTAGTGGCTACTGATACTGGTAAAAAAACAAATTTTTCCTTACTAAAGAAGCACCCACTAATAAAATGAATTAATAATAATTAATTATCCTAACCTGTAACGGTGTTATTACTCAATATCTGCAAACAAGGCGGAGTGGCATTATGGGCCAAAAAAGTACCATTCCAACAATATTGTAAATTATCTAAAGGTTGGGCATATTCAAACCTAAGGTTCCCCACTGGTGGTCTGGCATAAGGTATTCCTCTAAAGGCTACAGAACTATCCTCCATTTTCCTAAAAACATTGTATAAAGTTACCAGAACTCTACAAAAACTATCTAAGCAATAAATAACTAAAAGTTGCAATTACCCTTCGACTAAGCCACAGCTGGTAATGGTTTCGACGAACTTCCCGTCTTTAATCGGGGCGGAGCGCGGAACGGAGGAGCCTTGCCTGGACGAAATGAAAATCACCACAATCATCATCAAAAGAAAAAGTAGAAGACCCCCTGAAAATCATTTCGATTTAATTAATAAACATAAAATTTAATAATAAAGCACTTTTATTAAATACCAATGGCGATTTTGTATCCTTTTAGTTTTTCCATCCAGTTGACTTCTTCTTGTTCGTCACGTTTTTCGACGTCCTTTTTCTCGTCCAGATTGACGTTCTTCATTTCGTCCTTCTCATTTCCACTTTTCTCATCTAAGGTTTCCAGCGAGGCCAAACCGGCTTGGCTGTTCGTGGTCAAATTTTGGGACTCTGAATTCCGTTTCATACGTTGAAATACGGAAACCAAAGGGAGCCTTATGCTCTCTAGTAGTTTTATTTTATCTTTTTGTTCTGTAGATTTATCACCTGAAATTAATACAAATATAGTTTAACAGTTTTTTTTTTATTGAAACACCTTGCTTACCTTCTTCAGGATCACTCGGTTTAGTTTTCTTAAACGGATTTGGTAGCTTAATTTTCGCTGGCAAAGTAGAGGTGTCTTCTTTTTTTTCACTTTTGTCTTGTTCTATTAGTTCAGTGCCTTCAGTCTGATCTTCGTCCTATAACCGTAAAATGCCATTAATTAAGTTTTTTTTTATTATTTAAATACTACCTTGCATTGTTCTTTGGATTTGCTTCTGGTGAAAAACCCGGGCATCTGAATGCCCCCTATAGGGATCTTTTTAGGTTTTACTTCCATCCCTTCTTTTATTTCCTTAGGTTTCTTTTCCTCTGAGGATTCTGTTAAAAAAAAACATAATTTACTTCAAAGTTTTTTACAATGTTTCTTTGTATGTTTACCAATAACACTGGACACCATAGCGTTTTCTATATTCAAGATTTTCTCCCTCTCTTCGTCTTGGATGCTCTTTTTGTCCTCAGTTATGGCCGGGGTAGGCGATACTGACCCCTGATTTGGGTCAGTTTTACTCATTTTCTGCCAAAAAGTGAAGGCCAAATAAAGATAAACATGCAGGGCTTTTTATAAATCCATTAAGAAGAATCATACTGTTTTTACTAAGCTCAGGTATATTAAGGTATGATATAGTTTGCTCAACATTATAAGTGAAATAACTTACCATGATAATTTATACCTCACAAAATTGAGACATGTAGGACCAAAACCCGCTAAATCCAATTTTAGTCAAAAATATGTTATTATACATGATTATATTCGTCATAAAAATATCTATCCACATGAACAGAAATTCAGTAACAAAATCCACTATAAAATATAGTTTAAAAACTCAGTTCAGTTTCAAATTCCCTTAAATCGAACTTGGTTTATTTTCAAATACCGCCAAATCCAAATTAGCCAATCAGATAGATACTCAGCTAGGTAGTCATGTGGTCAAAATAGTATTCCGTCGATATTATTATTTTGAATTGCTGTCAGAAACGTCTCGTTTGCGGTTGACCACAGTATGTTTTCAAAGTTTATTTAATTTAAAAAAGTAATGTGCGATAACACGAAAGAAATCGCCGTAGTAAATCAAAATAAGGCTACAAAGAGGCAGCGAGCTCCAGAAAATTGGAAAAGGAATGTGGAAAAGACCAGAAAACAGCTTTCGCCAAACATCTGAGGCAGGCTACATACACGAAAGTAAACATTTCGGTATTAAATGCATTATATCTCAAAAACGGTAAATCGAAAAAAAAAGTAAGACATGCATTTTGTAGGTATTTTTGTCCTCTACATTTTTGCAATACTTGCGATAGTAAAAAAAATTGTTTCTCAGTGAAAAAATGAAAAAAGTCATTTTTGGTGACTTTGGCGCCCTCTAACTTTTCGAGTTTTGGTTCTACAGCTTCGGGCCCATGAGATGAATTGTAGAGCACAAAAAGCTCTACATTTTAAGTTCAATAAGTTTTTCTGTGTGACTCGCTGTTTAGCTGGAAAATGGATTTGAAAAACTTTTTGAGTTTTCCAAAAAAAGGGGGGGGGGGGGGGTGAGACTCTCAATTCCGAGGACTTAAGCTTTTCTTCGGAAATAGAATCGACCCTCAAAAAATTAGCGATTTAGATAGTTTAAAAAAAAAATACACATTGACTGTACTATTTTTAAAGTTAAGAAAAACTAAGGATGGTGTGTTCTTCTTTTAGATATTCTGCTGTAACTCTACCAAAATACCCAAAATGTAAACATTGTACTAAAAGTTATAGATGCAGTACTTTGACAATGTTAGATATTAAAAAGTTTCATAATGCTTTTTACGAGAACCAAACTAAAATGGGTCAAGACAACTTTATCATAAATAAAGTTCTCCCAGATAGAGGTACCACGTCGCCGTCGAAATAACAAGGGAACATCCATCCAGTCGACAATTTGCGTGCAAGTATTTCATCCCAAAGAATCAAAATAATAATTTGGTACCAGTTTGCCGTGAAAGTTTTTTAGGTGTACTTTGCCTTCGCCTAGATAGAGTAAAAGGTGTTTTGCATCGACATTTCACAAGTCGTAATATGGCAAAAGAAAGGCGAGGTGAAAATAAAAAAGAAAGATTATTTCAGCCTATAGAAGACATACAATAATTAGCTTTATAAAAAAATTTAAGGCCACAGCAAAACAGCATGCAGAGTTTATTTACCCAGCAGCCTAAATATTCGGCGTTTGTGGAAATTATAGAAAAGCGAGGCTTCTCTGGAGCTTCAGGTAAAAGAAAGTTATTTCCGATCAATTTTTAATACCCATTTTAACATAGGTTTTGGATCTCCACGTACCGATGTATGTTCAAAATGTTTGGAGCTTGGAGAAAAGCTAAAAGAGGAAAAAGATGCGAGTGAGAAAAACAAGATAATAATTGAACTGATCGAATTCACAAACTGAGAGCAAAAGCTTTTTTTGCAAAATTGAGAGAAAAAAAAGAAGGGTTGCTAATAATAAGTTTTGATTGTCAAAAGAATTTAACTCTGCCCAAAATTCCAGATCAAAGTGTATAGTACTACAGCAGATAACTGTATATGTATAACTTCACAACAGTCACAGGAGACTCTCATTCTTCACTTACTCCAGAAAATGTTCGGATTTTTGCATGGACATGGATAAACATCGCAAAGAAGCAAATGAAATTGCATCTGCTGTTTTTTATTATTATTTTTATTATTATTATTTGGAGGGATCAGTACACCCTGACTCCCTGCCACATTTATTTACAGTAATTTTATAAAAAGAAAAATTATGTACGAACAAAAAAAATATATATATATTATTACACTGTATCTATCTTAAATTAACGCCTAGGTGTTCATAACACACCTGTGTGCGCTGTTGTTTCAAAAAAAAAGTTGGTTCTATTTTCCGAATTATAATAAACTTGCTTAACTAACCTTAAAACTATTGTGATAAATCCTGCTCTCGATTTTATATTTTTTGTCCTAGTTTTAAATGAAATATTTTTCTCCTTTTAGTCCTAAACACCTACGTCTCTCAACAATTGCATAACACTTGTTATTACATATTATATACAAGTATAAAAACTAACTATCCTACATTAGAAAACAGTGGCAAAATCTTGGTAATGGTTATGAACATACTTATTGCATTCCTTGCTAAATTTTGATTTATTTTTTAATTTTTTTAATGTGCAAGGCAGAAGATTATAGGTTTTTGGTGCTAAGTATACAAAGAATTTTAAATTTATATTTTTTAAACTGCTAGGAATGTATAAATCACCTCTAGCCCTTGATCTTATATTATGGATATGATTTATATGGTTTCTTATGTGAGTTTTAAAATGAATATATGTACATATTGTTGTAATGTATAATGTCCTTATATTAGTTGCTTGTTCTGTAAAAAGTTGATTTGTAGGAAAAAGCCTTGATTTGTTATATATTTAGAAACGTTCTAAGTATATAAAATTTATAAATCAACTTTTTTAGTTTATTTGCCAGATAATCTGCATGTACATGCCATTTAAGATTCTGATCCACATATATCCCGAGATACTTAGTATGAGCTGTTTCCTTGATCTGATTATATCTATCAATAGAAAACTGAGCAAAATTGGGTCTATTTGCTGCAGTTAGTGAAAAGGCAATGTAGTTGGTTTTGGTGACATTTAGACTTAGCTTAAATGTTTCCAGCCAATTTTTTACTTGATTAAGGCCTTCTATGGCATACTGCTTTGTTTGATCCCAGTCTGTACCATTAAAAAGTAATGCTGTGTCGTCTGCGTATGAAATAATTTCTCCATTATTAAGTTTTGTTTTAAGGAGAGAGTTTAAGTAAATTATAAACAGAACCGGGCCTAACACTGTGCCTTGCGGGACTCCTATCTGTATTACCTCTTCTTTGCTTAAAGTATTATTTATTTTAACAACTTGTCTATTTTTTAAGTAATTCTTCATTAGAGTTATTGCAGTTCCTTTTATCCCATAATGTTCCAAAACTTCAAACAGTTTGTTATGTGGAACAGTATCAAATGGCTTAGCGAGATCTATGAAAACACCAAGGCACTTTCTGCTCTGTTTAAGATTAGTGACTGCTGAAGTGAGTTTGTGTAATGCATCGGAAGTACTACAACCTGGTAAAAACCCATATTGATTTTCAGCCAAAATGTTATTAGTGACAAAGAAGCTCAATAATCTGTCTTTCAGACTTTTTTCAAATATTTTTGCGAAGCAAATTATTAAGCTTATCGGCCGGTAATTACTGACAACATTTTTGGGTCCTGATTTATGAATCGGAGTGACAACTGTTAATCTAAAGCTTGAAGGTATATGTCCAGTCTTATAGATTTGATTTATGATGTGAATAAGTGGCTCTAGAATTTCTATGTGTGTTTGTTTAATCAGATTAGCCGATATACCATCAAAACCTGGGGAACATTTATTTTTAAGGTTGTTAATGTGTTTTATTAGTTCATTATGGGTAATAGGTTTTAAAATATATAGATTGTGTAATAGGGTTCTCTAGGCTATGTGGGTTGTGAGGTTGTGAGGATTTTTTCTGCCATCTGAATACCAATATTTGTGTAATATTGATTACAAAAGTCAGCCATTTGATGTTCATCTTGGAAGTTTTCCCCATTTTAATTTTTTATTTTAATGTGAAGTTTTTCAGTCTGTTTTTGATTCGTTGCATCTCTTATTACTTCATACATTTTCTTCATATTATCTTTATTTTTATTAATCTCATTTCTATAATAATTTCTTTTTTGAATTGATATAATTTTATTTAAATGGTTTCTATAATTTTTATATTCATTTTCTAGTTCTACATTATAATTTTTTAATAGTTTTCGTTTTAGTTTGTCCCTATGTTTGATTGAGGCTATTATACCATTGGTAATCCATTTTTTAATTTTTCTGTATTTCTTGTAATATAAAGAGTGGCTTTCGGGGCTTTTTATATGCTTTGTATAGATTTCAAAAAAAGTGCTCATTGCTTGATCAGGATTGTCTATTTCTTTTATTAACGTCCAGTCTTGTTCATTTAACAGTCTTTTAAGATTATGTATGTTTATTGATTTTTTATTAGATTCTGTTTTTTGGGTGACAGCTGATTACTGGAAAATGATCTGTTAGACAGCTATCTAAAACAAATGATTTAAACTCTGCGGAAGAAATATTTTTACATTTTAAGAAAATGTGATCTAAATTAGTTTTGGTGTCTGGTCGTGTAATTGAATTTATATAAGATAAATAGCCCGATTGTGACATTACAGTTGAATACTTAATAACATTATTATCTTCAAGATTTAATAGATCTATATTAACGTCCCCAGTAAATATTTCTAATTGTTGATTATTGTTATTTAAACTTAAGAATTCTTCCAAATCCTGAATAAAAAGATCTTTTGAAATAGGAGGTGGCTTATACACGGCTGTAACTCCCACAGTAATATCCTTGATATGACATACTACTCTAGCCAAAGTGACTTGAGATTTCGGCAATATTACTGTGGAGAACACCGGGTCCAATTTAGGTTTTATCAGAATTATGATTCCATCATTTTTATTGTATTTGCCTTCATTATAGAATGTTTCATAACCCCTTATATTAAAGTCATCCTTCGAGGATACTTGAAAAGTTTCACTTAATACAATTATGTCTGTAAAGCCTAAATTAAAATTTTCTAACAATAGAATTAGATTGTCGAAATTTTTTCTTACACTTCTAATATTTACATGTACCAAGTTAAAAATACTTGCATTTACATTTACTTCATTATGCAACATACTGCTATCCACTCTCTTAGTATTAGATATTGTCATCTCCATCCATTTTGTTCAGAAGGTCTTCTTGATTAATTACAACCATTATTCTCCATAGTCAATCTTTTTCTTTGTGCTTTCAAGAAAATATTTTGTTGATGGACAATTGCTATCTAGGGCTGTATGTTCAACATTGTGGTTTAAATTATATTTTCTATTTGCTGAGATGCAGTTATAACATTTGTGTTGAACACTTTTACATGTTTTTGTTTCGTGCTCACCCGCGCAGGTTCCACATGCTGTATTATTATTACAAACATTGCTTTTGTGATTGTATCCTTGGCATTTATAACATCTTGTAAATGGAACATCGTCATACACAGCACGATTCCATCCAATACAGGCCATTCCTGAGCCAATAAACTTCCAGTAGGCCTCCGGTTCACACTCCAGGAAAAAAATTGAGAATTTTTTTTGTTCGTTCCTTTTGATGTAAGTTACTGTAAATTCATCATTTTGCATTATCCAATGGTTTTGACGTATTATTTTGTCTTCAATGATTTCTGGTGTTCCGTCCCCTGTGTATCCAACAATTTTAACTCGTGGCCTTTTCTTCTTCGGTATGTTAGCCTCCACTGTGTGTCCTAATTTTGTTTCAATTGCTTTTTTCAGTGATCCTATTTTTCTCTTTTGTGTTGCATTTAACAATTATATTTGCATTTTTTGTGCTATTAATATTTTTCACTCCTATTTTCAGATCATTAGGATTTATTTTTTCTTGGATTAGTTTTAGCGTTTTTTCAGAGTCTAAACCACTCTTGGATTTCATAATTAATGTAGGAAATTGAGATGGTTTATTTCCCATTATTGTTTGGCCCCTTTTTGCAATATCAGAATAAGTATTTTGTTGTTTCTTGTTAATATTGATTTCTTTTCTAAGTTCAGTTACTTCACTTTTTAGGTTTACTAGTTCATTTTTCATTTCTTTCATCAAATTAAACATTTCTGGAGTTTTTTCTAAAACTTCCTTGCACTTAAAGCATAACAGCACTAAAACTCTTCTTTGCAATGGCATACATTTTATTTCCGAAGACGATAAGTTCGTACATTTTTTGTGTATTTTTGCCGCACAAAGATCGCAAATATACACTTGATCATTGTCCACTACTTTATCGCAGTTATTGCATATTTCCGTACTCTGATTTTCAACCATATTTATTTGTTTAAAAATTGGAATTCACACAAGTTTTACACACATTTCTTTACCATTGTTAAGTACGCGTTTAGCATCAAGTGAGGAATTCGCGTTATTCACAAAAACTTTTTATCGATAACGGAGCCGAGAGAAGCGTGACTTATCACAGGACGTCTGAACTGTATATGTTTATACTTTAAACCATAGTAATTTTGATGGTATTGAAAAAGTTCGTCTTGTCGCTGATGGATGCGGAGGACAAAATAAGAACAGCATCATGTTGGCAATGTGTTTTAAATGGTTGAGTACTGCACCTATAAAAGAACTAGAGCTTGTCTTTCCTATTGTTGGACACTCGTATATTCCTCCGGACCGGGTATTTGGTGATATTGAGAAATCCATTAGAAATATTGAACAGATAGTAGAACCTATAAAATACCTGGATATATTTAGACAACATGGAACAGTTGTTGAACGGGGTAAAGATGTGCCAGTTATGGACTGGAAATCTGCTTCACAGGAAGTTTTAAATCCCCCATCTAAGTGGCATTTTAAATTCAATAAGTCCAAAAGGTTCATATTAAAAAGAGGGAGGAATAATACCGTGACCATAAGGGGAGAACAAAGTTATATGTCTGACCTATGGTACTACTTTGAATAGAGAATTTGTTTAACGGCTCAAATTGTAAAGTGTTATTTAGTTTAATTATTGTATGTTACAGGTAACATTGTAAATTATCTGAATAAATATGCCCTAAAAATCAAGGACATGGGAGTAGTGTATCAGAGTGATATGAGATTTAATTTGCACTATATTTCTATAACCAATAAAGCATACAAATCTCTAGGGTACTTTATAATAATCTATTGAGACCACTTTAGGAATATGCTGGATGCCTTCAGCCCAAATCCACATCGAGAATGTTCAAGAGTGGTTTTTCAGATACCTTTACTTTAAACAAAATAATACATACCCATGTATGGTTTCTTATAGAAGCATGTTGAATAATTTTAATAATAAAAGTTTGTCAAGTCAAGGCTCTTATTTGGTTAAGTATATAATTGTTTCTAAAATAAATCTAAGAAACTTACATTTTGATTTATTTAGTATAGATTCCATATCTCCAATAAACAGAATGATATTGTTTTGTAATCAGATCCTCAAGATATTTTTAACACAGCTAAGAGTGATTTGATTAAGGATTTAAAGCAATTTTACTGTTTTTTTTTGTCTTAACTGTTTTGATGTTCACCCAATAAAAAAATAAATAAATAAATGGTTTGCATTAGCCTGATAATATGGTGACCAAATAATGTTTGAGAACTCTCATATAGATCTGACCAGAGATGAGCTCAACATTTTTAGGGCAACTATATTTTTAAAATCTTTACTACCTCTTTTAATGAAACCCAGCTTTCCATTCCACCCATGATAATGTCATAGTTTTTGAAAAAGTAACCTCCACAGATATATCACTCGTAAATGAAGAGTAAACAATATCTGCATCTAAAAATGACTAGCATTTCCCCAAAAGCAGATCCCATAGTGAAGATATGATTCTATTAAGGCAAAGTAAGACCAATCCAGACACGAGTTCTCAGTACTATTCACCCTAACAACAAAACTTCTTGAGGAAAAAGCTTTTGATAAAGCGCATACATTTTTTAGACAGTAATTTGGTCTTCTGAGTATTAAGTGGTAATAAGTTTGATGCAAACCAGTGATTTATGATCCGAAGATCTGCCATCTTACATTGTTTTATTCTCAATGTTAACACATTTAAATCTATTTACACTAAATCAGGATGTTACTGTGACAGAGAATTCATATGCTTTAGTTATTAATTTGTCCTAAGCTTTACTACCAATTATTGAGTTTGTATCATCAGTATATTCTACCATATTTTGACTGGAGAATGTATTAAATTATTAATTTGTTCTGTTTTTTTTTTTGTTGACTTGGAAGGTGCGGTATTTGCTTATGTTGTTAATTTCTACCTTTGAGAAATTAATTTAGTAAACAACTGAAAAACTCCTTGCTTTCATGTTGGTGGGAATTTTCTTGCCGATGATTAGCACCATAATTGCTAATAATCGGCAAGATTATGCAGATAGTATAATAAAATAAATAAAAAGAACAACTTAAGGGTGTTTTTGGGAAACAGTAAACAAAATATGGATTTTATGATTAATAAGGTAATGAACCTTTGTTGTGGTGTTTGAGTGAAAGGACAAAGAAAGATGATATTTAGATTTTGTTAATAAAAAAACTATTGAGGAATATGTGCGGCAAAACATGTTTAAACAAGACAAAAAGTAACTTACCTTTATTTATTATTAATTTAATTGTGAAAAAGCCGGCAATTAACCGCTCAAGCCCTTTAACTATCGATTTTCTTAGCGTTGGGCTAGGCTAGGACACATGCGCTAGGCCCTAGGGCAAAACGCGATATGTAAATGCGCGAGAAAAATGTTTCTCACAATATTGCGATAATAAAATTAAGAACAAATCTCGTTTTAGTGTCGATTTTCACTCATAAAAGTGGAAATTCTCAAAAAGTTCAAAATATATTGTACAAACACAAACATCAACAAAAGCGACGCCACATTTTTGACAGAAAGACGGCTTACAGGGATGACACTTGTGACGTAGCAACGTTGCCAAAACTAGCAGATAAAAAGTTGCCTGGTACTTTTTAAAAAGTTTCTATTGACACGCTATCTTTAGGAATTCAGCCTTTATACTTGTTATTTTATTATAAAGTACCTTATAGTACTACATTTTACTATCTAAGAGACATAACAAAACCGTATTTAAGGTTATGTGTCGTTCATCAATTTTCGACGTTGCCAAGATTTAGTGACTAGTAGCCAACAACTTTTTAATTATTTTTCCAAACCTTTGAGAATTTTGTAATGCAAATAGTGCCCTTAGGACCTCATTAAATTACACTTTTATTTTAAATTGAAGTGCCTTTGCTTTCACTTCAACCAACAAAACCATTTTTTAAGGTTATGTGTCATGTTACAAAGGACATTTTAGGTTATGCCACCGTCTATAGATTACAACTTACGGTGGTATAGTATAGTAGACAAATTACAATAATAATGATAAATTAAATACTTAAAATATTAACCCCTACTTCTTTTTTGTTGACGTGTGGGCGTGTCTTTGAAGTAAACAATACTATGTGACCTAGGCGGTTTCAAAATGGCCGCTGCGGTTGACAACCGTCATAACGCCGCTCATTAATTCACACATTAAACGTCAAACTTTTAACAGTTTTCTTGGACGTAAGACAACATTTTTACCACATTTAGTTTTTAATAAAATCAAACCTAGGGAATGATGTGGAAACCGTGCTGGGTCTATCCGAGTCAGTTTTATGCCATTTTTTTAACAAAATTATAAACCGTTAACGGAGTTTCAAAAAACCAATATGACCGCCGTACGTTGGACGACGCAACCGTCATGGCGCAAATAATAAATTAAAAATGACATTAGTAAACGTCAAATTATATAATACAGAAATTGCATAATATAGTCGACGTGGGCGTGTCCTTGAAGTAAATCTTGTGACGTAGGCAGCTTCAAAATGGCCGCCGAAGTTGCCATGGCGACGCGATCGTACGCAACTGTCATGGCGCCGAGAATAATTATTTCAGTATGAAAGTAATAAACGTCAAATTTCAAATGTTTTTTTAATAACAATAAATTTTAATAATAATAATATACAAACAATAAGTAAAATATTTAATATAGGTACTCTTAAATTGTGGTTTTATTATTACGGTCCTGAACCTAGATATGCCCGCACCTTTTCCAACTATAGATGTCCAATCGGGCGTGGTCCAGTGACGTAGACGGCCGCCATCTTGGATACAAACAGGAACGTTTTAATATTCTATAATATACACCTACATGCAGTATATTTTCCATTAATTTTTTAATATTTGGCCTCTAAATGACCTTCTACGTAATTTCAAGAACACTTAAACTTATACCTAGTTGGGCAGCGTAGTATGAAGACATTATGAGTATCTGTAAGAAAATGTAAACGTGGGTAAGGATATATATTAATAAAAACCAAGATAGTGACGTTACCTGTGAATGAGCAATGGGGTTAACGAACTTATCAATCCCGATCATAAGGTCCGAGACAGCGAATAAGACGCTTCCAATACAAGGGCCTAGATGAGCAATCGACCATGGATTCTACAAACAAGAGAGACCTAGAACATTCTTAACCTCAAAAGATATAAAATAGTTCACCGTTATCCTCGCTAGGGCCCTCCACACCATGACGTTTATGATAGCGATATACATGGGGACCCCGATAAGTAAAGAGCCGACCAAACCGTGGTAAAGCGTCGATACAACTAAAATTTAGCTTATATTTAGAGGTTATATGATTTGATATGTGTGATTTATTACCTATGGCCGATACGGCTACTAAAACTAAACCGACGGTGGGCCTAAGGGGCTTAAACCCAAAGGCCACAATGTAGTTCAAGTGAGCCACCATGAAGGCCAACATTCCGAAAATAAAATATTCGTTCCACAGTAGGAATATGTCGCCTATACAGCAGCACAGTTGTCCCATAAGAATTTTTGTTGAAAATGACCATCTGAGGAAAAATAATCAGATATTATACACCCCTGCCTCTCGCTCACACTCATTTAAATGTCGATTCTTACCTTTTTTATTTGGGCGTGGCTCGTATAGCTGATGAGGTAACAGTGACAGATAAACCACGCCCAAACTTTTCAGTAACTGAATCGTAACAGTGATACTGACCTGGTATTCTTGGGCTGAAGATTTTGTACGAAAACCATTAAATTAAAGATGGGGGTGCATTTGATGAGGGCGGCCAATAACGACGGGTTCTCGTAGGGGATGAGAACGATAAAATAAAGGGCCACACTCAAACAAAATGGCAGTAATTTCTTAAATAGGAGGGCTGCCTGAAAATCAAGGTAATTAGTGAACAGTTATTATTATATTTAACACAGTGAACCGCCATGTTGCGGTAATAATGCTGTGGTTCAATGTGTTGTTTACAAGCCCTCTATATTTCTCCCTCCATCTTCTCTTTCTCATTGTTGACATGAGGGCGTGCCTTCGAAGTAATCAATCTTGTGACGTAAGCGGTTTCAAAATGGCCGCCGTACGTTGATCGTCATGGCGACGCGATCGTGCGCAACTGTCATGGCGCCGAGAACAATTTTACACAGTAAACGTCAAATTTTTAACGGTTTTCTTGATCGCAAGACAAGGAAGACGAATTTGGCTTTTAATAAAATCGAAGGTTTGGAACGTAAGGAATGATGTGGAAACCGTTCTGGGTCTGAGTCAATTTTATGAGGGAAATGTAAACTTATTTCTGAGCTATAACACCAAGTCAAAACAACTAGGTATGGCTGCCATAAGACGTTAAACTTTAAAGGAATAGGCAGAAAACACACTAAACGCATGTTCATTGACCCGTTCTTGATTAAAGTACTAAGACACGCCATGAAGACTATTTACATGCCTATTTAGGTCGTTATTATGCCCCTTTGTAATAAAAATATGAACGAACACAAAGAGGCCATGGGAAGAAATATGGTCGCCGTATGTATGGTGGTCATGACGTCACACTTGCGCAAACTGTCATGGCGCCAAATTCAACTTCAAAAAAGCGCCTCAGAGAGAGAGATTCAGAAGTCTACAGTTTTTAGTAATAACATGAAACCCTTTCTAGGCCCTTCCGAGTCAATTATATGTCATTTTACAAGAGAAATGTAAACCCATTTCCAAGCCATAGCACCAAACCAAAACAAATATGGCCGCCATATGACATTTTAGTAAACGTCAAACTTTAAAGAAATATTTAAGGCAGAAAACACGCTAATCGTATGTTCGCACATTCTTGACTTATGTACTTAGACACGACATGGAGAGCCTTTCCATGCCCCTATAGATCATTTTTCACCCTTTTAAAGAAAATATAAATGAAGACAAGGAGACCATTGAAGCAATTAAAAATTTAAGATGACGTAAATAAACGTCAAATTTTAAGGCAGAGAAAGTAGATTTTACAGAACAAATTCAACGAATTCTTAACCTTAAAACGTTGGAAATACGATTGGAAGCTTTCCATGTTATATATACTTCATTTTAATGCGCCCATTATAATGTAATTTAGAGACATCTACTAAAAGTCAAGAGAGCTATAGAACCAAAAATATGGCCGCTATATTTATTGTTGCCATGGAAACGCGCCTGTGCAAACTGTCATGGCGCCAGAAATAAGAAATTCAAGATGACGTAGGTAAACGTCAAATTTTAAGGCAGAAAAGGGAGATTTTAACGGTTAAATTTTAAAGTTTTAACCTAAAAACCTTCTAGATGCCACTGGAGGCTTCCTGTAGCCCTATAAGTCATTTTGATACGATTTATAATGAAATTTAGAGACACCTGCCAAAGTCAAGGAAACAAATATGGCCGCCGTGGGGTCAAGGATCAGCGTTGCCAAAATGGCCAAATCGATTTCCTAACGTAACCTTAAAGTTTTTTATTATTTAAAAAATAGAACACAGAAACTGTAAAGCATATATTTCAGCGTTTATTAATAACAATAATGATAATTAATTTTTTATTATTAAAGAAACAAAAACGCTAAATCATTGTAAACAAAAACAAAAAACATCTTGTTGGCAACTTACATCGGGACCAGCTGATGAGCCGCTCATCATCGTAAAATCGCCTGGAACAAGGTCAAGGTAAACAACTTCAACACTAATAATCCATAATTGTCTTGTTAAATGTTTAATGTAACACGTCCGTCATCTAAGCCCCCGAATTTCTTACGTAGCACTTATATAGTCCAGAGGATTTTCATTGTTTATGTTGTCGGTTTTCGTTTAAACAATAACATGGGCAAAATGTATGGATCGCTGAATTCGTCCCGACTGTGCGCGCACTCTCTTGTTTAGTACGAGAGCATATGATGAATTATAAAAAAAAAGTCTTGGAGGATAATTAGTTAAGTGAGGTTATGTTATCAGTGGTTCCTTGACCATCCGCACGATATCCTGCATAATTTACATTAACTTCTTGAAGAGCATAAAGTGGTAATTTCCACACATGTATAATATTCCTCAATTACATTTGCATCTAGACTATTACAATCACGATAATGTCATCAGACAGTGCAATGCAATTTGTTATCAATTATTGCAGTAACCTTGGAAATTGCCCCTTATTGATAACGGTTTATTTTAATTATTTACAAATTTTGCGCATTATATAATAAATAACTATTTTACCATATTTTTTTAAATTTGAATATTTAGATTTGACGCCAAGATGAATGCTGTTTTTTAGGCTGTCACGTTAGACCTAGAGGTTAAACAATTTTCTAGTGCACCCTTTTCTATTGTTTGCAACAAAATGGCGAACGCTTTGTTTAACTTTAAATTAATTAATTACATATACATCAAACACTGCTCTTTAAGTATGAATATTTGAATATCGCCATAATATTTATATACTTGTCAACACTGTATCACTTACCTTGTCAAACGGAGTTCACTTGTCACTTTATTTAAAGGTTATGAATATAGGCAACATTCTAGTCATTTGTCTGGTCACAGAGAGGTTATGAACATACGTAACGGTCAAGTCCGCCATTTTTATGTCAAAATTACACTTCCTCCCTGAAACATGTATTCCTGCCATAAAAACTCCTATTTGCAAGGCAACTATCCGGAAATCAAGGCGGGACTTATCAACCGTTGTGTACATAAAGGTAAACATGCATATCAGCACAGATTTAATAACAACAACAAATTGTGTCGAATTCTTTATAGCATGGGGTGAAATTTCGCATATAGACGAGCACGACCTGAATCCGCCCCTAAAGCGACTCACCTCCGAACAACCGCAACTCCTGGTTAACAACGTTGACGTCACCAGAAGACCGGAAGGGTTCGGGAGATGGGCTCTGCCGAAACTCGTAAGATTCTTCCCTCTCTTTGTCTCACTCTATTCACTTAATTTTAATAGAGAAGAGAGTTACATCATAAAGACATTAATGTCGTCATAGCAGCATTGACCAGCATATCAGATATGGTACATAATCCCGAGAGATGCTTCGAAGGAATAAGGCTTAAAGTTATCGACAGGTAATAAGAATGGGACAAATAAAGCGCACGTTTGTAGTACTTCTTTGTGGTAGATTGGCGGACCTTCTGGTGCACGAAATGCCCGCCATAAGAGAGAGAACCGCATATACTTTAAAAGTGTTCGCTGGAGTGGCACTCGGGAGGCAAGCGATCGTCGACAACCAAACACTCCTCATAAACTTACTGGATAAAGTGGAGGATGACGTAGCGGAAGTGAGAATCCAGGTGGCAGCCTGCTTGGAGATGATCTCCAGGTTCTGGTTAAGTACGAAAACGTCCCTCCAAGTCGAAAATAAACTTAATGTTGACTTACTGACAGCTGCTGACGTACTGGTGGACTCGGGCTTCATCCAAGTCCTCCTAACGAACCTGAACGACTCGCCTGAAATTGTGGCAACTCACTTGGACACCTTGGACAACATGCTCTACTGCAACGGCAGGAAAATCGCCATAGACGAAGACGCTTTTGGGATACTCGTGACTCATCTGCATCAACTCCACGTACTTTTTTAAAAAATAACCGATTTTTTAGGTTAAACTGTTTGAGACCACCGATACAGCAGTCTTAACTAGAGCCTGCAGAGTTTTAGTGAGACTATGCGAGCTCAAAGAGGGAAGGAAACTGGCAAGACACTTTCAAATATTACAGGTGCTCAATAAGTTACTGCATAACGAAGTAAGTAAACGAATTGGTCAGGGTTGCCTCTTAAAGTACCCCTTTGGGATGTTTCAGATAGAAGAAGTGTACGAAGCTGCGGCAGAGGCCATAATGTTCTGCACGATCAAGAGTGCCGAGAAGATTTCTGCTAGTAAATTAACCGATATGCCCAAGAGGCTTGTGGAGCTTTCCATCAATAGGACAACGCGCAGGACCCAGTTGTTTACTATAAAGGTAAGAAGAAGAAGAAGAAGAAGAGTGTTGTTTAATAATCATTGTAGGCCTTAACGTCGATTTGTGAGCACCCCCTGGTGAGGCAAGAAGTGAGAGAAAAGTATTATAATGCCGTTAAGTCGATACAAGTGAGAGACGACATACCTGAGATCAAGGACTGCAAGAATATCTTGATGACTCTGCTGGCCTGGGTGCCGCAAAGCAAGGATTAAGAATACGTTCAAAATTATAAGAATTCTTTGTAATATATCTCAGTAATTTCGGATTTTTTGCGAGTTTTGCTAAGGAGACAAATGGTTTATGGTTAAATTAAAATTATGGTTGTTAAGAAAAAGAAAAAATCCATTTACTTGCCTCGGCATTAGGAATTTAATTTAGTTAGAAAAAAGAGCAAAACCAACATTAATTTACGCCTATAAGTAGTTAGTTGCACGAAATAAACAAATGAAAAGCGGTAGAAATGTTGACAGTACTGACATTTACGGTTTTTTGACACTTGTCGGTGGCGCGATCAACTTTAGTGGTTTAACGAAAAATTCCATTCATTTGTTTTGGCGAGGAATTTAATTTAGTTGAAAACAAAACAAAACCAACATTCATTTTCGTCTATAGGTAGTTGCACTTAGTAAACAAATGGAAATCGATAGAAATCTTTACACTTTCGTTGACAATAATGACGTTTAGATGTTGGTGGCGCCACCAGCTTCTGTGACCCAAAGTAAAATTCAATTCATCTGCCTTGGCGGAAAATTCTTATTTAGTTAGGTTCAGTCCAATAAGCTCAAAAAGAAAATGCAAAACCGACAAATTGCAATCGGTAGTAATTTTGACGGTTGGCGGTGACAGTACTAACAATTTTGGTGTCATGACCTTTGTTGCACGAATTAAACAAATGGAAATCTTTATACTCCCTTTGACGTTTCGCTGACAAGTGTCATTTGATTGTTGGTGGTGCCACCAACTCATATGGTCCGTACTAAGATGTCATTGGTTTGTTTAGGCGGGAGATTCAAATTTAATTATAAATTAAAAAAAAAAAGGCAAAAATCATCATTTATTTGCACATAAAGGTAGTTAGTTTTACGAGGTAAACAAACGGAAATGGGCAAAAATTATTGTTTTAAATTTGGGGACACCAATGGCATTTAATTGTCGATGGCGCCACCGACTCTTGTGGATCGACCCATAATTTCATGCGTTTGTCTTAAATTCAAAAGAAAACGGACAAATCAACACATATTAAGGCCTAAAGGTTGTACGAAGTAAACAAATAGAAATCGGCAGAAATTGTTACTCTTCTAGTGATCTGACTAGCAATAATTTACGTCTGTAGGTTTTAATTGTAGGAATTAGGCAAATGAAAATCGGTAGAAACCTTGACAGTTGACAGTACCGAGACTTATAATGTGTTGATACTTGTTGCACGAATTAAGCAAATGGAAAGAAATCTCGACACTTCCGCTGACATTAGAGACATTTAGTTGTCGGTGGCGCCCAAGGTCTTGTAATTCAAATTCAATTCATTCGCCTTGGAGTAAATTCGTATTTAGTTAGAATCAGTCATAAACTCAAAAAAAGACCTGCAAATACTTAGTTGTACGAAACAAACAAATGGAAATCAGAAGAAGTCTTGTCAGTATTGATATTTAAAGTGTCTTGACACTTGTTACACGAATTAAACAAAGAATATAGGGTAGAAATCTTTACACATTCGTTGATGTTTTGCTGATAATATTGACATTTAGTTGATGGTGTCTTGACACTTTTCAGTTGTCGGTGGCGCCACCAGCTTTTGTGACCCAAAGTAAAATTCCATTCATTTACCTTAGCAAAGAATTTAATTTGGTGAAAAAAAAGAGCAAAAGCAACATTAATTTTACGTCTATAGGCAGTTAGTTGCAACAAATAGAAATCGGTAAAAATCTTTATACGTCCATTGACGTTTCGCTGACAAGTGACGTTTAGTTGTCTGTGGCGCCACCAGGTCTTGTGGCCCAAAGAAAAATCTAATTCACTCGCCTTGGCGGTAAATGTGTATTTAGTTAGGTTCAATCATAAAAACAAAAAAGGGCAAATCAGACATTCGCCTGTAAGTACTTATTCGTATAAAATAAAAAAAATTGACATCGATAGAAGTCTTGACAGTTAAGGTGACAACAATGATGGTGTCTTGACACTTGGTGGCGTCACCAACTCAAGCGTTCGCCTTGGCGGGAAATTTGAATTTAGTTGTTGTTTGCGGTGTCATAGGGACAGTGACACTTTTACAATCATTGTCAACAATCGAAAACATACTTTTTTGTATAATGGCTTCTCGGCAAGCCGGAATTCTTAATTCTGGCTCGGTAACCTCACAAAAAATCGACGAAGCCGAGTTTAACGATCCAGGTAAGTTAATAAGGTGATATTTCTTAAGTTATAGTCATTTTTTTTTTTTAGTTTTGTCTTATAACTTATTCAAGTAAATACAAACCTAAGATTCTTGTATTTTTTCTTCTTAGTGTGCACAAAGCCACCATAGCGACCCATCTCTTTCTGACACAGTAGTCTATCGATAAGTCTGTCTTTGTTTGAGTTTAATACAAAAAAAAAAATGAACAAAAGGGCAAAATGTAGGTTATAAGGCCAGTCGGTTATTGGCGACATATTTCCAGATGAATCCATCAATAATAACCCGCCGCCTAAATAAATTCCAGTCACGAAAGTGTTTTATTGAGATTTTGCACCCGCACGCAACATCGAAACTTTCGCGAAGGAATCGCACACACACTTTTCAGTCTTTTCGGCAAACTTTTCGAAGTATGATGAGTGCATGTGAACGTCCAAATCACTTTGACGGTAACTTTTATCGTTAATAAATTCACTTTTATTTATTATATTTTAAATAATTTTCAAAATAGCATAACCTATAAAAGTCTGTTAACCCAAACATCTCTTTGACATCTGTCAACTGTCATTTGCCCGTTGTCATTGCACCGTTGCCACATGGATTTTAGCAGATCCATGTCAATCGTTTTCATGTTACGGGGTGTTTTATAATTCCTATTGAAGATGGTTTTTTGTTAATATTTTCGAAACGCCTGGTCGTTGTTTTTCGATTTTTTTATCGTAAGCTACTGTTCAATCAATTCAATTGTACAACTTGGCAACGGCGCACCAATGCGTCAAAGTTATGACATCAAAAGGCCTGCGACCATCAAACGTAATAGAGCGGCAATGATTTAATTTCAGCATTCGACTATGTGGTAGAACTGAAAGTAGAGCAAAAAGTATGTTTCGGTTCGACCATACCGAGAAACACCGCGCCCATTGGCAAAGGACTGTCGGCCTTTCAGAAGAGAATCGCCCCGGAGCTATTTAAGCAGGGTCCAGGGTCGTACCATTACGAGAAATTCACCGGGGCCCTGTACCCTTTACTGCACAAAGTTTGTCTTAAATATTCAACTTTTTAAATGAAAAATTCCACCAGTTTATGTTAAACAGGTTCGAAGCAAAAAGGGCGTCAGCCCCCTGGCCAGTCAAGAGAAACGTTTTAAGGAAAAATTCACGCGAACGCCATCTCCCGGCCGCTACGAAGTTCTACCGAAAAGAGACGCGCGGAAGGCGCACGCGCCCTTCGGCATTGGTTCGAAGAAGTTAGAAAAAGACAATGACATTCCCGGGTAAACGTGTCTTATTGTCACCTGTCAGAGCCACGCCCAAGTTTTTATATAAAACTCCCTCCTTTCAGACCGGCAACGTACGACGTGCGGAAAGTGAAAAAATGTCGGCGCACGCGGTTCATGTCAAACTTCGGAAGACCTTCGATGGTGTACGCGGTAGAGACGATCTGCGTTCCGGTGCCGAGCGACACCTGTCAAAAATGCGAGGAACTTTGCCAGGGCGACTATTGGCACAAGGACTATGCGACCTTCTTATGTCACTTATGCTGGGTGGAAGAGAGAAGTCTAGAAGAGATTTATACCAAGAAGGAGCTGAAAGAGTTCAAGGTCAGTAGCTTATAGTATTTTCTAGTTGTTTGGGTGTTGCCACGTCAACCGGTAAAAATTATAATTTTTTTATTATTTAAGAAAATAAGGAATTGCTCGTTTATGCACAACCATGAAGGGACGGATGCCGCCACCCTCATACTGCCTCATAACAAAATCAAGAAGAAGCTTCGATTAGAGAATTATTTAGAATTATACCTCGATTGTTAATAAATATATTTCATTTAATGTCAGTCATTAATAAACATTTTCGGAGCGGTGAGATGTTGGAGTGTCAAAATCGCAACATCTCACCGCCGGTTTATCGCAACAATAAAGACCCCGTTTTCTTTTTTAATGTTACGCATTGTATATATTAGGCCATAAAGGTAATCGGCGAGCCCCCCACCACTGCCCTGCAGCAACATAGCGTCATTACCTTAGCGTTAGTCAGCTTCACAGCTTTCAGTACGTGTCCGACGCTGTTAATGCGGACGGTCTAGTTTCCCGATATACGCACGTCGTGCACTCTTAGTTTTAATTCAAATTTGGCGCGAAAATTTTTTAGGGTTTTCCCCGCGGTGGTATTTTCGATTTTAATCAGTGTCAAAGAGTGTGTTTGTTTAAATTCGGTTTTTGGCGGGAAGAATATGACAGTAGCAGTGGGTAAGATTTTCTTTAGGAACTTTCACATAAGTGAAACGAAAAACTGTGTTTGAAGGTTCTCAAAATCACTGTCGTGATAAATATTTTATATGTGTCGAAGCTAGTGGGAAAGAAAAAAGTATCAAACATTTATCTCAGCTGTGATTTTTGACATAATAAAGATTTATGAACTTAAGACCATTCAAAAATTCAAATTGTTCGATATGTCCACAGTAAGTATAATAAAACAACTGTTGTTTTATTTTGCTGTGATATCTCCCTGTGAGCGATAAACAATGTATATAAACAGTGATTTTGCATGACCTGAAATAGCTGAAAATCACTGTCTTTCTCTTATCAGCTTGGAACTAGTAAAATATTTATCTCTTCGGTGATTTTCAATGATTCCTGAACCCTAATCCTAATCCTTCCTCATACCTTCCTTCTTCTAACCTAGACGTAATAATTTATCACAACTGTGATTTTAAAATTTTATATATTGCACCGCTAAAAAAATATATATGCATCTTTTCAGTGATTTTACATGCTGTGGAATAGCTGAAAATCACTGTTTTTTTCTTATCGTTTTGGAAATTATAACACAGCATAGACGCCCAGAGAAACCTGACCATATCCCAAAAACTAATCAAAAATATTTTGAAAATTCTTGAAGGTTCTCGTAAAGGAAACTTGAGCGCACGCCACTGTCCAGGTTTGGAAACTCTAGCTCAACTAGTTTCATTTGAAAACTAGGAAACATTTCAAAGTCACCCTATTGATTAATTTAATAATTTTTACACCGGTAATATACATCCCTGATTTTGATGACTAATAGACCAACAAGCGTTATATTTTTTTATAACTTCCTGGAAGTGATAAAACATTTATCACAACTGTGATTTTAAAGTTTTATTTACTGGAATATTACTTTAAAAATGTTCTTGTTTTATCGCCTTGAAAGACGATCCAATATTTATCTTTTCAGTGATTTTGCATGCTAAAAACCACTGTTTCTTTCTTATCGGCTCGTGAATTATAAAATATTTATCTCAACAGTGATTTTACGTGTCCAGTAACAGTTTGAACATTATTTTCTCTTTTATGGGTTTGCAAATTAGAAAATGTTCATTTCTTCAGTGATTTTTAATGGAAATGAAAAAATATTTATCCGAATAGTGATTTTCATAAAGGATAAAGAACTAATCACAGCAGAGATTTTACATGTCCTGGACCAGTTGAGAATACGTCCTTAGACAGACGAAATGCTTATTCTCTTTTACGAGCTTGTAAACTATAAAATGCTTATCTCTTCAGTGATTTTCCAGGTTTAATTGCTTTGATAATTAAAAAATTTATATTTTTCTGGAAGAGGTAAAAAATTTGTCTCAACAATGATTTTTATTAAAAAAAATTATTTATTTCGTCAGCTTGAAAATTTAAAAAAAATCTCAAAAGTGATTTTCATGATTTAACAACCTGGAATAAATAAATATTTATCCCAACAGTGATTTTTATAAAACATATATATACTTCTTTTATCAATTTGAAAATTAAAAAAAACTTAACAAAAAAATTTTCCTGATTTAACACCTTGGAATTAATAAAACATTTATGTCAACAGTGATTTTTATTTAAAAAATTATTTACTTGTTCTCAGCTTAAAAATTTAAAAAAAATCTCAAAAGTGATTTTTATGATTCAACACCTGGAACTAATAAAATATTTATCTCAGTAATGATTTTTATACAAAAAATTATTTACTTCATTTATTAGTTTGGAAATTTAAAAAATCTCAACAGTGATTTTCATGATTCAACAACCTGGACTAAATAAATATTTATCCCAACAGTGATTTTTATAAAACATATATATACTTCTTTTATCAGTTTGAAAATTAAAAAAATCTCAACAGTGATTTTCCTGATTTAACACCTTGGAACTAATAAAATATTTATGTCAACAGTGATTTTTATTTAAAAAATTATTTACTTGTTCTCACCTTAAAAATTTAAAAAATCAAAAGTGATTTTCCTGATTCAACACCTTGGAACTAATAAAATATTTATGTCAACAGTGATTTTTAATAAAAAAATTATTTTCTTGTGTCAGCTTAAAAATTTAATAAAAATCTCAAAAGTGATTTTCATGATTCAACACCTGGAACTAATAAAATATTTATCTCAGTAATGATTTTTATACAAAAAATTATTTACTTCATTTATTAGTTTGGAAATTTAAAAAATCTCAACAGTGATTTTCATGATTCAACAACCTGGACTAAATAAATAGTTATCTCAACAGTTATATTTATAAAATATATATATAATTATTTTATCAGTTTCAAAATAAAAAAATCTCAACAGTGATTTTCATGATTCAACACCTTGGAACTAATAAAATATTTATGTCAACAGTGATTTTTAATAAAAAAATTATTTTCTTGTGTCAGCTTAAAAATTTAATAAAAATCTCAAAAGTGATTTTCATGATTCAACACCTGGAACTAATAAAATATTTATCTCAGTAATGATTTTTATACAAAAAATTATTTACTTCATTTATTAGTTTGGAAATTTAAAAAATCTCAACAGTGATTTTCATGATTCAACAACCTGGACTAAATAAATAGTTATCTCAACAGTTATATTTATAAAATATATATATAATTATTTTATCAGTTTCAAAATAAAAAAATCTCAACAGTGATTTTCATGATTCAACAATTTGGAAATGAAAAAATATTTATCTCAGTAGTGATTCCTCTAACCCTAATTACGTGGACTATTAAAAAAACTGTTTATTTCTACTAGTGATTACTTCTAAATTTCTCTGAAAGTACTAAAGCATTCATCTCAGCAGTGA
Organism: Anthonomus grandis grandis; assembly: GCF_022605725.1. Lineage (NCBI taxonomy): Eukaryota > Metazoa > Arthropoda > Insecta > Coleoptera > Curculionidae > Anthonomus > Anthonomus grandis. The sequence goes on along the minus strand of NC_065555.1, from coordinate 3,784,310 downwards.
TTTTACGTGTTCCGGATCAAAAACGGTGTTTTTTTATTATCATCTTAAAGTATTAATCTCTGCAGTGATTTCCACGACTACGGGCCTATAATATAACTGAGAACATATAAAATGGTTATTTTTGATTTTAGACATGTTGTGGGTAAATATAACTATAACTCAGAAGATTCTTGAGCTACAAGAACTTTTTATACATGAAAATGTTCTTTAGGAACTGCCTCAAATTTGAGTGAAAACCTTATAAAAATGCCTGGAATGGTTTTTCAGTTATCATGGATAGAAGTTACATGTTTATTGGGAAAAAAGTGATACCAAACATGGCTCAAACAAAATGGCTGTGCCCCAGTTAATTTTGCACCTAAAAAGGTGTTTTGTGCAAGAAATTCTTTCTCTAGGATCCCCCTGCAAGATCCTAAAAAGAATATAAAAATTCCTCAAAAACTTGTTGAGTTATATTGAAAAGTGCCTCTGTAAGTACTATGTTAAGTGTATTATGTGTTTGGGCCTGCCTAGGTGTACCTGTTCTAAATCTGAGCATAACTTAGAAAGTTCTTAAGCCACAAGAATTTTTTATACATCAAATTGTTCTGTAGGAATTGGCTCAACTTTTGGTGAAAACCTCATTAAAATGCCTGAAATAGTTTTTAAGTTATCATGGATAGAAGTTAGATTGTAAAAAAAAATCTGACGGTACGAAAAAAAAATTACGTTTACTTGAAATTCATAAAATATAAATCACAGTAGTGATTATGCAGAAAAAAAATTATTAAACCTCTTGGGGTCACTCCCAGGGGCCCCACTTTCTATGCAACTAAATAGGACTGAAATTATCCAATTATTTCCCCCCCGATTTCCATCGCGTGCAAAAGAATGTCGAAAGAAAAACAATCAATAAAAAGCAAAACGACCCCAAAGGAGGATTTTCCCTTAATTTAATATTATGCATACAAACAAAAGAAAACTGTGATTTTTCATTTAAAATCACTGTTTAGAAAACAACTAAATACCATGTGCGAGACGTACAACTTCCTCCCAGTCAATTATCCCAATAACGAATCCCCCAAAGAGGATCATCCAGGTTACCACTCCATGGAGGAAGACAAAGTGATCCTGGAAACCAAAATCACTTTACGAACAGGCCCGAACATCACTATGAAAATACACGAGGAAAGCCGACCGAACAGCGTCGCGAGTTGCTTCGAGAGCGAGGAGGACAACAAGTAATTACTTAACTCAAGCTTTAACCAACTAGACTTAATTAGTTATTTAAATAGTAAACAAGGCGTCCTAAAAGTCCTTAATGACGACAGTGAGAGTGACTACTACGAGGAGTCCCGGGTAACCCCGAAAACCCCTAGAAAAGTCCGTTTCGGGGGTGAAATCGTGAAACTTCGCACCCCGGAGAGCGATCAAACCGAAGAAGAGGATCAGGACGTTACCGGGATTAAAATCACCGTTACTGATGCTGTTTCAATTAGGACCAAAAAAAGTCTGATTCCCAGTAAGGTATTGACAATTTTTTCTTGATTTTTTTTATAGATTTTTGTCCTTTTTTAGTTCGGATTTCGTCGTTACCCACCACGCCCAAGAAGTTTTTGTACCGGAAAGAGACAAAGTACCAGTACAAGTCCGTCCCGAATTTGACGTTGGGTGGCTCGAAAATACCCTTGAGGGCCAAAGTGAGGGTTAAAAGTGAGGAGCGGAAGCCTGAAGCCGTTGGTGAGTGAAGTTAGCTCCAGTGAAGCTTCTAGTGAAGGTTAAAGTTGCTTTTTTTTGGGTTTCTCAGGTCGAAAAATAGGGAGGAAAGGTCAAGGTTTTAGGTTTATATCGCACTTTACTGTTCACTCACATCCTCAATTGCTTTGAAAATTTATTTCTCATACGTAGTACTGATCCTCACAGACGAGGATCATCTTTTTTCCATGATATCTTATGATTGTTAGGAGTGAGATGGAGAATTTGGGCCAAAAATTGATAAAACGTCATTAATTATTTTCTCAGTTTTTGGGGTTCTACCGCATGTGACTCCTCACTAAATTCCTCCCTTGCACTGAAAATTTATTTTCCTTACGTAGTACTGATCCTCACAGACGAAGATAATTTTTTTTCCAGGACATCCTATGATTGTTAGGAGTGAGATGGAGAATCTAGGGCAAAAATAGACAAAACATCATTAATTTCTTTTCTAATTTTTTAGGGTTTTACCGCATCTTACTCCTCACTCAAGTCTTCCCTTGCACTGAAAATATATTTTTCTTACGTAGTACTGATCCTCACAGACGAGGATCATCTTTTTTCCATGACATCCTATGATTGTTAGGAGTGAGATGGAGAATCTAGACCAAAAATAGACAAAACGTCACTAATTTCTTTTCTCATTTCTTGGGGTTCTACTGCATGTAACTCCTCGCTCACTTCCTCACTTACCTTAAAAATTTATTTTTATTGCGTAGTAATGATCCTTACAGACGAGGAACATCTTTTTTCTTGACATCTTATGATTGTTAGGAGTGAGATGGAGAATTTAGGTCAAAAATGAATTAAATGTCTTTAATGTAAATCATTTTTTAGGGTTCATCTGCATTGCACCCTTTTCACTCCTCACTTACCTTGAAAATTATTTTTTCTTAGGTAGTACTGATCCTCACAGACGAGGATCATGCTTTTCGATGATTGATATCTTATGATCGACAGGAGTGAGATGGAAAATCTGGGTCTAAAATGGATTGGATGTCATTCATTTTTTTGTCCCATTTTTTTGCATTACACTCCTCAGTGCAGTAGAACCTGAAAAGTGGGTGAGGACCCACATCTTCACTTGCCTTGAAAATTAATTACAGATCCTTACAGACAAGGACCGTCAGTTTTCCGTTATATTTTACAATTATTAAGAGTGAGACAGTGGATAAAAGAACGTAAGTAGGCCAAAAAAATGCCATTTATTTCATGCAGAAATCCCTTCCCCCTGCGTTTTCCCTCGTTTGTCGCCAAGCGAATATTCCACAACGAAATGCCCTATCGCAACCTCATTTTATTAATCAATTTTATGAATACATTTACATAGTTTATTACTACGACCCTTATACTTCGTAAACTATGACGGGTCTTTATATTTACCTACCTAAAGGTTACTTAAATGCCAAGGATTCATTTTTATCTTTCAAGGTGGATATATATAAGGCACTTTTTCATATATAAACCAATATTTTAGACCATCCGGAAGAAACACCCAAAATCCTCAAACACAGCAGGGGCGAGGACGTTTTATCCCCGATTCCCATACACAACGAAATCGAAGTTTTTCACAATTTGACCCGCAGCCCTGACAGAAGCAGGAGAAACTCCTTGAATGCATCCAATGAACTTGAAGCTAGTGATCAAATTCCAGAAAACTTCACTACTTCATTCAACAGTTTCACTGTATATGAAGAGAATGAAGTTAAAAAGAGTGAAGAGGCTAAAGAAGAACGTGAAGTGGTAAATGAAGTTGCCCAAGCAGATGATCAGTCGGTTAGGAGTGATAAGAAAGCGATTCTTCAACAGTCCGTGTCATCTTTAACGAGTGATGTAAGTAAATTACTTGTTTAGTGCCTCATTGCGTAAAAGTTCAATTTTAAAACTCTCAATTTTCCATCATATTTCCATGGAAGTTTAATTGCGAAACTGCCAGGCACGTCAGTCCAATGCAAATGTTTGTCATGGAAAACGTTCTCGCGTGCATATTCGGCACGAAGACCGGACGACGTTTATAGATGAAAACGCTTTGGAAAATACGATTTTTCTTACTGGAAATCTAGAAAAATCATAAGGGTGGACGTGGAGAAAACTATCGCCCGATTGCCCCTGAATTACACGCGACTATTTCGGTTTTTTTCCACCATTAAGGTTAATAATGTGACCCAGAAACGGTGGGTGATTTATCAAAACCCCAAATTAGGTAATCTTTCGAACGTTATTAAGACCATTTTTTAAGTAGGTTACTGGACGACCTCATTTTACTACAAGAGTTATTAAAAGAAAAAACGACTTTTTTGCACTAGGTTTCACTCATAACAATGAGGAACTAGTGAGGCTATTAATAAAACATCTGAATACACCCTAATAATGGAAACAAGAGTTTCAAATAATAACGTTAAGCAAACATAATTATACATAGCGGTTCGATGACCCTCCTCACATAAAAGAAGGAAATTCCATATAATGTAGTCGATGTACGCCCCGTTAATTCATCGCGTGGGGGGTGTCTGAAAAGGTTGATTGGAAGTCGCATGCACCCCCTGCTCCTCATCGCTATGACATTATACATTAATGAAATGATATCTCACGTCTCTAGAGGGTTTAACTACTTTAGAAAAGGGAAATTTCAAAATGATTCAAGGCATGCCTAGACCATGGAATGCGGTAGAGACCCAAGAAACGCTTTTTACCCACATTTTAACCTTTAATTCCATCTGAGACCCATAAACCCTTGACAATCGTAAGGAAATAATGCTCTACGTTTCTAGTGGGTCTAACTACTTAAGAAAATTTAATCTTTAAGATAATCCAAGGTGTGCTTCGACTATGAAATGAGGTAGAAACCGAAAAAATGCCATTTCTACCCACTTTTTTACCTTAAAGCCTATCTGAGACCCATGAATCTTTGACGATCGCAATGAAATGTTGCTCTACGTCCCTAGTAGGTTTAAGTACATAAGAAAAGTAACATTTCAAAACAATTCAAGGAGTGCCTGGACCATGAAATGCGGTAGAAACTGACTAAATGCCATTTTTACTCACTTTTTGACCTTTAAACCCATCTGAGACCCATGAGTTCTTGACGATCGCTATGAAATAATACTTTACGTCTCTAGTGGATTTAACTACTTGAAAAAGGGAAACTTTCAAAATGATTCAAGGCGTGCCTGGACCATGGAATGCAGTAGAAAGCCAAGAAAGGCATTTTTTACCCACTTTTTAACCTTTAAATCCATATGAGACCCATGAACCCTTGACAATCATAATGAAATAATGCTCCACGTTTCTAGCGGGTCTAACTACTTAAGAAAAGTTAATCTTTAAGATGAACCAATGTGTGCTTCAACTATGAAATGCGGTAGAAACCGACAAAATGCCATTTTTACTCATTTATTGACCTTTAAACCCATCTCAGACCCATGAATCCTTGAGGATCGCTATAAAATGATGCTTTACGTCTCTAGAGGGTTTAACTACTTAAGAAAAGTGAAATTTCAAGAAGATTCAAGGCGTACCTGGACTATAAAATGCGGTAGAAACCGAAAAATGCCATTTCTACTTATTTTTGATCTTTAAACGCATCTGAGACCCATGAATCCTTGACGATCACAATGAAATGTTGCTCCACGTCTCTAGTGGATTTAATTACTTAAGAAAAGTAAAAACTAAAAATTATTCAAGGCGTGCCTGGACCATGGAATGCGGTAGAAACCCAAGAAAGGCACTTTTTACCCACTTTTTAACCTTTAAATCCATCTGAGACCCATAAACCCTTGACAATCGTAAGGAAATAATGCTCCACGTCTCTAGTGGGTTTAACTACTTAAGAAAAATAAAATTTCAAGGAGATTCAAGGCGTACCTGGACTATGAAATGAGGTAGAAACCGAAAAAATGCCATTTCTACCCACTTTTTTACCTTAAGGCCCATCTGAGACCCATGAATCTTTGACGATCGCTATGAAATGATGCTCTACATCTCTAGCGGGTTTAAGTATTTAAGAAAAGTGGCATTTCAAGACGATTCAAGGAGTGCCTGGACCATAAAATGCGGTAGAAACTGACTAAATGCCATTTTTACTCACTTTTTGACCTTTAAACCCATCTGAAACCCATGAGTTCTTGACGATCGCTATGAAATGATGCTTTACGACTCTAGTGGGTTTAACTACTTAAGAAAAGTGAATTTTCAAAATGATTTAAGGTGTACCTGGACCATGAAATGCGGTAGAAACCGAAAAAAATCCATTTTCACAAGTCCTATGAATCCTTGATAATCGCTACGTAACTAACATCATGGCAAGATGGAACTCTCCATTGTATATGCAGGATATAGTTTAGGCCTTAATTATACTGTAGTTGAAAAAGAAGAAGAGGAAGAAGAATAAAATGCAGAAGGAAAAAAAATCTAACCTGAATGTTTTACGCTTTACTAAGGAAACATTAAAACAAATTCGATAACTAACGTTCAGCATAAATGTCGAATGTCAACATAATGGCAACGTTGCAGTTAAAATGACATGTATCAACAATTGACAGATGACAGTTGACACATGATATATCAGTCAATTAACAAATAAGGAATAGACAATTGTGAAGGTACGATACGTGTACGTTATGCTGTCTACAGGCGAGCGAGTCAGGTTTATAATCGCTGCTTTTCTCACGATTTATGATAATGAAAAGCGAATCACAGTCATCTCTTAAACTAATGAATTCATAACCGTTTAAAACTCAGTTTATTAGCTAGTTGACAGGTGACAGTTGATACATGGCCGTTATTCTTAGAGCAACATTCCAGCACGATATGCTGTTCGTACTTACGAATGAAGTTTAGACACGCTGATGCTGTAGCAATCTTGGATCGATTTATTATAATTATGAGAGAATAACAGCAATTTTTAACACTGCAGACGTAATTTGTCACCACGTGTATTTAATATTAAAACAACGCAATTATTCGGAAATCGGTTCATAACCTCTTAACACTATTGACGGCTTATTCACGGTTGACAGCTGACGTATGACAAACGTATTTGACATATGATTTCTCGTAAACCAATAAAAATACCTTCTGCCAATGAGTTCATAACCTAAAATAAAATTAAGCTTATTAGTTCACTGATGACAGTTGACATATGGCCATTGTTTCTACAGGGCTGGGATTCTAAAATCACTACTCGATCTCGATACGATCACGACTTCGAATTCGATCGCGACCCAGTCGTGACGACAAGGGTGATTCTAAATTTCAATCGTCGGCTAAACTCGTTTTATTCGATTTGATTTAGGTTTCTTGGTATATATTTGTTATTTGCCCTAATATTTGACAGATGGAAGCGTCAATTGTCTTTTCTATTGATAAACACTAAGAATTTTCACTTATTTTGTTAATTTTTTTCGCCTTCGTGTTTTTTTATTTAAATATATGCCTTTATTATTTCTTTAAAATAAAAAAATGTCGTTTAAAACCATCACTATCCATTGGAAAATCAAAATTGAATTCATGGAAAATAACAAAAACTTGTTGTGTTCATCCACTATTGGTATGTTTAAACGTTTTAATATGGCAACATGTGTGCAATCAATAGGACCTAGAACACCAGGGAAATTGGATCTCTCTATAAATATTAATTTAATAATTTCTCTAATCTCTTATATTTAAAAAATTAATGAATCGGTCAGCAAGGTGATTGTCAATAATTTCAGTAATTTTATGGATCCAATGACTTGTAGTAGTTTCGCTAATTTCAAATTTAAAATCTTGTCCAATGCTTCTTTGGTAACAATATGTGGCATAAAATCTTGATATATGTACTAAAACTGCCTATTCAATGGTAACTCTATTTCCTCTGCCTCTATTATTAACAGAAGGTTGTGGAAAATAGGGTCGAATTAAATCTATTAGTTGTTGTGTTTAAGAAAGCTTCTTGATATACTAATGAAAACCTGGTATCATAGATAATATATATAATAACTAAAAATGCCTGGTATAACTATTGGTAAACAATAAATGAAACAAATACGTTTAAAAAAGGATGCTGTTACATTATGCACGTATTAAAAAAGGAAGAAGCTATATCGTCTGCTGTATACGATATACCCAAGCGTGTCGTCGACAAATCGTTAAAAACTAGGCAATCCGCAAGACACTCACGACTGAAAATTTTATTTAGAATCAGTCATATCGAGTAATCGTGTCGAGTCGTGATTTTAGAATCCCAGCCCAGGATAATCGTGACACGAAATGCTGTCTGTACCTTCGAATGAAGGTTAGACACGATGGTACTGTAGTAAGTAGTTTATGCATCAATGAGTTCAATACCTGTTAAGACCTTATAAGCAACGTCGGGTTTCTTGGAAATTGATCTTTTAGGTATAAAAACTTGACAGTAGAACGCATTAAAATAAATGCATCGTGACGTATGTGAAAACTTGACACATTGCCGTACCAAATGCTGTCTACACTAGTGATGCGAAGAGTCCGGATGAATCGTCCGTTCAATCCGAATATCAAATTATTCCGAATCAATCCGGATATCTAAATCGTCCGGATACACGCCGCCCGTTCGACCGACAATGAAATAAAAGCTTGTACAAGGCTGACGAAGTGACACGAAGTTCCACGTTCCACCGGCTAAGAGAATCCGAATTAAATCGTCCGGACAAATAACCCGGCAATCGGCAATATCGTCGCGGGGCCTTGTGTAAATATTGCTTTATCTATCCTTATTGTACTCATTTAGAAACATAAGAGACAATACGAGAACATCCAAACTTTTTAAGGGTCGCCTGACCTTCAGAAGTTTTTTTGTAAACAAAGCATTTTTGTATTGATATATTGCATCCTTTAAAATACACTGGATTTATTACATACATAATTAGCTATTTTAGTTTTAATATCATGTAGAAATCCGTAAAAACGAAATGTCTAATGGGTTGCATAATGCATACCTTATATTCGAAAAACGTTTATCGGACGGTCGAGCATCGAGCCCGAAGGCCGAAACATGGCATAATTTGCCGAACGGGCGAGACATCGAGCGGATGAATTAATCCGGATGAAAAAACCGAATTTTCAATTCATCCGAATCAATGCTGTCCGGATATTGAATTAATCCGGATTTTTACAACACTAGTCTACACGCGTTCCTAACTTCAGATGACAAGCGCCTTCGATAAATGCGTAAAATCTAATTCAAGTGAATCTTTTCCAGGATGAGCTGTGGGCCAAATCGGAAGCATTGAATAGTTTGGTAAAAATGCTTAAGGAACCCGGAACGTGTGACAGTTTGGAAGCAGGACCGGCCGCTTTGCTCTTCGAAGCGTTGTTCGCTTGCCACCACAGGGACCGTCTGCATAATTTGGCTGACGTAAAGAAAACTATATTTTAATAATAGCGAAACGTCTTAGTGCTTTTTTTTTTTTTACAGGAAGCATTGATAGCACTCATCCAAGGCATCAGGCTTCCAGTGTTGGAGCAATGCTTGCCACGTTTGTCCTTAAGCATTTGCAAAATGGGGGCGTCTTCGGGTGTACGTTGCGCCTTGGTGGTGATGAAGAAACTGCCCCCTAAGAAGTTGCAAACGGAGATTTTAACCAAAGGGTTCAGCCATAGAACGAGGGAAGGTACCAATTGAACCTCTAATCTTTCATAAATTTAAAAAGTAACTCTTTTAGGTGCCTTACAAATCCTAATGGCTTGCTCGAGGCTTTACCCACGTACGGACGTGGAAGTAGCTAAAATAGCCGAGTTCGCCGCTATGGCCCTTAAAGATAGAAGAAGGCGAGTGAGACACGCGGCCCTAGAAACTTTGGCAGCCACAGCTCAGAACTCCTCGGTGGCTGACGTAGTGAACGTCGTGGAAAACTCGATAAGCGAATACGCGGATTTCGAAGAGATCATGCAAGTAGTACGAACGAGGTAAGCAGCCAATTTGGTTGGTCCACTCATAAACTAACTCGCTCATTTTTGTAGACTGTCAAGGAAACAACTTCCATCGGTAAACCTAGATGGCACCATAAGATACTCCTCACCAACGGACCAGAGCGAATCCGACTGGTTATCCGGCGGTGCTGTCATTAAACAACAACCTGTCAACAATATGTCAATTACGTCAAACTCACCGCTGTCATCCGCGTCATCGAGCACACCATCTGTGAACTATTGGCTGCATAACTCTAGGCACGATAATCAGTTCAATCAGGGTTCGACGTTGATTAAGCAGCTATCAGACTTCAATGGGGTGAGTTGTACCATCGAAATTGTACTACTACGGTCCTTGTCTGTGACAAATTGTGGTGCCACAGGACCGTACTTACCGTTAAATATATTTTGATAATAATGTCACTTAGGTTCATTTTATAAGCTGTCACCCTGTATATAATATATAAATATATAGAAAAATCGTGGTTGTGACGTCAGAGGCGACTCAACAGTTGCGACACGCGACATCATATCAAATGGAAATCTGCGGCACCATAACTACCCGACTATCGATCAGACGACTTTCGTGTTTATTCGCCAGTCATATAAAGCGTTTGATCTTGAAATGTCGCAATTTTTTCCAATTTTTTGTTTGTTAAAAAATGTTACTCTGTAGGATTTTTGCCCTTAAACCTGTACCTGTAAACAATATTTTCCTGGTAAGTTTTATGATCTGTTAGAGGTAAGCTGTATAAGATTGAATTTCGACGTTGGGTGCTAAAAAACGATAATATAAAAACTATAGGTTGCACTGGCTTGAAGCTTAAAGTAATATGTTAGGCCTAATGACTCTTAATTAAATAAAGTTTATTTCATGATTCTAGGTTATTGACCAGGAACCTCGAGCTTGAAGCAACGAGGGTCTATTGACGTGGAGCCAAATTCAAATAGTCATAACTTCTCATCTGTTAATGCTATTGAAGAATAGTAAACAGATTCTGTTTACTATTCTTCAATAGCATTATCATATCACATAGCATAATCACTCACTCTTAAAGTTCAATTCTTATGACCATAACTGTAGATCAACGTCCATAAAAGATATAAGCAATATTTGTGTCGTGACTTCGTTGAAAGGGGCACTTGGCCTTTTAGGCAAGATATCTGCATTTGTATTAGGTGTAGAGCTTTAGTGAATATAATCAATATTTTAGAACAGATCATTAGTAACCAAATAAAGTTTAATTTATGATTTTAGCTTTAGTAGATCAAAAGTTATTTACCAAAAACCTTGAGCTTGACGCAACGAGGCTCTATCAATGTGAAGCCAAATTCAAATGGTCATAACTTCTCACTTGTTAATGCTATTGAAGAATAGTAAACAGATTCTGTTAGAAAATCACTCACTCTAGAAGTTTATTTATTATGACCATGAGTGTAGATCAAGGTCCATAGAAGATATAAGCAATATTTGTGTCGTGACTTCGTTGAAAGGGGCACTTGGCCTTTTAGGCAAGATACCTCCGTCCGTATTAGGCTTAGAGCTTTAGTGAATATAATCAATATCTTAAGACAGATCATTAGTAACCAAATAAAGTTTATTTTACGATTGTAGCTTTAGTAGATTAAAAGTTATTTACCAAAAATCCCGAGCCTAACGCAACGAGGCTCTGCTGACGTGAAGCCAAATTCAAATGGTCATAACTTCTTACCCGTTAATGCTATGGAAGAATAGTAAACAGACTCTGTAAGATAATCACTCACCCTTGAAGATTGGTTATTATGACCATGACTGTAGATTAATGTCCATAGAAAATATAAGCAATATTCGTGTCGTGACTTCTTTGAAGAAGGCACTTTGCCTTTCAGGCAAGATATCTTCCTTCATATTAGGTCTAGAGCTTTGGTAATTATAATCACTATCTTAGAACAGATCATTAGTAATCAAATAAAGTTTAGTTCATGACTCTAGCTTAAATAGATCAAAAGTTATTTACCAAAAATCCCGAGCCTGTCACAGTGAGGCTCTGCTGACGTGAAGCCAAATTCAAATGGTCATAACTTCTTACCCGTTAATGCTATTGAAGAATAGTAAACAGATTCTGTTAGATAATCACTCACCCTTGAAGTTTGGTTATTATGACCATGACTGTAGATTAATGTCCGTAGAAGATATAAGCAATATTCGTGTCGTGACTTCTTTGAAGAAGACACTTTGACTTTCAGGCATGATATCTTTCTTCGTATTAGGCTTAGAGCTTTAGTAAATATAATAAATATCTTAAGACAGATCATTAATTACCAAATAAAGTTTATTTTATGATTGTAGCTTTAGTAGATCAAAAGTTATTTACTAAAAATCCCGTGCCTGCCACAGCGAGGCTCTGCTGACGTGAAGCCAAATTCAATGAGTAATAACTTCTCACCTATTAATCCTATTAACAAAATTTAAAAAGGTTCTTATAGGCAATCAATAACTCTCTAACTTTGATTATTACATTCATTAATTTATGTCAACTATTAAAGAAGATATAGGCTAAGATCTCCTAAAAAAAACTTCAAAATTTAAATGTTTAACAAATATTTTGTTTCAGGATGAGGCGTTGGCGTTCGATGATCCCGCTAAAATATGGGCGGCCGACACAAACTTATTCCAAAAAAATGGAAAAACATCTAAAGGTATGTGCCCAATGGGTCAGCTAGGTTAGGTTCACTATACACCCATATATTAAAGTTTTTTATTAAAAAAAAATGTCCCAGATATTAATTTATGATTGCGCTTTGACATCTACATTTAAGTACCACCCGCATCTGAATTCTAGCGGTACCATTTTACGCTTTATAGTTTCACATGCGAAGAGTCAAGTGTACGGTGCCACCAGTTGATATTTTTCTTCATGTAGGTTGAAGTGTGTATAGGAAGTATATAAGTAGAAAATGGACATTAATTTCAGTCTGTATATTAACAGTGATTTTGGCAGTTTATCAGGTAAATAACTAACCACCTCCGCCCATTTGTTTCCCATTGTTTTTTAACCTAAATGGCGGCCATTCGCCATGTTTACGTTAAAAAATATGTCATTCTATTTGAACTATATTCGTCAGACATTGTATAATTTAACTGATTTAACTGATCAAGCCATTTTGACATAAGTAAATTGGTGGTGAGTACTAGATTTTGCTGTCAAATTGACAACTGACAAGGCCGCCATTTTGTTTTATTAGGTTTCGTTTTTTTTTTTATATGTTTAACAAGGAATCACCCATTGAAATATCTCCGTCTATTTTTCGAACACCCTGTATTTATAGTCCGTGCCCACTGTAATTTAATCAATATAATGCCCGTATCTTCTGGAACTCCAAGGGAGTTTTGGAATCATCATTTGTCATTCATTGTTTGCCTAGATATTAATAATGAATAACTAAGTCGGTTTATAGTGGGTATAAACCACGACAAAATAAGGTTTTTTTTAAGAAAATTAATTAAAAAGTTAACTTCCTATCGAAGCCTTTTTTCATTTCTTTAACATTCGACCTTTTAATTAAATTTCACAAAAAATAAACTTTAGTTTCTAAAGGTTTATAACCACCATAAATCCATTTACTTATTGATTGTTAATATCTGGACAAAAAATTATTAAAATTCCTTAAGAATTTCAGGAAATACGGGCATTATATTATATCGATTAAATAACAGCGGGCGCGGACTATAAATAGGATGCTAGATTTAGCATATATGTCTATATTGGCAACATCGGATGCTTGCGTTGTAAACATAGATGTATTATTCTACGTTGCCAAGAAGTCTTTTTTATCACATAATTATTTATTGTACAAATGCAAATGACGTAATTTAAACTTATCAAAAAACCAACACTCAGCCCGACCTTTCAATAAATTTCAAATTTTTCTTATAAATTGACATTTTTAGCTGTCGGTGGCGCCACCAAATGGCCTGGCCTGAACCAATTCGCGACTAATTCATATTAAATATGAATAGCATTGTTTATTAAAGGGTCATACTGGCTGATTCAATAAGGCCCGGTTGTACAATGGGCATTCAACAACAGTTCATAAAGATCTCCGGTTCAGCGGAATTATTCCGTTGTACAATGTTGGTTTAAACGATAACCTGCGGTTCATCTTGAAGGTCCAATTTGGAGCGTTCAAGCAAATTTTTGAGATTAAATTAGTATTTAGTATATCATTTTCATATTTTTTTATTTATGTAAATACAGCCGCCTTTCAATAATTATTGTGTTTGGTAAGGTGCAAATTTATTAGTTACTAGGTACCCTAGATATAGTTTACAAACCATAAATATAAAAATGGATCCTATTTGGGAAGATATTACGGATAACGAATTTTCTGGAATTAGTAAATAAAATTGTACACCCTAGGACCTAGATCATCACAGGTGTACAGGGATCATTTGAACATTTGGGATGATAAAGAATTTAAGGCTAGATTTAGGTAATAAAGCAATTTCTCTCACAGAGAAATTGCTTGCCCTAATTTTTTTTTCATGTCAGATAAGCAAACCCAAACGGTTTGGCAAGCAGCAAGGCGGCACAAAAATAATCCTTAAAAAAATACTTATAATCGGCAACAGACAAAAAACAAAGTGAATAAATAAATAAAAAGTAAATAAATTAATTAATTTTAATGAATAGGTTAGGTTCTGCTTTTCATTTTCTTCTTTTTTATGTGGCCATTGGTTGCAAACTTTAAATAGAACCTAGTTTAACTAAACTTGTATTGGAACAACACACGAACCTCTGATCAACGTTCAACGAACTGCAGTTTAGTAGAACTTAAGTTGAACCACTGCTTGTACAACCGGGCCTAAAGGTTTATATTTTATCGTTCACTTATCTATTTTAATACTTTTACCAGACATATAAAAAGACGCTTTCAATCTACGTAAGAAACACGTTCTTTGTTCAGTTGGGACCAGTAGAAATTTTCCTTCATTTTGATTAGTAGAGAGTTTTTTAAATACAATTCAAGTCGAAATAACCATTGAAGATTGTTGCTCCGACAACGCTACTCACCGCGTTATATTTCTTACAAGCTTCGAGTCTACGGTTTTTGGGGTATCATGCTTCAAAAAATTACCACATAAAATAATAATACCTATTAAATCCCGATTAGATTTTTTTTTATCATTAGGACCCACTGTGTTGTAATTTTTGTCTAGCAAAATGCCTTGTATAGACCACTGTGTCGCATGAATATTATAATACACACGGAAAATGCTAAAACGTCAAAACGTTGCGAATTATCACGGCTAAAAGAACCCGATTTGGTAAAAGATATGCACGTATTCCGATTCTCCAGTGTCTCTTGAATAATTCCATACCAATTTCAGGAAGTTCTGAGCTATTCTAAGCATTTTATCAATGAAATTAGGAAGCAAGTCCGAGCCGATTCATCCATGTTAACGCCATGTTGTCAAAACCGCGCGTAGATGTCAAAATCGACCATTTTCAGACGATTATTTCGGGTATAAAAAAAGGTTTTTACCCTATGATTTGTATGTGGAAAAATAGTATAAAGCCTTAGGAACAGTTTAACATCAATTCTGGACCGATTCCAATCGGTTTTAGTAGTTAAATTTCGATTATAAAAAGGGTCTTTTTTCGGCGAAAATCGCCGTTTCCGTTGCCATGGAGACGCGGCCATGGACGACTTTAAGAATTCATCAGTGTGCAGGGTGATTTTTGGCGATTTTTCGTGCTTGGGAGTTTTTTGAAAAAAAAATACTTTTAGGGTACTTGTAAAAATAGTGAAAAAATTAAATTTTAGTATGTTATAGTAAAATGAATGGCGCATCTGCTCCATTGGTTTTGGTTTATCTATAACTTACAGGGTGCTCACAATTAATTTCCAAAGTCAAAAAATGTTAAAAAATTCATAACTCAAAAACGGTTTTACTTAGAAGTACGGTTGATATTGCAAAACATTCTTCTTGTCACACGCTACAAACAGCCCATAAGCCATTTGGCTCTAGGGAGCGCCACTAAAAAGTTATTAGGGCTGGCTAAAAAAAAAGTGTAAAAAAGGGTATTTTTGACTGAGCACTGCTCACCCTGTATAAACGATAGCGTTAAACTTAATACGCCGTTTTATTTGGAAAGAATGGAGGTATAATTAATCTAAATAAATTTTTCCTAAATTTTGCACCATAAAAATTTTATCCCGAAAAAACTTAAAAAAAATCAATTTTTTGAGGTTTTTTTGATTTTTCTTCCAAAGACACTGTTTTTTGAAAAAAATTTCTTAATAAAATTTGTAGCCTCCAATAAGGTGAACATATCTTCTGTGAGTCATTATTTCCGGAAAGATACCGTTAAACCGTCAGAGGAGCTAGAAGATCACACTTGTCTAAAACTTTGGACGTTAAAAAAAAATACTTCTCGTATGTTGAGAATAACCAAAAACTATACCGCACTGTCTCACGTAAACTCTAATCGATCTGTAGAGTTTCATAATATTTAAAGAACCGTTACGATCTGTATCGAATCAAGACTGGAAAAATTGGACAAAAATTTTTTTATTTCACTTTAACAGCATCCTAGTCCTAAACAAAAAACAAATGAAAATTTGTAAATAATCATGTTGTAGCCTTATATTTCTTGATTATAAAAAGTTAAACATTTTTTCTCTAACCTAAATACAACCAAAGTTATAAGCACTTTTGTCCGGCGGGTCCGAATTTTGTGCGAAAACTCCCCTGCGAGAGCCGCTCCATTAGAGCTTCGCTCTAATAAAAATACACAAATACTTCAAACGTCATTAGCTGTCAAGTATCAATAATATCATGGTAAGTTTGACAGTTGTGGACGAGTTTTATAGGCAACCCGCTCGATGAAGGGAAAACTAAAGAACGTGGTTTTTTTTAATCACCAAAGCACTTATTAATTGTACTGATGCAATTTAAACTTATTGTGCATATTAAAATAACAAAATAAAAAAAAAATTAATATTTAGTTTGTCGGTGGCGCCCCCTGAAGAGGTCTGAACCAACACGCGACCCATTCGCCTTGGCGGGAAATTTGAATTTATTTTAAGTGTAAACAGAACAGTTATTAAAGGCGCATCCTGACTTATTTAATAAAGGTTCTATTCCAACATTCACTTATCTATGTTAATAATTTCATCATTAATATAAAAACAGGTTTCTTTATCTTCCACCGGGGTCATAGGAACGCCACTTTCTATCATCTCTTTCAACTCGGTGACCTCCCTGGACAAATTCTTCAGCTCCTTGCTCTGCTCCTCGAGTTTCTGCATTACTTTACTTAATCCCTGGGTGAACTTCGTGTTGGAGATGTTGTCCCCTTTTAAGCTTGATTAAGATTGATTTAAGATTGACAGTCTGTTCGGCTTCCAATGGTTTCACCGTGAACACCGGAACATACTCCTTAGGAGTAACTCGAAGCACAGTCATGATGAGTTTGGAGTAAGCGCTTCTCTTGTAATGCGACATTTCGATGTAAGAACACATCTTGGCTTGCCTGACCAAGCTGGTGAGGTCAGCGTTCTTTTGCAACCGCACAGCGATCCCTACCAAAAGATTCATAAGAATTATGATGACTATCCTATAGAGAGTCAACACTTCTCATTGTTATGAATGATAATCACCATCTAACGAAAGAATATTTATTTATCTCGCGCGCATTTCGAAATGATATTAGCGAAATGGCTTATCAAGGTTACGCACGCGATAAAAATAACCATCCGAGTGTTATTGTATAGTAATGCCAGTAACCGATGAACATATAAACGATGTCGTCGTCCACGGAGTACGAAATCGATCGGAAATCAAACGTCTACCTGTACAAACTGGAACTTTTAGAAACAAACGTTCAAAAACACATCCGGGCACTACTATTCAACAACAACGAGGCAAACATCCTGATAATTGAGACGAAACTCACCCCGGAAGTGAACTTGATGGTCTTCCAAACACTTAGGGGGATCTACCGGGAGATGCGCCGGTGTCAAAAAACCCTCTTCGACCGTTATCTTGGGTCGTCCAATCAGAACTTCTTGGACTGGTACCAACTGACCGAGGCCATGGACCAAAATGACCAACTGGAACTGCCCAATTTGTTGGTCTGTGAAATACCCGTGACCGTGGACTTGGACGTGAACACCTTAACCAGGTTAGCGAGGAATTTAGGTTTAAACCGAACGAAAAAGTGTGTGTTAATCGGAATAAAGAGTCGGGAATTGGGTTATTTCCGGACGTTGGTTACCGGGGCGAACGGTAGCGAGTACAGTGACTATGAGACTGTTTCTTATCCCTAGGGACAACAGGAGGTTTTGTGATAATATGCGCACAACAGTGATTTTTTAATTATTGTGATACGAGTAATTTATTTCAGTTAATTTAATTTGTATTATATGAACTTAATAAATATACCTGGACTGCTAACGCATATGGCCGCGATACCCAAAAATGACCTTTTAATGTTGGTCACACGTTTTCAGTGTTGCCAACAAAAAATATATTAAATAACGGTAATGAAGTTGACGTTTGACCTGTCATAAACTAAATTTATTTTTTTCATTGACATTGTTTTTAAACCATCATTGGGATTCTAAAATCACGATTATATCTATCTGACTCTAAATAGCATTGTCAATTGTGAGTATAGCGGATTGCCTAGTTTTGGGTATATATAGCTTCCTCCCTATTTAATACGTGGATAATGTATCAGCATCCTTATCTAAACGTATTTCGTTCACTGTCTCTCAAAAGCGAATTATTCTGAATTGTCTGTATGTGTTTATGATAGAATAATATATAGAGTTTATTTTTACTACTATATAAACCGTTGCTAATTACAAACCGTCATAATATGGTATATACTAATTAATAGACAGGCCGATTGTGACTAAACTGGCATTTATTAATATAACAGTGTATAAACATATAAACTGCTAGTGGGCTATGAAGTGTATGCAATAAACCTGGCAACATCGTACAAAAATTATTGATTTTTGTCATCTATATATATACCCAGATTTATGTGGAAACGACAACAAATTCATGGAACTTATGTTGGTAAAATACATTTATTTAAAAACATTAGAGCACATTGTTTCATTCATAAAAGCTATGAGAATGATAAAGCACAAGAGATATTTTTCTGTTTGGCAACGTTGCATGTAACTTGGCAACCACTAATTTTCTTACAAATTACGTCAAATGTCAAGGGTAATATCTAATGCAACGTTGCCAACGACACTTTTTTTATGTAATTAAATGCAAGTTTCCTCCTTGTCACGAAAATTTAGCAACATTGAAGGTGGCTAAGGAAATTTAGGTCAATTGGCAACACTGCATGAATAGTATTTATTATAGTAGTGCTATACAATTTTTTAACTAATTTTCATGAAAATAATGTAAAAAAACCACGCCCAAATTGGAACCTTTTTATCAAACAGACCGGCAAATTCAAATGATCATAACTACTCACCTATTAACGCTATTAAAGAAAAGTAAAAAAATCCATTAGATAATCGTTCAGACTAGAAGTTCCATTATTAGGATCATTACTGTAGATCAACGTCTATAGAAGACATAGGCGATATTTGTATCATGCTCTCTTTGAAGGAGGCAATGCGCATAACATCAAAGATATCTCAATTGCTATTAGGTTTAGAGCTTTAGGAGTTATTAATAAAATTGTACAACTTACTATTACCAACCAAATAAAGTTTACTTCATGACTCTACCTTAAGTAGATCAAAAGTTATTGACCAAAGATCCCCAGCCTGATGCAGCGAGGCCTGACTGACGTAAAGCCAAATTCAAATGGTCATAACTACTCACCTGCTAACGCTACTGAAAAAAAGTAAAAAAAATCTGTTAGATAATCAGTCACTCTTGAGGTTTGGTTATTATAATCATGACTGTAGATCAACGTCCATAGAAGATATAAGCGATACTTGTATCGTGACCCCTTTGGAGGAGGCAATGCGTATAACAGCAAAGATATGTCAATTGCTACTAGATGGTAGAACTTTAGAAGTTATTATAAGAATTGTACAGTTTACTATTTATATAGTTCTTCACAAGAATTCCAATTCCGACGTTGCCAACTTATGCCGAAAATATCACCAAAACTTTTCCCAGGTCCCAAGGGAGGAATCTTACGTCCGGTATACATCCTTCAGCCGGAACTTCCACCGTCGGAAAACGGTAAAAATGGACGGGGTCACCGCAAATATGACCGCGGAAGGTCGTTTTCGCCGCCAAAACATTTTTTTCGCCCCCATAATTCTCAGGTGGACCAATCGCCGCCCTTTTACGACGGGTATGCACATGAAGCTTCAAGGAACTTCGGTAAATCAATCCTCATTCGGTTATTTCGTTAATTATTGAAAAATTACGTTAGATTATCAAGAGAGGCATCCACGGAACCAGCCGCCTGGGTTCCAAAAGAGTTTCTCTTCCGATCAGCTGTACTTCAACGAAAGACTTGGACACCAGCAGGGTAAACATGAACCATATTCGTTTTCCATGTCCAGTCGATCTTCTTCCACCTCCACAGGTAAATTTCCATTAATTTCCTTTTAGATAAATCTACGTTAGAGGGTGCCATTGCAGGTTCTTCAACGAAAAGTGGCATTTGGCACAAAGATTTCAGATCGGCCATTCCGGTGCCGATATTGGAAGGGAAAATGAAAATAAGACAGAGCACGTCATCAGTGATCTCCACTGGGAGGCCCTTGATAGCCAAGAGGTAAGAGCGAAATTTTACGATTCTTTAATTTGAACTTTTACGAGGTCGCCATTTTGTTTTCACTTTGTAGAGTTAGGTTTGAGTTTTTCAAGATGATATTTAATAGAAATTTGTTACCCCAGAAATATGCAGAAGTTTTCAATGCAAAAATGAAGATTCGAGTGTCAATTTTTGGTACAAAAAAAATCCATGACATACATTAACAATTTCAGATCGTAGAAGCAGGTTAGCTAGCGCCTGTGACGTCACAGCTTATTTTTAGCGGGAAATTTAATGGAGAAATTTTTTCATTAAAAAATGTTAATTTTGACACATGTATAGAACAATTAACATTTACAAATGATAAAATCGCTTTTATACCGCTATGAGTAAAAATAAGTTTAATTTACATATAAACGCACGCGACGTCCAAGAAAAAACGTTCGATTTTTTACGCAAGAAAGTGTACTTAAAGGTTTGTTGGTATTTTTAACAGCACAGGACCGCACCTTAAATTTTAATAAAATTTCAATGTTGCACTTTATAGGTTGTGACGTTTGAAGTTGTATGCCAACACTAACGCCTCCAGATATGTTGGTTAATATAGGACAAAAGCTAACGTTGTCAACGTCAATTCGAATCAGTCCTGACGTCCGCTTTAACGTTGGCTCATAACGTTTACTTTCTAAATCTGTCTGATCTTTCAAAAAATCTTACTATATAGTAATAAGTGACTTTATTAGTACCAAACAAGGCCACATAGGTGAATTGTGCCATATATACGCTACTCTACTTAACCTAAAATACAAAACATATATTACTTATTTACCTAATATGTTAATGCATTAAGTATTTATGATCTAAAAAGATTGAGAACGAAAAGAAAATATTTAAAGCCAAATCAGTTTACCTATATAATATATAATAACAATCATAAAAACAATTTAAAAAAAAATAAAAAGAAACACTATCAGTTACATTTAATTGATTATTGAAGTAAAATTCTCTACATTTTTTACAAAATCCGCTTTCTATCTCAAAAGCTTTAGACTTGTAAATAATGACGACAACATTGTACGAAAAATTACACTTGAAATATATAATACCGAGGAATGCTTAGCCTATCCAAAGATCTTACGTTGACATGTACGTACCAATTTGTTAAAGAACCAGAGGGTTGAAGGTGTATGATTAATTCTATAAACAAAAACACTGAGGTAAAAAAAAAATTCAATAGGAACCAACTCAACTCATTAATTTTATCTGGTACTCTATCACATTTTCTAAGGTTAAATATAAATCTGCAACAAGGATTTTGAAATATTTGCAATCTATAAGCTGCAACCTTATGGAGGCAAGGATAATAAACTACGTAAAATCTTAAGTCTTTTTCAAAAATGAGTCGCAGATTTTTAAGGCAACCTACTTGTTTGTGCAAAACACCGATTTGCCTCGAATAATGAAATAATTGGACCGTCTTGAATTGAAAAATCATGGCTCCACTATCTGAATAATAAAACACCTCGATAAACCGGAATTCAAACATGAATCCATGGTTCGACTGCCTGGAATTGAGAAGTGAAACCGTAACTCAACTGCCTGCAGCACATCAGGATGGAGTAAAAATACTTTATGAACAAAATCACTGAAACTTTGATCTTATTCGAGACAGTAAGTTTACAATAGAAATTAAATGCGGAAAAATAATCATATTATTGTTCAACTGCCTGGGCTTGAATGGTACATCCATTGCTCAACTTAAACTAAAGAAATCATTCGTAGGTACTGGCAAAACAGTAACCGAAAGTCTACAGTAGAGTGTTTTTTTTTTGGTTACATGTTTTGTGTGTTAAGGCCATCATCAGACCAGCGAATAATTGTTATGATAGATTGAAATTTTCCGCCGATCTGATGACGCCCTAATAGGCGAAACACGTAACCAAGAAAAGATTCACGCTATTGTAGAAGTATTGAAATGCGAAATAGACTTCTTGGCCTAACTGCCCGATGGAATAATAAATCAACTCGATAAACAGGTATTCGGGTAGGAATCCATGATTCAACTGCCTGGAAATAAAAAATTAATTCTTGGTCCACTTGCCTGGAATAATAAAGTAATTAGACCGTCTGAAGATTTGCGAATGGTAAGTTTACAATAGGGACCAAATGCGTGCATAACATGCATTATTGGTCTCGGGAAAACCCTCACTGGTAACAACATGATTACATTATTCTCAAAGAATGCGTGATTTTCTAAGTAATAGTTACCCAGACCGCTACATTGGAAGGGGTAGTTTTTTTGCCATGGCCACCTAGAGCTCCCGACCTAACTTAGACCATTACTCATGGGGACGAATTAAGGACATTGTGTAAAAAACACGGTTTTTTTTTTTTTAAATCGAAAGTAAATTTAATCTATTTTCGATTCTGCTACCAAAATTACATCATGCCTTGAAGTTTTGTGGAAAATCAAAGTAACACTTTTTGTTTCAAATGTGGCTAAAAGTTTCGCGTAGTACTGGATACTGTGTTTTTAAACAAGTTCAAATTAAAGAAAATCGCATAGGTTTTTTAAAAGTTAATTATTAACTTTTTAATTACGCCCTCTAGTAGCCAAACTTGAAAATAATTTCCAATGATGTCAGATTGACAGTTCCCGAGAAATAAGACCCTGTATATTGCTTTCAGTTTATTTCTTATTTTTTAATATAAAAAACTGCACTTTATTACTGCACACATTATTGTTTCATACGGTAATGCATTTCCAATGTTTTTCTAGATTTTTTTATGCATGATATTCCATTCATACACTATAAGATATATATGTGTATGAAAAGTGTATTGTATCCTACACAGTGGCATATATATGTGATATCGGAGTCATTTTATCACATATTTGACGTGTAGTGATCGAATGTAAAGACTAGCTATGCAAATTTCTTGTCAATTTAAATGCCGAAATTTTCACCCTTGTGTAAATAGAATCGTATATGATATATTATGTATATTCTACAGTTTAATAAATATACCTTGACCATATACGGTTGATAAATATACCAAAAGTTTTTTCACGTTTTACTCGAAAACCTTAAGGTTATGTGAGAAAAGTATAGATACAAAAAACTATAGATTTTTTTCACAACTCTATAATTATTTTCTGCAAAAAGACCGTTTTTTATTAACCTTACCCTTACCCCCCACCCACTCTAATCTAATCTAATAACACAGTTTGTTTATTTAAATTTTATATAATTATATATATGTATATTACTAAATATTTAATATAAAATCAGTGTTATTAGATTGGATATTATGGACGAAAAACGGTGATTTTTCCAAAGATTTTCTTCCTGGGCAAATGTTTGGGGTGGGTGGGGGGGCAAGGGTTGTGTTGATGAAAAATAATGTTTTTGCAGAAAACATATATTCATATAACACTGTTGTTTTATAAATATTTAGTAAAAAACAACGTTATTAGATTGGACAATATTGACGAAAAACAGAGACTTTTCAGAAGAATTTCATCAAATATCGAGTTTTAAAACTACATTATGTAAATCCCGTGTCAATTTTATTAAATGCCGAAATTTTCTCCCCTTTTTAAACAGAATCGTATATGATATACCATAGAATAACCAGACAAATTCACTCGTTAGCCGATGGTATTACCCAGGTTGCCGTACAATTTTTTGGTCCAGTATGAGGGGTTAAAGTCATAATATTTTTAATTGAAGTATATTTTTAAGGTGTGACAATCGAAAATCTGTCAATATCTTGAAAACCATCGATTTTTTTGCTAATGTCATTTTATGTTTTTCTGGGTGCTTATGAGTTGCTCAGTATTATCGTTGACTTTTCGTACACCCTGCATACAGGGTGTAAATAAATAGATTCAAAAAAATTCAGGGGTTAATTCTTGGGCAACTTTTAAGAAACTTTATATGAACGTATGTCCCAAAAGGCGTAACTTTTGAGATATCGGTTGGTAAAGATTGAAGAAAAATATATTTTTTTTTTACAATACCTGTGAAACCCCTTATATGTATATTTAAGTAATATTTGGTATGCATTTTCTATGCATCAAAAGACATTTTCTGAGGCTCGCTAATTTTTTTAATTTGTGTCAGTTCGTGTAAGGTTTAAAGTAAATATTTTTGATGGAAAATATGGTACACGACTGTTTATTTAACCTTTTAACCTTTTTTGTTTTTTACTTAACCTTTCAAATTGAAGAGCACAGGGGTAAAAGGAGCTCATGAGCATTTTTGTGATTTTTCAGCAGAGCGATTTTAAGGTTGAAATTCTAGCTTACGAACGCTATGTTGCTTTTTTCAATCAATTAACTTTTTTTTTGTGACGATAAAACAATAAACAAACTCCTTAAGCGTTTTGAGACTGTTTGTATTTCCGTTCAGTACAAAAAAAAATAAAATCGCATACAGATACAAAAGTGACAGGGGAAAAAGGGGTCCATTTTATTGAAATGAGCCTGTTCTTTCACAGTAATCATAACTTCGATCGTCGTTAGTGCGAAAGGCTCCAAACAATATTCCTAAAAAAATAATAGATATTAGTATTGTAGATCTATAAAACCGACCTTATCCTTAAAATTTACCAATTCGTTAATTAGTGACGCGGCAGGTTTGAAAAAAGTCTTGCGCTGCTTTGTTGCAAAACTTTTTTAAATACTGCAGGTCCCGAAACTTCTCAGCAGATATTGGAAGCTGCCCTAAATATATAAATAAAATACGTAAAAAACAGATTTAATAATAATAAAAAAATTTGTACCTTCATAACTTAACTCATCAGGTAGCATAAATTCGTTGTCTTGAAGATGACGAACATCGCGAAGACTTTCGGTTTTTTCCTTGCAGCGAAGCTGACTCCCAACATCCATTATTTGTAGTGCGATACTGTATCAAAGGTCCTCTATTTATCTTAATTTCTCTGATTGGTCCAGATGGGAATGGCGACCTTTTTAAATTTTCCCCAGCTCCGGAAAAAGGTGTGATTGACCTCGATAACCGTAAATGGAGTTGGGGAATGGCGGGATTCTTCCAATATTTTCAACCAGTCTTTGGGAAGATCTGCTCTGCTTTTTTGGTTTACGAGGCCAAAATTCTTATCAAATTCTCGAATGGGGTCTATCATAGAAGCGGATTCTAACCTTTTCTCGTTGTTGACTAAGTTATGAAGAAAACGAAAAAAGGGAAAATTTTTTTGTTGGCCATTGCATGAATCACAAAATATTTGTAGGTGCTTTACTTCTCGATCTAGATGGTTATATATGAAGTTATGAAGCAGTGAGCACACATCATCTGAACCCTTTTTCCCTTGGGTTTCTGGATAGACGTGAAAATAGCTCTCCGAGGTAGACAATACGTGAACATTAAATGCGTATGTTGATAGCTGCCTTTTGTAATAGGTATCATTTGTTGGTATATTTGGCGCTGGAAGATTCTTGGCAAAATCCATACAAATTGCCTCTAAATTAGATTTTTTTTTATTGTTTATCTTAGCCATCCTCTTCCTACTATAAAAAGTTTCGCGTTTTCTGTAGCTAATCTCTCCATCTTCCTAGATATCCGTAAGATCTCCTCAGATGAGTTTTTGACCAGTTTTTCAGATACTAAGTTTTTAATTTTTATTGTGAACTCATCATAGCTGCTACAAGTACCCGTTCGTGGATAACCAAAGGAGATATTGAAATCACGGCAAAACACCTGCCTGTACGACTCGTACGATATTTTATTGCCAGGGTAAAGTTCCTTAAACATTTTATGCATTTTCTTTATGTTTAGCTCTTCAGAAAGGTATATTTTTGAAGAGTCCTTCAGGCCCTAATGACTTCCACGACCTTTAAATGAATTGATATGCTGCCTGACTAGGCTTATAGTTTTTACTGGAAGCTTATTAGAATGGTTTGGGTGCCTACCTCGTTTATCTTCAGGAGCATATCCTGTTTCCTTCAAGGTTGCTACCAAAATTTTCTTGATATGCCATGTATAGCATACATGCTTTACGGCACACGCCAAATTCCTCCGTGCTACCTGCTACCACAGCTCGCACCCTGTACTTGTAGGGTGCACTGTAGTGATTAGCACCTTCTCTCAATGTCTTACGTTGAACCGGAACTACTGATATTAAGCCACTAAGGTATGAATTTTGAGCCTTAGTCGAACTAAGCATGTTAAAATGCTTTAATATGTTACATTTTGTATCACTGGGTATAACATCAAAACACTTTTTTAAACAGTTGCAATCAGGGCCCATTTCATGACTTTGGAGTCATTTTCTTATTAACGTCCCTTAATCTGCCGTAAGATTTTCTTTTTTTGCTCCTATATAGGCTCCATTACACTATTTTTCAGATTTAGTTCTTCATCACTGCTATGTTCACCACTTTCCATAATGAGAACTTTTTGAGTTTTAAGGATAAAACAAAAAAAAGAAAACAAACAAGCACGCTCTCGTCTAGTAGACCGACCAACTGACGCAATAATACTAAACATTGGAACAAATTAATTTTAATAATAGCATGGTTGAAACGCATTGCATGCAAAAACGCGCTCATTTCTACAATGAGCCCGTTTTTGCTCGGTTTACACGATAAATCGTCGCTTTGGTTGTGAACTGTCCTAACCCACATAAAGTAAAACTGGAGCTAGCGCGCTTTCAAAAAAGTTTGTTTCCAAAAAACTTATATATTCTTTTCTAGAATATTAAAAAAAGGTCAAATCATAACAATTTTTGATATTTGTAATTAGGTGTCATACTTGTTGTGTGGATATTTTTATTTTGAAATTATAAACAATATTTTACGTTTTATGTGGCTTAGCCCCTTTCACTACCACAGAGCTAGTTGTTTTGCCGGAATATTTTAAGATGTGAAAGGATCTAACAATAATAATGTTATAAAATAATGATAAAACTCAGCAGTTTTTTTTTACTTTTTATTATTAATATTACTAATACAAAATGTTTAAAAATAAATTTTATTTAAACTGTCAGTTTTCGTCGTTCTCGGATTCAACTTGATCCTCATCAGTGGTTCTTAGTCCCTCATAAAATCCGTGATAAGCAGACTTTATGGAGTCAGATTCGCATAACTTACGCAAGCCCGTTAATTTTCGTTTTTCAATTGGTATACTAGTTGTATACAAATTAGGTATAACTGCATTTAGGGAAGATACGCCATTTCTTAAAGATGCCTTTTTAACTTCTATGGAACGAAATTCAGAATCATCAAGACGTTTTTTAAAGAAAATTTTGTTAGGTTCTTCTTTCCTATATTGAATCCATTTTATTTTTAACCAATTCAAATTACTTCCATCTGTACATTTTTTTTTGTTTAATATTGCGGATTTGGAAAAAGATTTAAAATTTAAGAAATCTGAATAGTTCATTTCAGTAACATTGTAAAATGGTTGCTTAGTTTTTGCAGTTCGAGCTACTGTGTACCAACCCTCTGGGGTGTAAATATCGATTTTATTACCACGGTTTTCAATGGCAGAATGAACGCTGTCACATTCCATTTCAGAGTGTCCTGACTCCATAAATTTTTGGTTAATAATTTCAATCGGAAGCAAATGTACAGCTCGTAAAAACATGGCAGCATTAATGCAGTTACGGTTTTGTCCCGATGCTGTGTCAGCATAGAATGTAACTTCTTTTACTTCAGGGCTAAAGCCATTTAAAAGTTTCCACAAACAGGTTGCGATCTCTGACGAACCTTTGGTGCCAACCCCCTCATGCCACATAAAATTTTCAGCTTGTGCAGTCCCCAAATTATATACGGTAAAGTTAAATGTCTTTAGTTTTTGGGTATAGTATAACTTTCCTACTTGTAATGAAGGCGTTAAAAGAATTTTCTCCATATCTACGGCAAAACACAAAAAACTCTTGTCAAGTTTTGCACGATTTTTGTCGATTTGTTTTGCTTCTCTAGCCTCTGTTTTTCGGGCCAAGTGTGCATCCATACTGTCTTGCATTTTTATCTTTTCCTCATCATTTTTGTTTTTAAACTCGGCACAATAATCACATTGATCTTTTTTAGGCCGATGGAAACCAATATTGAACTCCGAGGTAAAAATATGCTTATAAAAGCTAGCTTTTTCTGGTACTACTCCAAGCTCTGCACAATAATCTTTATAATCTAAATATATTCTATTTTCAGATAATCCTGTAGGGAGATATTCCCTCTTTGTTGTGCTTCTACAGTAATGTGAAGAAATTAAGGGTAATTTTTTAATGTGAGATCTTATTATGTCTTTGGTTGCTTCAGATTTTTTTTGCGGTGGTGATTTCTTGCCCCTTTGATCTGGCTTAACGACTCCATGTGCAGAACTTTTATCCAGTGCTGTAAGTACCTTTTTACTCGAAATTTGTAGAGTTTTAAGGAAAAAGTTTTGACAAACTTGATGTTGTGTATGTCTTGTAGTAAGTTTATATACTAAGGTAAACTTTCTTCGACTACCCTCTTTTTGTACAACGTATGAACGCTTCTTTGGGATACGCTGAACATGTTTAGCAATAAAGTTCCACCTTGACTCTTCGCTTTTTATATTATAAAATTCGTTAAAAATATCATGTCGCGTTTCATTGGAAAAAAGTTCATTACATTTGTAATGACATCTACATTTTACCTCTGCTACTGTTTTTGCTTTTTTAGGTCTTCCCTTCTGTGTCCGATATTCTTTTCCCTCCATTCTTAAAGTTTTTTGGACATTTCTGGTCCATTTTGATGGGTCACGTTTTCGTTTTCTTGTTAGCTTTTCCTTCTCTGCATTTTCGGTGACATCGAATGTTGATGTGGCATTGTTTCTTTCCATCAAAAGCCTTTTTCTTACATTTACTAACGGTTCTGAACTTGAAGATGCTTCGTCGTTATCGTCGTTTCGATTTTCTTGATTTTGCACTGAAAATTAAAAATATGGTGTACTTGATTACAATAATTAACAAACTACCGTCAACTGGTGGTGATACTCGACTGTTCAAAAATTCTTGATGGTAAGCCGTGACTGCACTCAGCCCCGGAAATTCAACGCTTTGTTCTCTGCCTAAAAGTAATAACATTTTAAACGTAATTTAAAAAAAAACGACTACTTTAAATGTAACGCAGATGCATGCTTAGAATTACAAACGATAAATATATTTATTTAATTTTTTAATTTAATTTAATTAAACCCACAATCTCCTGCAGTAACCGGCATTTTATCTAAAATGTGCATACATTTTAATAATTATCTTTTTATAAGTTACAATAAGTTAGGTATTTAATTTGTACATATTTATAATCATGTTAGATACAGAAAGTACGTTAATTACGAATTACGTACGCCTAATTCCGCACTATTCACTTGAAAAATAATTATGTACTTACCAAAATAAACCGGCGATAGTATGGTATATTCTTTTTCTTCATTATCAGAGGATTCGTCGGACCTTTCGTCATCATTTAACTGCATTTCTAGTGCTCTTTGGACTATAAGTTTACTCCTTGAAGACATTTTTTAAAAAGCACTCTTAACAATACAAAAACACTAACTAAATAAACAAAAAAACTAAACAGTCAACGCCCTAACTCAAGAATACAAAGCGCACTAAATGCGTGCAATTATTATTCCAAAACATAAACAAATAGCGATTTCGAAAGGTAATTTAGTAGACTTTGTGTGTATATTGATTCTTTTTTAACTAACGACACCAAAAAGAGATAAAAAGATACTCAGCATTCACGAGCGGGCCGAAACAGGGACGCAAGAGCCAACACAGAAACCATAAAAATGTGGATTAGTTTTATTCACATCTATAATATTTTGATCCATAACGCTTAAAAACGCAGTTGCTAAAACTGCTAAGCTGCTTATGCCTATTCACTATATTAAAATGTGGGTTAGATCTCTTAGCAAATTTTATGTTTCAGGGACTTTATATAGGTTGTGGCTTAGGATACTTTTAATAATCAAAATTTATACTTTTTACTATTTGTTGACAGTCTTAACTCAATTTTCAATTTTTTGTGGGTTACGACTCTTCACTACCAAAGCGACGAAATGAGCTCGTTCTACCCGTGTATAGTTTTTTTTTAAAGCAGATTTTCTTTTCAATGAGCACGTTTTATCTATATATATCTAGTTTGGAATATGGGAGGTAAAAGTACATATGAAATACTATCAATCCTGAAAATATCACAGTTTTGAGTAAAATTGCAATGAGGCCCTTTTACCCCTGTGCCCTTCAATTATGTATTAACCTAATAATCTGTATTAACTTGTCAAATATCTGCTGATGATTGTTGGTTGATTGTCAGTTCTTGCCTGCTTTAAAGTAGAAGCTTTTTTGTGCAATTTTCATCCATTTCATCAAAACGGCAAATTATTCAAATGCAAATATGACCGATATGCATTTTGTTTATAGTCTTGTTCACGGAAATTCATTGCAAGATTATAGGATGCTAAAACATACATTATTTGCACGCCTTCATCAAAGACTACGAGAAACTGAAACTTTTCAACCAAGAAAACATGATTGTGATCGCCAAAGCGATATTAAAACACCAGAATCGGAAGAAGCAGTACACTGAAAAAAATGGGGGGAAATATACCAAATAAATTTATTATTAATTACCAATTGTATTCTGTAGAAGCCCAAACTTTAGTAATTTTTTAAAGAATATTGAACTTCACTTTGTAAAACATACAAAATATCATTTGTAAAATTTATTTTGCATGTAATTTTTACAATATACAAAGTAATATTTTAGTTTACACGGTAAAAATACGTAAACAAAACGGGAAAATACATATATTTTGTAAAATTACATAATTCGCTACGTAAATTAACAGACGCCACCAAATACGCCATACCTACACTCAGCTAATTTAGGCTAATTCGGCGTTTGCCGTTTGCTTAGTCACACCTCGCACCAAAATTATTAAGGGAGCGTGAGCTCAGGCTTCTATGGGATAAAGTATTGCCATTAACACCTATAAACTGTTTATCTATGAGTATTGCGTATTAGTGTATTGGTTAAGTGAATTTTGTCCATCTTGTTTGAGTTTTTGTGATAATACAGGTAAGTAAATATTATAATCATGTTTTTATGTAGTATTTGCTCGATTAAGATTAAATTCATTAATTTTCAAAAGTATAATAAGCATTTGTATATACACCGAAATCTTAATGGATTATTCCGAGATAAGCAAATTTCCTAATAATATTCCTACAATCAGGGAAACGAAAGAAGAATGGCCATTACTATTTTCATCACCATCTCTCTTTTGGCATTTTCAAGAATTAACAGGTGCTGAGATTCACCTACTCAATGGAATAAATGAGAAAGCTGACAAAATCACAAAGTGCCTTAAACTCCCCAAAGACGCTGATTTAGAAG
The DNA here is from genome assembly GCF_022605725.1 of Anthonomus grandis grandis. Classification (NCBI taxonomy): domain Eukaryota; kingdom Metazoa; phylum Arthropoda; class Insecta; order Coleoptera; family Curculionidae; genus Anthonomus; species Anthonomus grandis. Next base: position 3,752,513 of record NC_065555.1, on the reverse strand, counting down.
AAAATGTATCAATAGAACAGCAACTAATTAAAAATTTAATACAGCACTTCAAGGAAGATATTGAATTTTTGATATCTCAAACAGGGGCAAGTGACATTTTTTAAATAAAAAAAAACTAAACACTTTACGACTCTAACCTTAATTACAACTGTAATATTATTTTTTATTTTAAATATATATTTTTTATTCCAGGTCCAAATGAATTTAAACGACAACGATGTTTATCTCGACAATTTGCACCAGCGCCTATATTTTTTAAAGCAAGGTAAATAATTTATGCCTTAGAAGTATCAAACAATAACATATACTTATCTTATTATTCTAGAAAACAAAAAATTGCTTTTATGTTTTGGTTGAACGTCAAATAATACAGGCAGATGGCTACACCACTTTTCTGGAGGCCCTAAAAGTTCTTCTTGCGTTGTACTTTGTACTAAACTTGGTTTACCCGAAAAAACTAGAAACTACCCTGGAATTTCTCCAAAGATATTTTCTAAAACTTCACCCCGATCAGGGAAGTAAAGCCAGGCAGGTATCTAATAGCCGAAAGAAGGTATTTTCTTTAATGAATTCAATAAAAAATAAAAAAACATAATAAGTACCTATAATATATAATATATCTTTGTTATATTATTATGCATACTATGTATATTTTTTTATGTAGAAAAACATGTTACATACCATGTAATGTTATTTATTTTGTTTACGTATAAGTACCTACGACAATAATTTTATTGAAGAAGAAGGTACATATTTCCTATATTTTGTTTTATTATTATTAGAATAATAGGTTTTTGTTAGACAGTGTGATTTTAAAGTCGATTTTTTGATCTTTTAACAAAAGATTAAGATCAAAAAAAGTTTTTTCCATTTACCGCATTTTTCAAATATTTAACTTAATGGCGCTGGGTATTAAAATGTGTAATTAAAAAGTAATCATTTTGTAAAATTAAAATTATTACTCGCAATGGAAAATCACCTTACTTGCCTATTAAAAGGAAAAAATCAACTAAAGATTGCCTTTTTGTTGGTTGTTTATACCATGTCAAATTATATATATATTTTTAAGCATAATATACCCTTATTTAACTACATAGGGCCCATATATAGTTAAATAAAAAAAAATAAAGCGCGCGTTTTCTGTTCGTACCCTTAGAAGTTTTAGCTGATGTCTTAAAACCTCAACACTCTACATTTAAAATTAAATCTATAGTTAGAACGCTATTCTGGTTAAGTGTTAATGTACCTTATATGTACCAGAATGTTAAATTATAATTTTTTTAATATATACTTAATTATATAAAATTTAAAGATTTTGTTGTTTAATTTCATACGTACATATATGAAATTTATCAATTTTATTTTTTAGATCTGAATTTAAGTTTATTATATTTTTAAGTAATATTGAATTACCAAATTTAACAATCATATCCTGTTTGAGTTATATAACATATATAACAGGATCTGATTGGTAAATTATGTAACTCTATATTACTTAAAAGTATAATAATTTAAATTCAGTATAAATCATTCAATTATAGATTTTAAAATTTTATTCATTTAAATATTAAATAATACAATATATATTTTGTAATTTTTACCAATAAACAAATTCATTTCAAAGTATTTAAATGGACAATTTACTTGCCTAACAACTAATTATTCATAACATATTTTAAAATTTTAATAATTGTATTAATAAATAGTACAATATATATTTTGTAATTCTTACTAATAAAATGAGTAACATCGTTTTTTTCTTTAAATTATTATTCATTTTTACGGTATTTGAACGGAAAATTTACAAATTTTAATTGGTAAATTTACATTACATATTACTAATGATTATTACTTAAAATATTCTGTATTTTCATATTCACAATTGTTTTGTAATTATACGGAATAAGGATTGGTCCCAAAATTACCTAAACTAAATACTAAATTTTACGAATCCTTTTTATCAGTGTACTTGATTTAATTGATGAATAACCTGAAATCAGTACTAGAAAAATTGGTTTGCAGATATATATCGATCATATGACGGTATGAACTATTTTTAAAGCGTTATTATATCCTTATCACGTACAAGTCCAGGCTCTATTAGCTACGTGTCTTGAATTTTCTCGTTGGATATTTCAAGTTTTTAAGGCAGATTCTGTTTACCGACAAAGCTAACTTTTCCAGAGAGGCAATCATTAACTACCATAATAATAACCAACAACAATTTTCTTTAAATGTATGGGTTGGAATCATTGGAGACCATCTTATTGGCCCACATTTTCCATACTTCCAGGAATTTTTTTTGGTGGTACCCTAGATGTTAGACGAGTAATGTGGTTTATGCACGATGGGGCTCCTGCCCATTTTCGGCGGTCCTCAGTTTTGGCCACCTCGATCACCTAATATGAATCCACTAGATTTTACCACATGGTCATGTAAAAAAAAAACTTTGGTATACAGGATTCCGGTACTGGATATTGATGACTTGAGAAATCGAATCATTAATTCATGTGCCGTAATTCAAAATTTTTTATCGGATTCGTCGACAAAATACGTGGCGACGTATAAACTTGCATAATGACAGAGGGTGGTCATTTTCAACATTTTTTTATAATTATTTAATTTCTTTTTCTTTCATTTGGTTTAAAAGAAAAATTTGAATCACATCTAAAAATTAATAATAAATACATTTAGGTAGATGGATTTTATTTTTTTAATCGAATACGCAACCTCGGACAAAAGAAAGTCAACAGATGGAATTTGTTCAGAAATAAATGGGAATTACAAAAACAAAAAAAAAGTGGCGTACCCTATTTTTCATCAAAAATATTTAGTTTAAATCTTACACGAACGTCATTGATACAAATAAAAAAAAATATTATAAAAGGTATTATAAAAAAACTCGGTATCTGAAAAGTTACCCCTTTTAGGACACACGTTCATATAAAGTTTTTTTCTTAAAATTTACCCAAGAATCAGCCCCTGAATTTTTTCACATCTATTTATTTACACCATGTATACTTAGGACAAAAGCCAAAGTCCTAACGTTCGCCTTAACGTTTCCTTATAAATCGGTCTGAACTTCAAAAAAATGTCCCCTTTATACCTCCCTGTAACGTAACGGGGAATTAAATTAACACAAGATATTGGACGTTAGATCTGATTGTCTTGTAAAGTAGGTCGTAAATTAGCGTCGCGACGCCGCGTCGCGAGGTCAGCGCGCCGGTCAGAACAATATAAATCGACGACGCTCCAACTTTTTGTTGTTATTGTGCCCGCGGGAAAACAGTCGAATTAACCTGCCGTACGCACTATAAATTCACGGATTTTACTAAATAAAGTGGAATGTGTGCGAGTGCGATCGCGAACCCCTGGGGTCTTCGGAAAGATCGACCTTTCGCCCTTTTCTCGCACTTTTCTTGTTTGGGTTGTTGTCGGGGGGCGAAAGTTGTTGACTGTTCGGTGGCGAAAACGTCCGCGACGCCTCCGGTTCTACGGAGTTTCGAAAAACCAGAGAAAAGTGAGAAGTAAGTTGAAGAATATGGGTGAAGATGGTAAGGTATATGGTGAAGAAGGTACTTAAACTTAACCAGGGTAAGACAATGAGAGACACTCAAGATTCCAGAAGTCCGTCTGAGGTAAAATTCCTGGGTTTATATCTGGATCCAAAACTCACTTGATACAGATCATGTGTCTGGAAAATTGAGAAGCAGTGTATTCTTGCTGAGAAAACTCTATGTCAGAGTAAAATATCAAATTCCTACTATGGGATTTTAACTTGGGGTGGATCAGCTTCTGCAGCCAGAATATTTGGGTTGCAGCGTAACGCTGTAAGAATTGTGGGGGGTTTAGGATATTAGGATGATTGCAGGTCAACATTCATAAAACTTAATATACCAACGTTGCCGTCAGTTTTCATTGGAATGGAATGCGTCCTTTCTGTTAAGAGATCACAAGAGGCATTTTTAACTTAAGGTGATATTTACAACTATCAAACTAGATACTAGAAGATAGTGCCAAAGTCCAATAGAGTTTATAGCTGTTAAATTATTCAATAATCTCTGCCAACAAACATAAAAACCTTGCAATGTAGCTCTTTTAAAAATGCAGATAAGAAAGAATTACGAGGGCGGGTCAATAAGTCCGTGACTTTTTGGATAAAAGACAGGGTTTTATATAAAAAGTTATTTTATTTTTCAACATAGTCTCCTTTGAGTTCTATACACTTAGTCCAACGTTTCTCCAATTTTTTTATCCCTTCGGAAAAATATGATTTGTCGAGGTCATCAAAATAGGCATTTGTTTGAGAGATGATTTTGTCGTTGGAGTCAAATCTCTTTCCGCCATTTCTTTAAGTTTGGGAATAGGAAATAGTCACTGGGGCTAAATCTGGAGAATAGGGCGAATGAGGAAGTAATTCGTAACCTAATTCATAGATTTTTGCCATGGAAACTGCACATGTGTGGACCCTTGCATTGTCCTGGTGGAAAAGAACTTTTTTTTTGGCCAAATGTGGTCTTTTTTCTTTCAGTTCCTCATTGAATCTATCCAATAAGTTGGTACAATATTCCCAATTGATTGTTTTCCCCTTTTGAAGATAGTCAATGTGGATTATACCGCGTGCATCCCAAAAAACGGTCGCCATGACTTTATTGGCTGACAAACCCACCTTTGCCTTCTTGGGCGCCGATTCACCCCGAGAAATCCACTGTTTTGACTGCTGTTTGGTCTCCGGCGTGTTGTGGTGGATCCACGTTTCGTCCACGGTGACGAAACGACGCAAAAATTCGTCCATATTGCGGTTGAATAACGCCAAACACTCCTGGGAAATTGTCACACGGTTGCGTTTGTGGTCGATTGTGAGTAAACGCGGCACCCATCTTGCGGAAAGCTTTCTCATACCCAAATGATCATTCAAAATTGAAACTACTGAACCATGTGAGATGCATATGGCTTCCACAATCTCTCTCACTTTCAATCTCCGATCGGCTAAAACCACATCGTGAATTTTTTCGATTGTTTTGGATGTAGAGACCTCGACTGGGCGTCCAGAACGTTCGGCATCTTCCGTGCTTGTACGGCCACATCGAAATTCAGTAAACCACTTCTTTACCATGGAAATGGATGGTGCAGAGTCCCCATAATATTTATCAAGCTTAGCCTTGGTTTGAGTGATGGTTTAAAAAATAATGCTTAATGAGCACACGAAATTCACTTTTTTCCATTTTCTTCTCAAAACGAGTGGTAGTCTACTATGAACGGCTGTCAAACACAAACTGAATGACGCAGCTTGTTCAAATTTTGACAGGCGTCAACTAACACTTCTCTGTTGACAGGAGCAGAGTTGCCATTTCCATTAAAGGGCGGGAAATTCAAAAAGTCACGGACTTATTGACCCGCCCTCGTATGTTCCAAAGCTACAGTATTATTAACGTTTGTGTCATTTTAATTAAATACTTAATGTTTGTATGTTGAGATTACTGGAATTTTAATATAAATTTTAAACTTGAATATTTTACTACAAATTTTTAATTACTTGTATATAGTTTGGAAGTATTTTACATAATTATCTTGTGTGAATTCTTTGAATCTTGACATTAATAAATTACATTACTTTACGGTTTATATATAGAGGAGATCGCCTATTGAGATCTTTTAGACGGAAATCATGGCACGCTAGATTGAGTTTTAGAAACGGAAATATTTTTTGACAGATGTCAAAACTTGACATACAAGAGAGTAACCTATTAGTTGGCCCCTGTATTTCCACGCCTCCTAGATTAAATAATGACGATTTTGACCAAATCATGGCATACTATGAACTTTTAATATTTTTTACAGATTGACACGTAAGCTGTCATCACATTCAGAATGTAATTTGTGTGATTTACCCACAGTAGGCTGTTTCATAATTTTTGACAGATGTCAATAGTTGACATACATGAAGTTAACCTATTAGTAGGCCACTATATTTCCACGCCTAGATTAACAATTGACGATTTTAACCAAGTCATGGCATGCTTAAGAAATTTGAATATTTTTTCACAGATATGACAAAATTTGACAGGTGCGCTGTCATTATATTCAGAATGTCATTTGGGCTATTTGCCTATAGTAGTAGGCTTTGGAATTATTTTTGCACGCCTTTTTGATTGAAAGTTAACGATTTCAACTTCATGTTTCTTTCAGTCATGGCACACTAGATACTCCTATGAAACGTAATGGTTCAATCATGAAAATTAATGATTTCAACTAAGTCATGGCACACTAGATTAAATTTAAAAACATCCATATTTTTTGACATATCTGTCATAATTAAACATGTGTATTGTCGTTGTCGTTATACTCAAAATGTCATTTATGCGATTTACCTAGAGTAGGCTTTGAGATTATTTTCTATGCCTCCTTGATTGTATTATAATCCAGTGTAGGCACCCTAGATTGAATTCTAAAACATTCATATTTTTTGACAGATCTGTCAAAGTTAGACATGTGCGTTGTCATTATCCTCCACATGTCATTTATGCGTAGGTTTTTAAAATTATTTTCTACACCTCCTTGATTATAACTTACTGATTATAACCAAGCCTTGGCTCACTAGAATGAATCTTAAGACATTTATATTTTTGACAGATCTGTCAATAATAAACATGTGCGTTGTCGTTATACTCAAAATGTCACTTATTGCGATTTAACCACAGTAGGCTTTGAAATTATTTGCTACGCCTTCTTGATTATAACTAAATGATTTTAATCAAGTCTTGGCATTGAATTTTAAAATGTTCATATTTTTAGTCAGTTATGTCAAAATCTGACACGTGAGTTATTATTAAACTCAAAATAATGTTATTTGTGTGATTTATGCATAGTACTTTTCCATGTCTTTTTAAATTTAGATGATAAAATTAAAAATTTTCTGGTGCCTCCACCAATTCATTTTAACCCAAATATCTCAGTAAATATTGAATATATGAAAAAACAGAAGAAACCAGAAACATGTACTTTTGAATTTCCTATAAGAAACCTGTTCAAATTTTTTTTCTAAAGTTACTATAAACTCGATTTTTAGGCCACTATGTTCTATTCCAATCTTAATAATTCCACCATATAATTTATTATCAAATAACTCGCTTAATATTAAAAATATGGAAAAATCTAAAGAGACAAAAATTATGCTCTCTTCAATTCTCTACAAAAATGCCTCCTTGAAGTTTTTCGCTAAAACAGCTCTGGAGGGCGTAAAAACGGTTTTAAGGCATCGGTGACCAGTTCTAGTGCATTCGCCATTTTATTTAATCTCACATATCTCAGTAAATCAGTATCCTTGGTCCGTCCCGGTCCTTCCACCATTTTATTTCAACAAAAAAAAAATTGATTTGGTTAAACTATTCTTGTAAGATTTTTGTTGTTCCAACGCCTCCACCATTTCATTTAAACGCATATATCAAAAATATGTATTTTTGAATTTCCTATAAGTAACCTTTTTGGACGTCTCTGCTAAAACCACTCTGAAGGGTGTAAAGGCAGTTCTAGTGCATCAATTTTATAATCTGGTGCATTCGCCATTTCATTTAATCTCATTTATCTCCGTAAATATTGAAAATACGAAAATATCTTAAGAGAGTAAAAATGTTCATTTTTAAATACTCAACCGGAAAGCTTTTTGGCATTTTTTTCAAAAACCCTCCTGGCGTGCGTTATAAGCGCTTTTTACATAACCTTGACCCGTCCCGGCCCTTCCACCATTTTATTTTTTATTATAAATTGAGAGACACTGAAAAACATATTTTTTATGAAAGTAAGATAAAATATAGGACTTTAATTATTGTAAATTTTTTGTTGTTCCGGTGCCTTCGCCATTTTATTTAAACGCGTATAACTCGCTAAAAATTGAAAATATGAAAAAATTATAAGAAACACAAAAGATTTATTTATAAGTTTTACACAAAAATGCTTCTTTAGAGTTTTTCGTTAAAATCCGTTTTAATGCATTGGTGAGCAGTTCTGGTGTATTCGCCATTACATTTAATCTCATTTATCTCAGTAAATATTAAAAATACGAAAAAATTATAGGAGACTAAAAAGATGTATTTTGAAATTTCGTATAAAAAATCTCTTTGAACTTTTTCGCTAAAGTCACTCTAAACTCGATTTTTAGGCCCCTATGATTTATTGCAACGCATCCACCATATCATTTATTATCAAATAACTTGCTAAATATTAAAAATATGAAAAATCATAAGAGACAAAAAAGATGCCCTATAGAATTTGCTATCAAACCTGCAATAAATTTCTTCAATACTATACCAAAAAGCTCCTATATTAACCTGCACAATCCCCTACGATCCCTCATCCCTTTCGTCCCAGATCCCCGCA